>NC_086318.1:94038810-94638810 GCF_036172605.1 Pelobates fuscus
TTTATTTGGAGGGGGGGAGAACAGCACCTTACTTCATTTTTTCAATTTTTAAATAACAATTCTAGAAATATCATTCTCACCAGTGAACATAGTACCTCCCATGTAAATTTTTTAGACCTGGTTATCTATATAGAGGATTCTTGTATTAAAACAAAAACGTATTTTTAAACTGGTTGACGTCAATAGTTACATTGACACAACCAGTTGCCATTATGCCCCTTGGATCAACAACATGCCAAAAGGACAATATATAAGAATGCTGAGGAACTGTACAGATCCCCATCAATTTGATAACCAAGCAAACACATTGACGTCATTTTTTAAAGAGAAACATTATGATCCTACAGTCCTGAAAGAACAGATTCAACAGGTGAAGAATATGGACAGAGTTGAGGTATTAAAACCTAAACCAAAGAAAGATACAATAAGTAGGGATAAAGAGTATGTACCTTTAATTTTAGATTATAATACCAACTCCAAACAAATTAAACACTGGCATATTTTAAAAACTGATGGGGACCTTAAAGATATCATAGGTGAGAAACCGAAGGTTATTTTTAAAGGGGCTAAAAATATTAAAGATCACTTGGTTAAAAGCTTTATTAATTGCAAACAGGGAGACAAGAATGTTTTTAACCAAAGACCAGGGTTTTATCCATGTAAAATGTGCTTACCGTGCAAGAATACTACTTTTAAGAAAGATACACAGAGCACGTTTAAATCCTATGTTACAGGAACTAGTTTTAAAATACGTGATGTTGTCACATGCCACTCCACCAATGTGCCTGTGGGCTCCAGTATGTCGGTATGACCACTAGAAGCCTAAAAACTCGCATTATGGAGCACATGGGGAACATACGGAGGGGATACACTAAACATAGTGTGTCAGCACATTTCATTGAATTCCATAATGGTGACACTTCTCTCTTAAGTTTTATGGTTATTGGGAAGAAGCGGATGAATTGGAGAGGAGAGGATAATGTCCGAGAACTTAGTAAGTTAGAGGGTAAATGGATTTTCACTTTGGACACCATGTGCCCTAAAGGTCTCAACATAGATTTTGAGTTAGTCCATTTTTTATAATATATATTTTTTTTTTTTTTTTAAATCTTTATTTTATTTGTGCAGGGAAAATCACATATAGCACACAATGCCACAACAGCTAGAGCATGCAGAGCGTCATACATAGATTTGCATTGGTTAGGCATTTGTAAAAACATAGCACATTTTTATTAATTATTATCGCGTGACAAAGAGTTATATCCAATCTTATTCTTGGTGAAAGTAATGGACAAGATTAGCTAAAAACATATTACTAAAGGCTTAGTTCCCTGTCAAGATGTACCTTGATTATATTTTAAATGACAAGAGCCAAACTAGTCAGATAGGTGGCTGAACATGGTAAACTTTGCTTATAAACTGACTATATATTTGTTTGTTTAGACTTGAGCAGTAAAAAAGACAGGCTGGGTCATTAAAGGGAAGTAAGCAAGAATTAGGTAAAAGTTCCCAGGAGGCTTCCACAGGGTCATAAGCTAAGCTAGATAAGGGTATACAAAATAGCGCTGGATAAGATCGGAGACAATTAAAGTTAACTTGCGTTGCTCTCCCTGTGATCGCTGTGTGCAGGAGAAGCTGGTGGGGGTTAGGTTCCCCCTTGCTTAGTCCGAGAGTGCACTCAGCCGATGCCTGCCAGAGGAGCCTTAAATTCCTGCAGCATAGTGATGCACAGCGAGCCTCTGGATCCGATAGCTGTCAGATGAAGCCGGTCTGCTTGTGGAGTCAGGAGCTGGCGTGTGGTGAGGGTTTTCAGTCCTCTGGACCCAGGAACTGTCAAATGAGGTGTGTGGGTTTGCCGAGTCAGATTTCTCCATAGTGCTTGGGGTCCCTGGTGGAGTCTAACAAGAAGCCTCTGCCTCCTGTGCTGGGGCGGTGTGCGCCGCTTGGTTTGCTGCCTTGATGAAGCAGAAATTAGTGCTCTCGGAGCTTTGCTCCGGTCTGGGGACGGAAACCTGCGTTGGTGGCTGTTTGGTTGTGGTGAGGCAGGTATCCCTGCAGCATGATGGGAGTGAGGGAAGTCAGGTCCTCCACCCAAGGCTGGTATGCTAGCTAGTGGCCTCGGCACACTGACTTGGGGGGTGATGGTCTTCTGCTTGTGAGGATATTTCTGTGCACAACCCGTTGGGGCCCGCAGCCTGGGTGGGCTAGCATGATGGGCAACAGAAGCTTGCATAGTTGCTGTGCCCAGGGTGGGCCCTACCTCTCTCCGCCCTTCCTCCTCTGGTTTAGGCTCCTGTGAAGTTGCGGTGAGTTTCGCTTCCAGCCTAGCCCAGAAGTGCTCGAAGATCTCCTCCAGTCTCTGGGCAGAGCCAGCAGCTGAGCAATGCAGGGTCCGTTTTGGGTCCTGCCCACGCTGTGAGGATGCATCTGCCATCTTGGCTTGTTCTGCACCGCAGGGATGATGAGCAGCCCGGAGGGTGAGTAGGCTGCTCCAGATGGGACCGGGATGACGCCCCGGTCCAGGGGGGGGGGGGGAAGCAGGGCTTCAGGAAGTCTCTATCACCGAGGCTATGCTGCACCGAGCAGGAGAGCGGCCGCCTCTCCCACCCGATGGCCCCACTAGGCCTCACTTGATGCTTCACGACTAGAAGTGGCCCGCGATTCCCGAAGCCGACCCAAGGCACTCTGCTGGTAGCAGGGGTTGTTGAGGTCCCAAGGTAGGCTGGGTGAGGGTGCTCTATGAGGGTTACATGTGAGATTGCATCAGATTGTGGAAGAGCACTCACTGCGAGTGTCCGACCGCCATGATGGTCAGGCCCCGCCCCCTATAATATATATATATATTTTTTTTTTAATATTATATTTACATTTTTATATTAATATCTTTTCTTCTTGGACATTCCCTCTCCCTTCCACATCCCCCTGAGTTACATTTCTTCTATTTTTCATTTTTCTTTTTTTCTTCTTTCTCCTGATTTTATATATGATGTTTTATATGTACCTATATTAACAAATATTTTGTATTTTATATTTCTATTCCGATTTATTTATTCACAGCTTACTTAATTTGTTTATTTATTCTACTATATTATTGTATTATTTGTTTGGGCAAATGCCCTTTTTCAATATGAACATTTTCTGTAGTCAATTCCACCATGCTAGAGTGTGGAACGCAGGGTGGAACGCAAATACATCACGTGACCGCATCCAAACCGGAAGTCACATGTTTTTTGCCGAAACCGGAAGTGATATGGCCGGCGGCATTTCTGAAGCACAGCTGGATGCAGTTGGACTTATCAAGGGGGCTATTTAAGCCCTGAAGGTTCTCCAGGAATTTAGCACTGAGGAAGGCCCTATCTAGGGCTGAAACGCGTTTGCACTTTACTGGACTTTTTACTGGGACTTTCATTTGGCGGTATTGTTATTTTTGTATATATGCTGTGGTGCTTTGCTGCTTTTAATTTTGGCCATTATTGCAGTACCATACCACGCTGTATTTTATACATATATCTGCCTATTTTTGTCCTATATTATTAATATTTTAATATAATATTTCATCTATTAATAAACCCTTATTTACGCTTGAATTTGTGGAGTCTGGGTCTTCAACTGGAAATTATCGAAAGCCTGAATAGGCACCCGAGAGCGAAGTACATAGAGCCTAAGAGGCTCCATCCTTGTGAGTTTAATCCTCATATGATAGAATTGTTTGTTTTTACCTATATGGAAAACACTATGTATGGCTCATTTGTTTTACAGATGTAACCACCATATTTATATCTGCAATAGGTGGTATATCCTTTTTACTCTGTATATTTTTCTAAGTGGGTGTGAATTATTTTTATAGTTTCACTTTACCTTTAGGTGTTAAGGGATTACACCTTTCTGTCACACTTACTTTTATTGTCTATTTTAAGTTGGAAGCGCCTACACAACTATACACCTCGTGTATATATATATTTTTTTTTTTTGTCAATCTTTTTATTAAAATTATTCGTTTTTTACCGTACCATTGCTGGCCACATTACATAAGGAGATTATACATAACAGCATACAAATGTTGCAAATCAAGGTGTATCATAATAACAGGTATGCATCACAAAAGTTATGGACCAACGTTGGTATAGTGTCAGGTGTGGTTAAATTTCTCTGGGAGAATGGCCGTGCAGTATAGATGGGTTTAAGTGCAACCCGTTCAGGTTGTGGGATTATGGCCTTCTTCTAAATGCACCCTTAGAATAGGAGGAACCCGGGGGGGTGGGGGGAGGGAAGGAGTGTAGGCTGGTAATGGGTCAGCAGAACAGGCCGTCTGGAATTGAAACAAGTGGACTGTGTATGGCTCAATGCAGTCCAGGCAGATAGAGTGCATTTTTTAACTAAACCGTGCATGTACAGGTTACTGTCACGGTGTCGGCTCCCATTGATGTCAGGCATCCGTAGCGGGTCGTTGGTAAGCATCCTGCTTGGGTGTGGCGAGGCCCAAGGCCTTACAAAGTGTCGGGAACTCCGTTACTGTGGAGAGTTTATGCACCGTTCCTTTATGCGTGACCACCAGAAATCTGGGAGATCTCCAGTGGTATTCTAGCCCTGCTTCTCTGAGGGTGCTGGTAACTGGGTTTAACGATCTGCGCCATTGTAGCGTGGATCTGGTGAGGTCTTGGTAGATGGTGAGTTGCGCTCCCTCAAATATGAGCGGCGTCTTGTCTAGCTGTCATCAGGAGTCTCTTGTCCTGGGAGGTTGCACTGCGTGCAATCACATCTCTGATCATAGTTGGGGCTGTTCTGCCTGAGGGTGGTAGGCTGTATATCCCGTCTATGTTCAATTTTTTGGCATGCGTTGGCGGTGGAATGGAGGCCGTGATGCAGTTCATCAGGAGTGATGGCGCCTGGCACTCCCCTGACCTTTATGTGGTTTTGCCTTGTCCTGTCGTCAAGGGCTATGTAGTGTAGGGAGAGTGCTTGTTGTTGGACTTGTAAGGCATGCACAGATTCCTGTAGGGTTGTCAGTCCCTGCTTGATGCCTGAGATATCATCCTCCGTGGACTGCACCCTGTCTGTGATAGCTTGTACGTCCGTTTAATGGCCGCTACACTGGTTGCTAGGAGACTTTTTTGATTTCCCCAACCAGGTTGTGAAAGTCTCGCAAATGTTTATTTTTCACACACATTCTACTTTAGGGATAGATTCTCAGCTCCTGTTACGTGTTACTGCCAAAGAACACTCCAATATGTGTATGTGTTGGTAATTTTCATTTTTACGTGTGATTTAGGAGAGCTTGTTTTTGGTTATTGCAAGAAAACACTCCAGGTTGTTTTCTGCAATGCCTCCTGAGTACACCCATGCCCCCCATACATAGGGTAAACTTAACCCAAAAAAACTGAATGGCAAATGTAAAAAAAAAATACCAGTGTGTGTGTGTGGTATCGTTTGAAGCAGTCCCACAATGCAGAGTCCAGGCTGTCCAGTGCAATCAGGACAGTAATATACAGACTCTGCATCTTTTTGGGGGATTCTGCTTTGCTGTGTATGGGGGGAGGGAGGGGCTGGTTAAAAATAAAATGTGTAGCCCCAACTCTACGAAGTGGGTAATCTACGAAGGGGGCGGATTTTATACAGCCTGTCAAACTGGGGATGCTCCCTAGGGGGGCACAGGCTGTTGTCGCTGAAATGAATGAAATGTAGAATCATTTCATACCTCTTCCTCGACATACACTAAATGGGGATAGCGCAGATGGTGCTACTGCTCCAGTAGGAACAGATGGAGGGCTTCTTTAGTCAGTGCCCAGAATTTTTTTTAATTCTGGCACATCGATGGGGGCTCATTGCTGCTTTGCCAAAAAAGACTCCGGCTTAGAAGCATGGAAAGGATGGGCATATAAATTAGTTTGGGCGACAATGTTCCCCAATACATCATCGCCCAGAAACACCTCCATAAACTGATGAGGGCTAAATCCTGCGACATTCACATTGATGCCAGGATTTGCAGTGAAGGTTGGGATATCTGGCCTCTGGCGATGAGACACTACCCACATCTCATCAGTACTGCCAGCTGGAGCAGCACATCTCCTTCAGGCAGTAGGACTAGCAGCCACAGATACATCATAACTAGATACATCACTAACAGCAGACACTGTATCTAGTGATGTATCTTATCACCTGGCAGGGTCAGAGTCAGACATAGACGCATCAGACTCTAACGCAAGGATGTCATACGCCTCCTCAGCGCTATACGACCTCTGTGACATGATCACAATCACTTTATTTAGTGATCTGTCACAAAAAAATCACAAAATTAACCCCTACAAAAATGCACAGACTGCAAAGTAAGTGCTGCTGTGCAAGACCCAGTGATCTATACAGTGATCACTGGCAGGATAGAGGTTAATAGCTCTGAAAAGAGCTTTTGGGTCTCAAAAAAAAATAAAAATCTGTAAAAAAAAATAAAAATGCAGACAGCAAAAAAGTGCTGCTGTGCAAGAGCCAGTGATTATAGTGATCACAGGCAAGATAGGGGTTAATAGCTCTGAAAAGAGCCTTTAGGTCTCTCAATTTTACAAATCACTACCTAAATCTCTCTACCTAAAACACAGATCTCTCTCACTAAGTGAAGAGCGGGAGGGAGGGTGATCCATACTGATCATAGTCAATATTTACGAATATTGACCTGATCAGACAAATGGTGATGATAGCTAGAATAAAATTGTTACAGGGGCAAGAAGAAATAAGGGGGAAAGAGTGGAAGCTATAAGGGAACACTCATAGTGGGGTTAACCCACAAAAAACTACCAAGGTAGTAATGAAAAAATAGAACAGTTGAGTGCCCTGTGTTGAATTAAAAATTAACTTTTAATGAGTTGTTTAAAATAAACGTACAGTGCTGTATATATCAAACATGAAAATCGATGGTAACCAATTTAATAAATCAATATGATAAATAGTTGCAATGTAATACCTATTGATAGTTTAAATTGGATATATGCAAAATGGTGACGTACTTTGATCTAAATATGAATAGTAGATACAAATGTCAAAACCTATAGCAAACGCAGAGGACCTGTTCAAAAGTTTTCAGAGTACCTCCGGTAGATTCAGACTGCAACAATCAGGGCCAGATTAAGAGCCCAGTGGGCCTGGAGCTGACAATTATGATGGGCCTAATTACCGAATCTTATTGACCAAAAACACTGAAACAACCATACCTCCCAAGCGTCATGCATCTGTTGGAGGGAAAGGATGCAGCTATACAAAATCACATATGCTATGCTAATCACTCTCTAATTTATGCTTTCATCTTTCAAGTAAATCCATACCCCCTAACAGCAGTGTCCAGTGAAGCAGGAAGTCAATGGGCAGGATAAAAAGGTGTGCCACTGACGCAAATCATGTGACCAGACCTGCCAAAAGGGGTGAACATGCCCAAAAAGGGGGCATGTTTGTCCAAAGAATTGGAAGGCCAGCCTGGCATGAATGCATGTCAGGCTGCCTGCCAATCATACAGGCTGTCCAACTAAGGGCATACTATGCAGGCAGCACCCTGAACTTGGCATACATGCATCAAATTATGCTTCTACTCCATGCTTTCTAAGGACTGTCCCCTAGCACTCACATGTCCACTTTTCTCATTATTGTCTTACTAGCAGGCAGAAGTTCCTGGTATACAGTCTCGGACAGAGTAAAGGTGTATGTAGTGAGTTTAGTGTATTTAGTGAGTGTAGAAGAAAGGGGACATGCCACAGTGTTAGAGAAACCAAAGTTTGCATTACCTAAACTAATTTTATTGTCAGCCAGTCCGCATATGTTTTGTTGCCATTCATTCCTCTTAAGCTTCCAAACTTAAAGGGACACTATAGTCCCCAGAACAACTACAGCTTAGAATCATTCCCTTCAGACTTTTTGCAGTAAACACAGTCTTTTCAGAGAAAATAACTCCACTGGCCACTCATTAGATGGCTGCTAGAGGTGCTTCCTGAGGCAGTACTGCCGCGTGTGCAGCACTGCCATTCAGTGTTTCCACCCTCTGCATGCAGACACTGAACTTTCCTCATAGAGATGCATTGATTCAATTTATCTTTATAAGGAGATGCTGATTGGCCAGGGCTATGTTTGACTTGTGCTGGCTCTGCCGCTGATCTGCCTCGTTGACAGTCTCAGCCAATCCTATGGGGAAGCATTGTAAGACCACCACTTCAGATTATGTCAGCAGACAGTCAGTTCAGAGGCAGAGCCAGCAGCTGCAGACTTGAATACAAGTAAGATTTTACTATATTTAGGGGGGCTAGAAGGTGTTTTTTACATAATAGGGTCAGAAATACATGATTGTGTTCCTGACCCTATAGTGTTCCTTTAAGCAAGAGTATGTGAAGAGTAGTAAGGGTTGTCAACTTTCTTGGAAAAAAATACCAGCCTTTGTATAATTAATTAGTTATGAGTGACATCACAAGGAGTGACATAAGAGAAAATCTGTAAAATCACCTACAAACTACTCACAGTTTGATTCTGCTGTATAGATGAATTGCTCCCAGTGTCTCAGTCTCTCAAGTCTCCCCATTTCTCCCAGTGTCCCCATGTCTCGGTGTGTCCCCATGTATCACAGTGTCAGTGTCCTCATGTCGCCCAGTCCCCATGCCTCCCAGTGTCCTCATTTCTCCCAGTGTTCCCATGTCTTAGTGTGTCCCCATGTCACTAGGATACTAGGGAACAAAGTGAGACATGGGGACACAGACATTTGGGGACACTGGGAGACATGGGGACACAGACACTGTGAGACTTGGGGACACTGAGGACACTGGCTGGTAGACATGGGAACACAGACACTGGAAGACTTGGGGACACTGGAAGACTTGGGGACACTGGAAGACTTGGGGACACTGGAAGACTTGGGGACACTGGGAGACATGGGGACACTGGCTGGGAGACATTGGGACACTAGGAGACATGGGGACTCTGAGTCACTAGGGACACTGAGAGACATGGGGACACAGACACTGGGAGACTAGGGGAAACTGGAAGCCATGTGGACACTGAGCCACTAGGGACACTGGCTGGGGGACATGGGGACACTGGGAGACATAGAACAGTGTCTGCGTGTCCCAATGTCTCAGTGTCTCACAATGTCCCTATGTTACACAGCATCCCCATGTGTCTCAGCGTCCCCTAGTGTCTATGTCCCCATGTGTCCCCTAGTGTCTGTGTTCCCATGTCTCACTGCTGCCTTTCCTTCCATCCCTCACTTACCTGAGCTGTGGAGCTGCTGTCTGGACTCTCTGTGCTGTGTAGCTGCTCCCCCACGGTTCAGTGAGTAGTAGAGAGAGGCAGG
Source organism: Pelobates fuscus (assembly GCF_036172605.1). Taxonomy (NCBI): domain Eukaryota; kingdom Metazoa; phylum Chordata; class Amphibia; order Anura; family Pelobatidae; genus Pelobates; species Pelobates fuscus. The sequence goes on from NC_086318.1 coordinate 94,048,127, forward strand.
GATATGCTGTAACTTCCTATTCCTGCCTCTCTCCACACACAGTGACCCCTACTGGCTGGTGATGGTATTGCAGAGTAATCTCCGTTTATACTGAGTAAAATACCTGCATTTGTATTGCCGTTATTACTGCAATACCGGCACGGCCAGGCAGCCTAAAATACCAGTCAGGTGGCAAACCTAAGAGTAGTGTGTAAAAAAAAAAAATATAGTCTATGAACCACATGTGGTTCATAGACTATATTCGCCCACACACTCCTCCGAATCCCGTAGTAATTGACTGTCTGTAACTGGGTAAATTTATGATAACAATTTTTTTCGTCACCCCCATGTATCTAATCGTCGTCTTGTGTTTATGGGGGTCTAATATTCAGCCACTTGGCAATCCGTTCCCAGCTTTCCGGTCAGTCTTCTTAGATTAGCCTCTGTATTGTATTGACGATACTTAGAGGCTTTCAAGTGGTGGATGGTAATCACCTAAGCAAACTTGTTTTTCTGTGACCTTCTAATTATTATTTCAGTTTATTTCCCTTAAGCTATTGAGTAATTTTGAGTCATATCACTCTCCTCAGATTGAACTAAGTACTACAGTTCTTGTTACAGTTAACTATAAACTGCAACATTGTATTGTTGCAGTCTGAATCTACCGGAGGTACTCTGAAAACTTTTGAACAGGTCCTCTGCGTTTGCTATAGGTTTTGACATTTGTATCTACTATTCATATTTAGATCAAAGTACGTCACCATTTTGCATATATCCAATTTAAACGATCAATAGGTATTACATTGCAACTATCTATTTATCATATTGATTTATTAAATTGGTTACCATCGATTTTCATGTTTGTTATATACAGCACTGTATGTTAGAGGGGCAAGCTCTGATTGGATGACCCTAGCCTGCCTCTATGATGAGGCAGGCTAGGAACACCCCCAGAAGCCCCATGATGCACTGCTCGATGGCTTCCGATGCTCTGCTTTACTACCGGGCACCACGTGGAGCAACATGGGGGAGCGTTCACTCTGGTACCTGGCAGAAAGGAGAGGTATTGCCCAATGATTCAATATGAAAGCATCGCTGCAATACCATCAGAGCGTCAGAGCGCTCAAATTCGCAGCTGACTTATTCGGTACGTCCGCGGTCCCTAAGGACCGTTTTATGTCGGACATACATGATACGTCCGTGGTTGGGAAGGGGTTGACTAGGTTTCAACCAAGTGTGTTTTACCATTTGTATTAGTATGAAAGTTGGTATACAAGGAAGGTCTGAAGTTGCCCACTTTCTGCTTTTCCGTCTAGTACTACTGTGGTGTGGTGGAGGTTATTTATTACATCTGAGGTCCTCTACTATCTCAACTATTAGGAAGTGCTATATTCATTCCTATGTCCTCTATATGTGAGTGTTAATGGAGCGAATGGATGTGTAGTTGCTTGCCTTGCTACGGTTAAAGAATGGGACAGGTGTTAACCTAGTATTTATATTGTTTGGGAATAAGGGCATATCCAGGAAACTGTATCTACACTGAGTTGGACCTATATTGAGAAATGCTATTTTTTTTTTTCCTTTTGTTCCCTGTTTATATGCAGCTTGCAAGCAGAAGCCTGAGACATCAGATAAAACCCACAGTCACCATGAAACTTCACATGAAGCAAAACGAAGATCTCACAACTAAAGTATTACAGACTGATCCTGCCACATTACTCCACCTCATCCGAGAACTGGAACAAGCTCTAGCAGAAATGAAAACCAATCACTGCCGGCGCATAGTGCGCAACATTAAATAAATATGTGGCGGTTATATGTCCTTGTTAATCGTCTGCATTTTCAGATTGATTATCAGACAAGAAAGTGTTGACTTGTGCAAGCCGGCTGGTGTAAACTGTAAAGCCCAATAACAGGGGCTTAATGAAATCTTGCTGCAAACACACTGTAAAATAATTATTATTTTTAACACTGCCTTACAAAAGTGTTGATCAGATTATGCCGTGCCCTTGGAATCACTTCTGTTTTTCAAAATATGTCCAAAGTCTTAATGCACTCTAGAACCAACGAAATTGTGAAATCCTATTGACTTTTAAATCTTAACACCCGCTTTTGTAGTGTAGTTCTGGTTTTGACATACGCCAAGAACCCTTGGAATATTCCATCTGGAACATGTCTCCTAAGTATGTCTACCTAGCTCCTAAATTCTACAAATAATTATTTTGGCAATAGGCGGTGTCATTTTCGAGATTAAAGTATCTGCCAGTAGGTAAATGGTTGTGGTTATGTTTGTGCTAAAATAAAGTGCTCGGAAAAGCATGTTTAGGAGCAGTTGACCAATAGATCAAGGGCAAGGTGAATAGTTTTACAGATCAATAAACCATTTACATAGGACAAACCAGGCACTTAAATTAGTTTTGTTACCTCTTGGATTCATAACTTCATATAAAGTATTTGTTCTTTATAATATTCTTTTGAAATATATGTGAATAAAGGTACATTCCAGGAATATACATTTCAATTTTATTTCTTACAGGATTATTCACTAAAGTGAGAACTGAAAATGAATTTTACCTTAAATTTAAAATTCATTACGAATTCTTACTTTAGTAAATAGCCCTGTAACAGTTGCTAACCATTTTTGTATTGTTTTCTGCTGATTAAGCTGTGCTTATTTTGTCATTTGGTCTGTCCTTTTTACTCCCTGTTCACTGTAAGAAAGTAGCCATTGACATAAACAAAAGTATACGATTAGAGGGAACGTTGTGCATGAATATAAAACAAAACAATGATCAGACTAGAAGAATAACTGTACAATCTTTTATGTTTTGAACATAAATTAAACTACATAAGCCACAATCAAGCTGCCAACGCCTAAAATATTCCTCCTGATACATGATTTGAACCACTCACCAATACAATAAAAAAATGTTACTACTCTGGAGCAAGATCTAAAATGATGGCAAGTCCGTACTGAAGGAATTAGAAGGGACTGCTAAGGACCACAGCACTTTCAATTAGATAAACAAAATAAAAAAAACACAATCTTTTCTTCTGCAAAAGAAGTAAAGAACGTGTAATAATAGAGTACTAACCGTAAGGATATAGTTGTTGGAACATTAACCTCTACGTCTGTTTATGATTTCACGGAATATAATTTGATACATAGGAAGATGATTGACATACAAGACACTCCTTTGCCAAAGTTTGAATTAATGGGAATTAAAAGCAAATGTTAAATTTTAGGCCAAATTACTTTAACTTAAGTAATATTAAATTTGCTATTGTGGCCTAAAATTTTAAATTCAAATTCTCAAGAATTTACACTTTAGTCAGTAACTCTGGGGGTGCATTCAGTAAATGACCGAATTGTAGTCAAATGGAAAAATGAATGTCTAAAATAGACTACCTGTAAATACAGATGAGTTCTTCCCCAAAACAATGCTTTAGCACTGAACCGATTAGAATTCACTGCAATTTTGAGTTTAGTGAATAAACCCTCTATGGATAAACTATACCAGAGGCTGAATTTATGTATTCGGTTACTATAAGATGCATACTTTTGTATTTGGATAATGGTGCTCTCTGTCAATTAGTTTGTTAAATTAAAAATAAAATTTTTCAAAATAAAATGAATAATTCCTCATTGTGTGTGTCTCTGTACATGAATTGGGCTATCCTTAACTTTCATTTATTATTGAGCTATTCACGTTTCAGAGATCGGCTGTGCAATCAGAAATGCACTTCAGCAGTAGAGGGCAGACCTCATCCATTTATTTAATCAAAAGCAGGTTTTATCGGAATATTACTCACTGTAAAGTAACATTTGCATCGTATTATGGTATTATGATGTTCTTGGGGGGGAATAGAATTTTCTTTACATTTAAAATGTTTCTACTAATTTTACATCCTGTTGTTTGTTCTCCCTGCTCCCTTTTAACTTTGCTGTTGCCTGCATGAAGGTCAGCATTCTGAATACACTACTTTAATTGTGAAGATTTTCACCTCCAGAAAATGTGTGTCTTTATATGTACTCCCTGTCACATGAAGAGATGATTATGTGCACATCATACCTTTGCGCCACTACAATTTCGGCTGGATCATTTTAACCCAGGCTGGTAAAATCCCATTGGTATTTACAAGGAAACAGCCTAGATAATGAATATGATTTATTTAGGTTTTAATAACCATTACTTACCGCACAGGCTGATACTGTGAAATTGCCCCTAGCAATTTCAAATGTCAGGTCAAACTAGCTGAACTTGAAAAGTTCTCTAACTTAGCTATGCTTTCACTTCAACTGGCCTTAAATTTGAAATTCACTTAGAATTCTCACTCTGGTAAACAACATTGAAGGAGGGTGTTCAGAGTTCTCTGAGGGTTATGTGAACATACTAATGAATGTAAATCTTATCCTCTCCCAAGACTAAGAGGGATGTGGCTGGATGGTTGCAGTCATATGCTTGTATGTGATCAATGTTTCATTTTGTATCAGGGCACACAGATAATACAGATACCTGCAGTGCCCAGGAGCTCCTCCAAGTGACTTGCATAATGAGACAGGTTTAAAGACTGTGACCTCAGATTGTGTGTATCTACAATTATATTGAAAAGGATTGGTCTAAGCAACATGACCACTTCAGTGATTTGAAGTGGTCATGGTTCCTGGAGTCTTCATACTGTTATTAACCCCTTAGATGCCAGATGTGTAACTCCACCTTCGGCAGCATCATTAGCCAACTCAGAACAAAGCTCAGAGTTGGCTAATGCCAAATCTTTGCAAAATTATCATCTGATATCAGCATGCACACACAGCATTCTGGCACCAGACAGCCAATGGTGGCACACCTCTTGCCCCCTCTGAGCTGCCCCTGTTCTCTCCTCAGTCCGTTCTCCCTGACCTCCCTCCTCCACTGGCTGACAAGTGTTGTCAGTCATGAACGATCGGGCTGAGGGGAGAATTTGGACTCTGCAATGGAACAAAGGTAAGTTTTAGCATTTATTTTATTTTTAAAGGGACACAATAGGCACCCAGATCACTAAAGGTCATTGAAGTGGTTTGGGTGCAATATCCCTGCCAATTTAACCAAGCAATTGTAATTGTTGCAGATATTTATTGCAGGCTTAACTCCACCTTTTGGTTGCCTAACTGACGCTCTGCATGAGGACATCCCACGCTAGAACCCCATAAGAAAGCATTGATTCAATGTTTTTCTATGGATTTGTCCTAATACAATCACGCGCTCGATGCGCTTGCGCATTAGGTCCATGACGTCGGCTGACTGGGGAGGAGGAACAGAGGTGGAGTCTGTCCCTCTGCGCTGGATTCAGGTAAGTGACAAAAGGGCTTTTAACCCTTTCTGCTGTGGGGGGGCACGTGAGCTGGGGGGAGGGGGTACTATAGTGCTAGGAATACAATTTTGTATTCCTAGCACTTTAGTTACCTTTTAAGTTTAAGGGGGAGGACTGCCTCAGACCCAGGTACTCTAACCAAACAAGTGTTTTTTTTTTTTAGGGGAGTAAACCTTTAACAGTAGTATAGTAACATAGTTTTTTTTTTTTTGTGTACTGCCCCTTGTCCAACATCTAGCAACAATTATGTTTCAATATTGCCCAAAATAATATCATGTTACCCTGGTTGTGACGGTTCATTCCAGCTGGAAGACATGAATAGTTTTAGATGTAACAAACGTAATATGTTACAACATGTTAAATAAACATTTTGTGATTAAAGAACAAAAAACTTAAAACATTTTATGTTAAATAAGATTTTAAACATTGTTTCCTTTCCCCCATGATGAAATGTGTTAATTGTAATATAAATTTGGAGAAAGCAGAGCATCTCATTAAAAATGTTAACACATTTGATTTTCAATATATTCTAGGGTGTAAATTCCTGCTACAATGGAACATTTACCCTTTGAATTATATTTCTCTGAAATGCACTGCCATCTGGTGGCTATATTATAGAACCACACATCAATTAAAGGTAAAATGCAATGTAAAATAATAATTTTCCTTAAAGTCAGTTATTTACTAATTGAAAGTGAATTTCAAAGTTATAGGCAACATAGCTTAAAGGAACACTATAGGGTCTTAGGTTTCCTCGGCTGGTGGGCTGGATCAGTCTCGCCGACGGAGCCAGTAGGAGGAGCGGCGCGGAGGAGTTGACAGCGATGAGGGACATCGTCGCTGCCTCAGGTTTCACCCCTTCAGTAACTGGGGGTTGGGAGGGAGAGGGAACCTTCAGTGCCAGGAAAACTGATTGTTTTCCTGGCACTGGAGATTCCCTTCAACAATTATTTTCTGAAAAGATAAAATAAAATCTACTTTTTGTCCAACCGCACACAAAAATGTTGCCTGGCAGTTTGTCGTATTCATATTTTTGCAAAGAATACTAAATGTTACATAGATGCCTGAAAGCATTTGAAAGCTTTTCTGTGCAAATAAATAAATAATAACCATGGTGGAAACCCCATTGAATTTGTGAAACATATTGGGTGTAAAACCATGGACGTGAGAGAAACTCTAGTTGGAGGTCCTAGGTATGAACATTGTGGCAGATTCATCATGTACATTAGATGCCTAAATAAACCAGTCTTTGGTTGGAAAACTATATTCTGAATACCACATTGAATTGGTTGGAACTCATAGTGGTGTGGGGATATTTATGGGATAATAATAGTAAACAGTTGAGAATGACCCACTATTTTAATTCTCAGATCCCAAAGATCGTTATCGTGTAAGTGAAATGTATATCATATAAATAAAATCACAAATTGTTATAAAAATAGATACAATTTATTTTTATATTCAATAATAATAATAAGCAACATGTGTGACAATAATCAATGGAAATTCAGTATAACATGAATATGCCATACAATATGGTAATATAAAAACATCTCCCAATGACTAAGACAAGATTTATGATGGCTTCACAGAGAAAGAATGTGAAAGTTTCACACAGAGACAGTATTACTTAGAGTGCAGCGCTAGGTCGTAAAAACTTTAGCTGAGAGAATAACCCTTTCAATGCTGGCTAGACCTCTTCTAGGCATTTAAGATCTATTCTTATGTAATTTTAAATAAAATAACATTTAACCAGTTCATTAGTCATTTCCTGGATCCATCCAATAAAAAGAAGTCTACCAAATTCTACAAGCTGAATTTTTAACTTGCCCAAACAGATTTGATCTTATTTTATAGCAAATCAATACACCGGGGTAAATATCGCGATATGCTAACATGTGATATCTCACATAAATATATGATTAATCTTTTCCATCTGCAGAATAGAAAGTTTAATATATATTTCTTAGTTAACTAAGATTTCTAAATATCGAAATCTGATCGTGATTTATCCATTCATATATCATGCTCTTAGAAAAATTTTAATTAATTTTAATTAATTAAATGAAGCCAGTATATTTACCAGTTAAATAGATATTCTCACCAGATGTTCTCAGGTAGCTAAGTGTCAAGGAATGTTTCTTTCTCGCTCTGACTCTGCTTTTCTTTCTTAGCCTGCTTCCAACTTTCTCTGCATTCCCCTGCATTCATCTGCATACCTTGCTCTTGATCTCTTGATTACCCTCTCTTCCCTTTGTCCTAACTTTTTAAAGGGAAAGATTCTCTGTTCGTAGACCAATAGAAATTTGGAGGTGTGATTATCTTCTAGATAGCAACTTAATATTTGGTCTATAGATGGCAGTCTCGTCCCACTAAACATACCTATCCAGGAAAGAGTTAACTTTTCCTGGTGGCTATTTTGACGTAATTTAGGCTTATCTATATGGTTTCTATAACTCACGTTTTCTGTCAATTCAAAGCCTTTTCTTGAATTTTCTTCAGACTATGTGTCTCCATTTTCTGTAGTAATTCCTAATATGACAGTTCTTAAACTTAATTTCAACTTCCACTACAATGGGACATTGTACATATAGAAAGTAAAATTTAATTATTTAATCTTCTCTGTCACAAATGTCTGGGTTTTAGAGTTATTCTATTCCATTAGCAATTAGACAGTCTATTATCACTTGGTTTGTTTATACTATACATTCCTTTTAGCTCTGGCAAAGTTTTAGAGAAAGGATAGAAATTTTGTGTCTCTTTGTTAACTTGAAAATAACAAAATGGAGTCTGATCTGTTCGGAGTGACTTAGAATATACACTTTTAATTTCTATCATAGCACAAAATGTCTGCCGATATAACTACCCTGACAGTGGATTGTATCCCTCCTTAAAACTAGGCTTCATTCTAACGGGCAATGACTGGACCCCGAGTGACCCAAAGTAACCCTCAGATTGGGTTACCTATCTCTGGAAGAAGTCAAATACCTGAAATAGACCAAATACAAACATACAAAATGAAGCCCTGCGCTCAAATTCCCACTACCCCTGGGCTAACCTCCAGTTAATTTAAATGCACATAGGAATTTGGGAAGGTGCACAAGTAACATTTTTATTATTTTTTTTTAAAATTGTAACCAGAATCCTCCCACTTGAATGATTTTAAAATGTGTAAAATATTGGTGGTTTGTAGCACATCTTATAAGGTGGGATGATTAAGTTGAAGAGCAGTAGTTCCATCACTAGACTGACGAGGACACACATCATCCCTGCAAAAGCCTAATCTATCTACTGCTTGTGGGGTTGATGCGATTTCATACAGCATGGGACCCTTTAATTTGGAAGTGGGGGGGTCATGTTGTATGGATCCTACCTTTTCTTATGCATTGCATGGCTTGTTGTAAATAAAGGTAATGGCTTCTATGAGCACACAACCCTCAAAGTCTTACCTCACCATAATTTATACATGGAGTGTCCTATTGTATTGATCCTGCCTCTCCCCCCCCCCCCCCCCCCCCCCCCCACACAGAATCCCAGGTGACACCAAATAAATAAAATAATTTACCATTTGTAATAATATATTGAATCATTATATTTAGTTGCATCCACTAGTTAAATAATGAATTAGATCTAATCTTGTCCATAGTGGGGTGTGCTGGGAAAAGTTATCAGTGGAAAGGTGAAGCCATAAGGGACCTGGATAGATTATTTCAAACATTTCCAGTGCCAAAATATTCCGTAGCACACTGCCTTCCAGTACTATTAGCTTGCGAGCCTCTCCTGAGACTTTTAAAGTGGTTAATGTGGTCTTACCTTAAAAGCAGACTCTAAATGAGTTTTTTGTGTGTGTCTGGGATAAAAAGGCATTTATAAGTTAGATCAGCCTATTTTCAGTAAATGGGTGTCTGTGTAGTATTATCTTTAATTTGGATTAGAGTGTCCAGAAAATGTGCATTTGGCAGTGACAGAGATGGAAGCTTATTGCATGGTGAAAAACATTGAAGTTTTATTGATGTAAAATGCTCCCGCTGGCAGTTATTTTCTCTGTAAATGTCTGCCTGTGATTTGTGATCTATGAGTACTTATTAAGTCAGCAGTTTAATTTTCATTAATGCTGATTTGGACAGAGTTAGGATTACAAAACTTTGGCATAATAAGGTCATGTTAAGGACTATATTTCAGGAATAAGACATTTAACCCCTTAAGGACCAAACTTCTGGAATAAAAGGGAATCCTGACATGTCACACATGTCATGTGTCCTTAAGGGGTTAAGCATATGGCTGCCTGTAACTTTAAGATTAAGTTTCACTGGGCTGGCTCATATGCCCAGAGAGTGGGAAAACACCCAATCCATTTATAACGCATAAACTTATCTCTGGTCATTAAATGGTAAAGGATCACATGTCCTCAGAGGCGTAGCAAGGTCATGAGACACCTGGGGGGCATGTCCTTAGTTCCATGCCCAGACAGATTCCAGGTTCCTTGTCTACATACTGTCTGTTCCCAACTAATATACAATCCCCCACTGCCATGCAATCTGATCCCCATGCAATACTGTCTGTTGCACAATGCCATTGACTATGTGCTCTGACTCCCTCAGCACCCTGAACATGGCTGAGATCTCTTTAGATATTCCATCATGTCCCAGACCTCATCACACACACACCGGATTATGCACTAAAGTGAGAATTCAAAGATAATTTAAAATTTAAGGCCAAAGTAGCGGAATTGGAAGCATAGCTGAATTCGAGAATTTTTATGGTTCAGATATTTTGATCTTAAAGGGTCACAATAGTTGCCCAGACCACTTTAGCTCAATGAAGTGGTCTGGGTTCCAGATCCCTCAGGTTTTTACCCTTCAGATGTAAACATAGCAGTTTCACAGAAACTGCTATGTTTACATGGCAGGGTTAATCCAACCTCTAGTGGCTGTCTTCCTGACAGCCGCTAGAGGCGCATCTGCGACCCTGGATGCGAATTCGCATCCAGCGTGCAGAACGTCCATAGGAAAGCATTGAGAAATGCTTTCCTATGGAGTGTTTGAATGCGCATTCCGCTCCACTCGGGAGCTGACGTCGGCGGGGGAGGAGAGGTCACCAGCGCCGAGGGAGCCCGGCGCTGGATTAAGGTAAGTAATGTAAGGGGTTTTAACCCCATCAGTGCCAAGGGAGGGGGACCCTGAGGGTGGGGGCGCCCTTAGGGCACTATAGTGTCAGGAAAACGGGTTTGTTTTCTCGACACTATAGTGATCCTTTAAATTTGAAATTCACTTTGAATTCTCTCTTTAGTAAATGACTCTGACAGTGTTCTGTCACTGCACATCATGGAGTACTGAGGAGGCTGGAGACACAGAGAGCAGGGATGAAGTAGAGCCCGCCCGGTTATGCTGCATCACTTGCGGTGACGGCACAGCTCGCTCTGGTACCGGTTTCTTGGTCAGTGTCAGAGATGAAAGGTTATTATCATGGGGCATTTGTAATATGTCTTTAATCTCCCCATCGGTCCCTCTGCCCTTAAACACTGCTGTTCACTGTGCAAGGCCCTATGCAGTCACTTTACTGGCCTAATGATGGCCTTGTGTTACCCCTTCAGCTGACAGCTGACTTCTCCACACCACTACATGTCCTCATTCCTTAGGCTTGTCAGAGGGCAGGGACATATCACAATGCCATTTCCCCCTCTGTGGTTCACACTTGGCACTTTTGCCCTGAAAAGGCACAGATTTGATTGGGCATTGGAAATACAGCATAAAGAAGAGGGTGCCTGTTGACTATGCTGCTAAGGAAGGATGGAAGTACTGCTAGCAGGCTGGCTGGGGAATGCCGCTAAGCCCCTCGACTTCCCATTATGATTATTTTTGGCATATAGCGTCACCTTATTCCACAGCACTTTACAATAATGTCTCAAACCAATAATGTCTCCAGTCTCAGGGCAACCCTGAAACAATGAACATGCTGATCTTTACATCCGCACATCTAGAGCTTCTCAGGAACACCAATGCAAAAATCTAGTCTGTAATTAACAGTGGTAATGGGTTTTTATCTGACACTAAAACCAATGCTTCCTGATCAGGTAATTAAAGGATCACTGTAGTGTCAGGAAAACAAACTTTTTTACCTGACACTATATACTCCTTAGGACCCCCCCTCCCCCCCCCCTCAGGGCCCCCTCCTTTGGTGCTGAAGGGGTTAAAACCCCTTCAGTTACTTACTTTAATCCAGCGCCGGGCTCCCTCGGCGCTGGTGACTTCTCCTCCCCCACTGACCCCAGCTCCCGAGTGGAGTGGAATGTGCATGCGTGGCAAGAGCTGCGCGCATTCAAACAGTCCATAGGAAAGCATTTCTCAATGCTTTTCTATGGACGTTCTGCACGCTGGATGCGATTTTCACATCCAGCGTCGCAGAAGCGCCTCTAGCGGCTGTCAGGAAGACAGCCACTAGAAGCTGGATTAACCCTGCAATGCAAACATAGCAGTTTCTCTGAAACTGCTATGTTTACATGTGAAGGGTTAAAACCTGGGGGACCTGGCACCCAGACCACTTCCATGAGCTGAAGTGGTCTGGGTGACTATAGTCCCTTTAAGAGTGAGCCTCCTAATCCATACAGCTGCAATGGCTGAAGAGATGCAGCACTGGATACACTAAGAATCACATACACTAGGTGGTAGGAAGCCTTGGCAATCACATAACTAATCTCCCATACATACATTGTGCCGGGACACAATACTTTATTTAATCACAGCAGAGCTTACACAATCCTTAGTACACTCCTTGTCTCTTATTTGCCACTGAGCTGAGTCAATATTAGCATTACATGTTTCATCTTTTTAAAGAGTGTATGACCTGCCATTATATTTTAATAGCAATAGATCGGAAGAACTTTAAAACTCACTGGTTGAAATTTTGCTAAGCATCCTGTCAGGATATCCAGAAACCAGGAAACCAGTGAGAGAAGCTTCCTGAGAATACCCTGCCCCCCCCTCCGATACCTACTCTTGTAATATACGAAATATGGTCTAAAGACGAGGGAGATAAACTGAGTTACTTTATATATAGTAGACTGTGTAAGGCATCTGAATATCTTGTTCCCGTATGTACATATGGAATATTCGTGAGGATTATGTTGAAAGTTACATATGTTACATCAAAGGACATACATTTCTAGGAAATACTTATACACACTGTGACTGCTTTTATCTTTGAAAATGCCCTCCAGCTGTTTTATACCTGCAGAACTAATCATTTTTCAACCATTCAGGGCTTGCATAGGAAGCTAGAAATTGTATCTTTAAATACATATATATATTTAAAGATACAATTTATATATATCAACAGCAAAACCCTATGTGAGGAAGGCTGAACTTGATGGACGTAAGTCTCTTTTCAGCTATGTAACTATGTAATATATATATATATATATATCTAAAACTCGCAGAGCATCATGGGAAATGTAATCCATAACTGTCTTACATGCATGCGTTCACATAATAAAATATACATTTGGATTAATATCCATATCATTGCACAACAGGGTACTGTGCTACAGAGATCCAAAGCTTGGGGAAGACTGTGCACAACTGCAAATTTTCCCAAGATTTTCAACTTTCATTTGTATCACGAATGCAGTCTTGATGGCCTTAATCATACGGTCAGAGTTCATAGGTTTGGTGGACTGTATATATCCCGCCAGTTTCAAGATGGCTGAGAAGTTAAGCTATACCTCCCGTCCCAAGAGTAGTAGAACTATGATTTAATGAGGCATGGCACACGCAAATGCAATCTCACACGTGTGTTGTATAAAGCACTTGTTCAAATAGTCCATTTACATCTTGTTATTACATTTTAGTGTGCTTGTTGTGTCTCTTACCCAAATGCCAAACAAGGTCATAATTGTCTGTTATGTAAGCATAACGGCCACATATAGTAATAAAAATAACTGCTTAAACATGGTATTTGTAAAGTACAGATCATCACATGATGCTATTGTCCAAAGCACCAACTCCTTCCACTCTGACTCTGGAATACAGTCAGAGTAATTCTGAGCTACAATGGTTTTTGTGCATTGTGGTTACAAGAAGTTGGTATCTTGTAATCTTTCTGTGTGAGACATAGGGATTGACAGGAGGCTCAGCAGAATAATGTGTTTATCTGATGGGTGAAGATTGGGCTGGAAGGTTATTACTTTGGCTTGATAAAGTGGTTGGTGTGTATAGATCTTGCCTCTGAAGTTTCACTGCTCAGTTCTCTGCCATTTAGGAATCAAATCACCTTTGTTTCTGTTTATGCAGCCCTAGCAACACCTCTCATGGCTGTGACTGATACAGTCTGCACGAAAAAAAAATGCTTTCATTTTCAATCAGATGTAACTTAAAGGAACACTAGGGTCAGGAACACAAACATGTATTCCTGGGTCTCCTGCCCCTATAGTATTAAAATCACTGTCTAGCCCCTCTAAATATAGTTAAACCTTACCTTTATTCCAGACAGCCGGTGTTTGCCTTCCCCCCACTCCCCGGATTTGCCTCCTTGGCTGACATCATCAGAAGTGACGATCTCAGACAAGGAGGCGGGCCATGGCGTGAAGCCTCATTGAATCAATGTATCTTTATGGGGAAAGTTCAGTGTCTCCAACCAAAGCATGGAGAGATAGAACATCAGTGCTGCTTCCCTTCAGTGGCCATCTGTGTGACTGCCCTGGAGGTATCCCTAGGCTGTAATGTAAACACTGCCTTTTCTTTGAAAAGGCAGTGTTTACATCAAAAACCCTGCAGGGACAGTCTATACTCACCAGAACTAACTAAATTAAGGTGTTCTGGTGACTATAGTCTCCCTTAAATGTAAAGGTTTTTATCTGCTGGTCAGTAAATTGAACTTTAATTACATACAAGAGGCTCCTGCAGGGTCTAGCAAGCTATTAGAGCAGGGGGTAAGAAATTTAAAATTAAACTGAATTTGCAATTAAGAAGGTGTTCGATGATTCTTTAAAGGAAGTTTTTAGGAAGGCTGCGTAAGTCACATGTAGGGAGGTATAAGTCTGTCAGGATATTTATATCGGCAGACATTTTGTGCTATGATAGAAATTAAAAGTGTATATGGCCAGAATCACTCAGAACAGAGCAGACTCCATTTTGGATTTCAAGCTAACTGTCAGGGTACCTGTGGTCTCTACCTCCGAAAGAGGTAGAGACTTAGCTGTTCCTCCATCCAGACGGTCTGATGGCTCACTTCCCCGCGGTCTATCCGGTCATGCTAGGACGGCCGCGAGGGAGTGACTGCCTTTTACAGCATCTAGGCAGGAAGTAGTCATCAGGACACTCCCCCGGAACGACCTGTCAGTCAATTGCTGCAGGACCAATCAAGACGCCTCGGAGGCGTGGTTACTGCTCTGAACAGGGTATTTAACAGAGCTTCTTTCATTAGCTCATTGCCCTGTCGTGGTTCTAGCTTGTTCTAGTCACTCAGTGCTTGTGTATTCTATTATCCCTTTTGGTTTTGACCCGGCTTGTTTACCTTACTCTGCTTATCTCTGTTACCCTTGATTCGGCTTGTCTCTCGCTTACCTGTCTTCTGTTACCCTCGACCTCGGCTTGTCTTTGACCATTCTATTCTGTACTACTTACGTTAGTCCGGCCATTCTAAGGTCCGGTATACGTATCTGGCTACTGTTTGTACTCTGCGTGTTGGATCCCTGTCCCGATCCTGACATTACGACAGGGCCAATGGATCCTGCAAGTACAAACAGTAAGCTGGCTGCTCCTGATCCTACGTTTGAAGCCATGGATCACAGAATGGATCAGATGGCGCTTGCGCTACAGGCTCTATTAGCTTGTGCCAATAACCCACCAGAGGAGATACGTAATACCCCTGTTTCTCCTGTCGGTTCAGGTCTAGAGGTAGCCACAGTGGGTGCTTCTTCTCACATTACCCCCCCAGTACGCTATGGTGGGGCTCCTGAGAAGTGTCGTGTTTTTTTAAACCAAATTAGTATCCACTTTGAATTGCAACCTTGCTCTTATCCTACAGATAGGGCAAAAGTAGGATTTATTATCACCCTACTCATTGAGAAAGCTCTGAGATGGGCCAACCCACTATGGGAGAACGATAACCCATTAGTTTATAACTATAACGCATTTGTAGCTGCTTTTAGAAGAACATTTGACCCTCCAGGTAGAAAGGTTAATGCAGCCAGATTACTGTTGCGCCTGAGACAGGAGAACCGAACACTGGTGGATTATGCACTAGAGTTCAGGTCTCTGGCGGCAGAAATCAAGTGGAATGAGCAGGCGTATATGGATGTATTTTTGAATGGCCTATCTGATGTAATCCTTGATGAGGTTGCTACCAGAGAACTCCCTGAGAATTTAGAGGATTTAATTTCGTTCATCTCTCGTATAGATGAACGTCTAAGAGAGGATTTAATTTCGTTCATCTCTCGTATAGATGAACGTCTAAGAGAGAGTCCGAACACTCGAGAGAGGAACCAGAGACCTTCTTTTAGGTTAGCTCCCGCTTTTCCAAGTCCTGACTCCACGATATCTTTGCTTACTGAACCTATGCAGATAGGGTATACCCGCCTCTCTGAGGAGGAAAGACAGCACAGGAGAAGAGAGGGTTTGTGTATGTATTGTGGGGCCAAGGGTCATTTACTCTCGAACTGTTCTAACTGCCCGGGAAACGCTCGCACCTAAGTCTCTCTAGAGGACAGGCCTTGGGTGTTTCTATTTTGTCCTCTACTCCTAATTATAAAGATCACAGGCTTCTGCTACCAGTTTCCTTAACTTGGGGGAAGGAAGTAGTAAGGGCTAAGGCATTGATAGATTCCGGTGCTGCTGAGAATTTTATCGACCAAGCCTTTGCTAGTAAGAACAATATCCCATCCCAGCTAACGGAGACACCTTTGGCCGTTGAGGCCATAGATGGTAGACCACTACTAGACCCTGTTATCTTTCGTGAGACCATACCCATTGATTTAAATGTTGGTATCCTACACGTGGAGAATGTATCTCTTATGCTCATTTCGTCTCCTTCCGTTCCCATAGTTCTGGGGTACCCATGGTTGAAAAAACATAACCCTATTATCGATTGGGAGTTAGGAGAGATACTCTCGTGGGGCCAGGGCTGCCAGGATCGGTGTTTGTGCAAGGTTTCTCCATTAGCTAATATTAACATACCGGAGAATCCTACTCAGTCCACAGAAAGACAAATACCAGACCTTTACCTAGACTTAAGGGCAGTGTTTGACAAGAAGAATGCCGATTCTTTGCCTCCACACAGGTCATTTGACTGTAAGATTAAGCTTTTACCCGGCACTATGCCTCCGAGGGGCCATGTATATCCTTTGTCTGTTCAGGAAAACTCGGTTCTAGAGGAGTATATTCGGGAGAATTTAGAAAAGGGATTCATCAGGAGGTCTTCTTCTCCGGCCGGGGCTGGTTTTTTTTTCATTAAGAAGAAGGATGGCACGCTGAGACCATGTATCGATTACCGAGGCTTGAACAAAATAACTGTCAGAAATGCCTATCCTATCCCACTGATTACCGAGTTATTTGATCGTCTTAAGGGCTCCAAAATCTTCACCAAGTTAGATCTCAGAGGGGCTTACAATTTGGTGAGAATCCAGCAAGGTCACGAGTGGATGACGGCATTCAATACCCGGTATGGCCATTACGAATACACTGTTATGCCATTTGGACTATGCAATGCGCCTGCAGTATTTCAAGATTTGATTAATGAGGTACTTAGGGAGTTTCAGCATGATTGTGTTATTGTTTACCTGGACGACATACTAATACACTCTAAGGAGATTGAGACTCACCATAGACAGGTCAGAAAGGTATTACACAAGCTGCTGCAACATGGTCTATATTGCAAATTGGAGAAGTGCAGTTTTGATCAGTCTCAGGTAGACTTTCTTGGATACGTGATTTCTGGGGAAGGTTTTAAAATGGATCCTGTAAAACTCCAATCTATTTTAGACTGGCCCTTGCCCAAAGGACTCAAAGCTATCCAAAGGTTTATTGGTTTTTCCAACTACTATAGGCGCTTCATTAAAGGATACTCCTCTATCATTGCGCCTATTACCAATATGACCAAACAAGCGGCTGATGCTAAGTTCTGGTCTAAGGAAGCTCTTGGTGCTTTCAAGACTCTCAAGGAACTTTTTGCCTCGGCTCCCATTCTAGTCCATCCTGTTACGACTCTGCCTTTCTTGCTTGAGGTCGATGCCTCTGAGACAGCAGTTGGGGCTGTTCTGTCTCAAAGGTTAGGGGTGGATAAACCGTTACACCCTTGTGGTTTCTTCTCTAAGAAATTTTCTGGGCCTGAGAGCAGATATGACATCGGGGAAAGGGAACTGTTAGCAGTCATTAAAGCCTTAAAGGAGTGGAGACATTTGTTGGAGGGGACCCTACACCCTATTACGATTTTGACGGACCACAAAAACTTGTCCTATATTGGGGAGGCTAAGCGCTTATCCTCTAGACAAGCTCGTTGGTCCTTATTCCTGACTCACTTCAATTATGTACTGACTTACAGACCTGGTTCTAAAAACTCTAAAGCCGATGCATTATCTCGCCAATATGAACCTATACTGTACCTGAACCAGTTCTTTCTTCTATAGTTCCGAAATGCAATATCATTGCTAATACGAATCTCAGGATTCATTCTCCATTACTGGCCGAGATCATTAAGTTGCAACATCTAGCACCTAAACAGACTCCTGCGGGTCGTCATTTCGTTCCTCCTGCTCTTCAACTGGAACTTTTACAGTGTTTACATAATAGCAAGATGGCGGGACATCCTGGTATTCGCAAAACTTACGCGTTGATCTCTAAGGACTTCTGGTGGCCTGCTTTACAGAGGGATATTGAGGAGTTCATCGCTGCATGTGAAGTTTGTACTAAAACCAAACAACCCCATACGCTTCCATGTGGATTCCTGCACCCCTTGGAGGTTCCAGAAAAACCATGGTCCTGTTTGGCCATGGACTTTATTGTCGATCTACCTATCTCTAAAAGACAGACTGTTATCCTCACCGTGGTTGACAGGTTTACTAAGATGGCACACTTCATTCCCCTGCCTAAACTCCCGTCTTCTCCCGAATTGGCAGAGATATTCGCTAAGGAGATTTTTCGCCTACATGGGATACCCTCTCAAATTGTATCGGACAGAGGCTCCCAATTTGTTTCCCGCTTTTGGAGGTCCTTCTGCTCTCAACTTGGTATTAAATTAAACTTTTCTTCTGCCTATCATCCTCAGTCTAACGGAGCTGCTGAACGTACCAACCAGAAAATTGAACAATATTTACGATGCTTTGTTTCTGAACACCAGGATGATTGGGTCGGTTTGATTCCTTGGGCGGAGTTTGCACACAACAATCTCGTTTGCGATTCTACTCATTCAAGCCCCTTCTTCATGAATTATGGTTTTCATCCGTCTATTCTTCCTTCGGATTCTCCTTCCCAGGGGGTGCCGTCGGTTGATGTTCATGTTGCCAATTTGAGGAAGTTGTGGGATCAAACTCGACAAATCCTTGTGCACAACTCTATGTTGGTTAAGAAACACGCTGATAAACGTAGAAGGGCGGCTCCGGTCTTTGTTCCAGGTGATAGGGTATGGCTGAGCACGAGGAACATCCGTTTAAAAGTGCCATCCATGAAGTTCGCTCCTCGTTATATTGGACCCTACAGGGTGCTGACCCGTATCATCCAGTTGCGTATCGTTTAGCTCTTCCTAATACCTTACGCATCCCAAACTCGTTTCACGTTTCATTGCTGAAACCACTCATATGTAACAGATTTTCCTCCACAATAGCCCCTCCTCGCTCCGTTCAGGTGGAGGGTCAGGAGGAGTATGAGGTTAACTCTATTATTGATTCTCGAATCTCCCGGGGGAGAGTACAATATCTGGTTGATTGGAAGGGATATGGTCCTGAGGAGAGGAGTTGGGTACCTCAGGAGGATGTTCATGCTCCCCATCTCCGCAGGGCGTATCACTCTCGCTTCCCATCTCGTCCCGGTTCATTCCGCCCGGTGGGCGTATCTGAGAGGGGGGGTACTGTCAGGGTACCTGTGGTCTCTACCTCCAAAAGAGGTAGAGACTTAGCTGTTCCTCCATCCAGACGGTCTGATGGCTCCCTTCCCCGCGGTCTATCCGGTCATGCTAGGCCGGCCGCGAGGGAGTGACTGCCTTTTACAGCATCTAGGCAGGAAGTAGTCATCAGGACACTCCCCCGGAACGACCTGTCAGTCAATTGCTGCAGGACCAATCAAGACGCCTCAGAGGCGTGGTTACTGCTCTGAACAGGGTATTTAACAGAGCTTCTTTCATTAGCTCATTGCCCTGTCGTGGTTCTAGCTTGTTCTAGTCACTCAGTGCTTGTGTATTCTATTATCCCTTTTGGTTTTGACCCAGCTTGTTTACCTTACTCTGCTTATCTCTGTTACCCTTGATTCGGCTTGTCTCTCGCTTACCTGTCTTCTGTTACCCTCGACCTCGGCTTGTCTTTGACCATTCTATTCTGTACTACTTACGTTAGTCCGGCCATTCTAAGGTCCGGTATACGTATCTGGCTACTGTTTGTACTCTGCGTGTTGGATCCCTGTCCCGATCCTGACACTAACAAAGAGACACAACATTTCTATCCTTTCTGTAACGTTAACTACTGAGCTGGGAGCTTAGCAATGTTTGTATATACAAACCAAGTGATAAGAAATGAGAATGGGGATGGAAAACTGTCTAAATGTTAATGGAATAGAAATAATTCTAAACCCAGACACTTGTGACAGAGAAGATTAAATAATTAAATTTTACTTTCAATATTTTACAAGGTCCCATTGTAAGTTTAAGGTGAAACTTAGTTTACGAACTGTCATATTAGAAATTACAGCAGGAATTGGAGACACAAAGACTGAGGCAAACTCTTTGAACTGACAAGTAAACTTAAAATTATGGCAACCATATAGATAAGCCAAATTACGTCAAAATCGTCATCAGGAAAAGTTAACTGTTTCCTGGATAGGAAAGTTTAGTGGGACGAGACTGCCCTCTATAGACCAAATACTTAAATTGCTATCTGGAAGGTAACCACACCTCCAGTTTGCTATTGGTCTATCACCTAGTGACGAACAGAGAATTTTCCCTTTAAAAAGTTAAGACAAAGGGAAGAGAGGGGCTAAGTCAAAGAGTCGGAGTTGAAGTGAGTTGATTTAATTTGTCACAATAAATTGTATCTATTTTTATAACAAATTGTGATTTTTATTGAATACATTTCACTTACATGATAACGATCTTTGGGATCTGAGAATTGAAATAGTGGGCAATTCTCAACTGTTTACTATTATTATCCCATAAATATCCCCACAAGTCACATGTAAGGAGGTATGACTAGGGCTGCATAAACAAAGTGATTTAACTCCTGAATGGCAGAGAATTAAGCCGTGAGACTGCAGGAACATGGTCCGTACACCAAAACTGCTTCATTAAAGGACCACTATAGGAACCCAGACCACTTCAGCTTAATGGAGTGGTCTGGGTGCCAGGGCCATCTAGTTAACCCTGCCTGCTGTAAACATAGCAGTTTCAGAGAAACTGCTTTGTTAACATATGGGTTAATCCAGCTTCTAGTGGCTGTCTCAGTGGCTATCGCGCTTCTCACTGTGATTTTCACAGTGAGAAGATGCCAGCGTCCATAGGAAAGCATTCAGAATGCTTTCCTATGGACTGACTGAATGCGCGTGCGGCTCTTGCTGCGCATGCACATTCAGCCGATGACGTCGGAAGGAAGAGGAGAGTCCTCAGTGAGGAGGGAGCCCGGCGCTGGATATGTGTCCATTTAATGGCTATATTGGTTTACCTTGGATTGGAGGAAAATGGTATAAACTTGCAAGCAGATTCCCCACTAACAAAACAATACATATGAATTAATGAAAAACAATCATGTGTTTGCCAATCAAAGGAATATAAACTCAAAGATAACAAGATTAACAGTATGTGAATACTTTCTGGAAGTTTTATTGCATAGTTGCTCAAACCAAAAAGAACAGAGCCAGCAATCAAGTTCAATAAAATGATACATGGAAATACAATGAGTATTTGATCTTCATTCCACTTCACACTTCCCTCAAACATTTGATCATCTTTTTAAGATGCATACGTCCATATGCATAACATTTCAACATAAAACTAATATCTACAAATGAGTTATAAAATAATGGAGCATAGTCTAAAATTTCCGTTTTGCAAAGAAACAAAACAATTTCATGTAGTTATAACATAGAAAGATAAATTAAAGAAGGCTGCACAGTCCTAGTGTCAATCGCCATAGGGCTGCACAATACTGCTACTTAAAACTTGCACTTGTTTACTAAACCCATTTTAGCAATATGCCCCATTTAGTGTTTATCAGTTCCAAAATTTCCATTACATATCAGTGTATTCGGATAGATCACAGAAGATGACTCAGCAAAGTGTATGCAGAACAATAATTTATCCATAGACCAATTAACACGACTGCAAAGGAATTGGCTAATAATGTGTCATTAAAAAAAAAAAAATACATGCTTGCAGTTAACTTGTACCCAGTATCATTGTAGATCCATGAGAACTGCATCGCTGACAACCCCTTGGCAATGAGCGTGGAGGCATCCTTAATCATAGAGAAAGGATTAATTTGGATCAAGTACAAACTGTTTCTGTGGGTTTGTGGCAGTTCAATGCTGTTGAACTATTTTCTTTTCTTCATACTCTAGTATGTTGTAAAATGTTGGGCAATTCATAAATCACCAGTAGCTATAAACTATAGTCTGAGTGAAAAGCATTGCAGATCTACCAGAACCCCATGGCTGGTTGAAAAATGCAGTTCAAAAATCTGGGCCACCAGAACTAAATATTTTTGTACTAGAGCTTCCAACTCTATTGGATCTCAAGTGTCTTCAAACGGTTACTAAAAACACAGACATGATCATCTTTAGAAATACCTAATTGTTCTACTCAGCTGAAGAGAGAATTTGACCACATGTTACATAAATATATGATATGCCTCTTTAATATACCATTTCCATAATCATCCCCAGATGAGCATTTTCTTAAAATAATTCCAGCTCAGTTGATTTGGCCTACACTTTTTAAAATGTGTTTGTCGAATCCCCACGATTCATTGCTTAGTGGAAAAACTATTAAACTGTTTTTATTTAACACACCAAACCTGAAAAGAATGTACTCCAGGCTATCTGAATGCTTGGCTTTTTATATATCCTAAGTAAAACACGTTTATGCCTCCGTCACTTTCAAGGCTCCCCCTGTACTTATGCCCTCAATACAGCATATGAAATATAAACCAGCTGCGATTGGACTACTACTCTCACAACTCTGAGGCCAATAATCCCAACCCTGGCAAACAAAGAAAAGTTTAACATGCAATGCTGGTATAGATGATAATTTACACTACCACTTGCCTGCGTCATTCCTTACAAATATTCCATGCATATGTAATAAACCAATAATTAACTCTTCACATCTCTAGAACCTACAGTAAAATAACACCCCCCTAAAGATCATGCACATAAACAGTTTCTTTGAAAGTCGGTGAAAAAACAAACAAACAGAAAAATCGATTACACAGGATTCACATGTAAATGTTGTACGGCAACTAGAGCATTGCCGTTAAAATGCCGGGAAAGTTGCAGGTTTGCGAATCATGTCATAGGATGCTAGGATTGAAGTCAGGAGACTGAATATTTCAAAAAGTGCAATAGGGGGAATTGGTGCATATGTAATCGTACTGTAATAAATATGCTACAAGTATGTAAAAATGTATGTACACTCACAAGCATGACAGTGAATTAAGGTATAGATTTCCAGCGGTTGATGAACTAAATGATAATTATAAAATGTGTTTTAACCCCTTAAGGACCAAACTTCTGGAATAAAAGGGAATCATGACATGTCACACATGTCATGTGTCCTTAAGGGGTTAAACAGATGCATGTTTACACACATCATGTTATGTAGTGATATTGCTTAATGTAGCTGCACATTCGAAAATTCAAACAATGCAGTTTATTTCATTTGTCTATATTATTTGTATTTACCCCTTTGCATGAGCTAAAAAAATATATATCTTACGGTTTTGTTGTACACGTATTTGTAATGTAAGCTAATAGACTTTCCTCTAAGGTAGAAAGCTATTATTATGAAACCCTTAAAATCTATTAACCTTCTTAATGAAGAATAAAATAATTTCCTCCAATTCCTTTAATAACAGCATCACAATAGATAATCTCAGCCAATCCAATGCGGAGACTGGTGCACATGTGCGGCAAAAAGCCGCACTGAGCCAGACAGATTGAAATAGAAGAACGCCACCAGAGGCGTTTAAACCCTGCAATGTAAACATTGCCATTCTGCAGAACCGCAATGTTTTACACTGCAGGGACATCGCACTCAGACCACTTAAAGGGACACCGTGTGTCCCTTTAACTAAAGTAGCTATCAAATACATTGTTTGAGGACGGGTTCAAATATATATAAAGAACATTAAAAACTATTGAGCAACACTACCATCATGTTGCACATCACTTAAAAGATTCACCTATATTTCTTATTCATGACTGTGTTCCTTTAAACTGCTTGAATATAATGTGAGTTGTAGTTTAACACATGCGGTTCCACCTTTTGCCTAAGCCCACATGCCATTTATGGATTCTCCCTGACCTTGCACTGAGAGAAGTGGAGTTACAAACTGAAGATATTGTTGTTATGCCAATAGTTCCCTCGTGTATATTTGTTTAGGGCAGTGGGGCTTCTCTTTGGTTGCTGCATGACATGTTTATAGTTCTGTTGATTGGTTGTCAAGGCAGTACTGTCTCTCTTTCTCACATAGGCCGATTAAAAGAAACCTGACAGGCTGCATTTAAGCTCGTGCCAAACACAGTGTAAATTTACTCGTAACTTTTTTTTTAACACTTCTGATATTGCAGACCTATAAATGTTCCTTTGCATGTAGACCTATAGTAAAGAATATATAACTTCCATGTGCTGCAAACCTTTTAAACACGTAATTCCTGGTGTTCATGAAGGTTGGACATAAAAAGAAAAACGCTGTAAAAAATACGTTTTAAATTGTTAGAAAATATCATAGAAAAACCTAAAAAAGAAAATGTAGTTTCATGTAGCGCCATGTCAAACTACAAAGTAAAATGCCAGGAATTGACTTATCAATTCAAATACTCCGTCTCTGTTACTCTATGGCTGCATTCCACTTTACAAGACTGATTAGTGTTCTCCTTAACACTGTCTTTACTTGGCAAATTCATGCTTAATACCTAATTCTGTAATCACCATGAATATATTACACTATGCTCTCTACCTTCTAATCAGCAGTGACCGAAAGGCATCCACCGAATGTTCTACAACTTCAAATCCCATAATTCATCGCCGACCACTAAGCTGGAAATGCATCATAAAAGATGACATTTTCCACATCTGGTGACGTCTACAAGTATCCTATCACTACTCTAACATTTCTATAAACTGATATAAGTAGCAGACATGATACCCTGGGTTTCATTGTATAGGTATACAGAATGTTCCACGTATTCAATATACGTCCTACACCAAATGCTGCTGTGATTAGAATGCCTCACTGTTTGCCCAATGAACTGCTTACTTAGGTTGCTTTTGAATGTAACACTCATTCCCTGAAGATAGCTATGAGTAAGCAGTGTACATTATGATACAGATAGTTAGTCCAGTCTAGCATATTGCTTTTTAAGCCCTTGGCCAACACCTCCCATGATATGTATGTTCCCAAGCATGGTTGGAATAGTTTCTCCACAACAGCTGAAAAACTACAGATTGGATATCGACCTATTCTAGTGTCCCACCACCATTTGGTGATGGCAGCTACGTATGTTCCAATTGTTCTGTACCCATATCAGTGAACCCCTACCAAGATCAACCAGTTTCCTCCCTATGCATATTTATCATTTTAACCATTCTTCATTTGTCCAAAGTAAAACAGAAGGAGCTCTGAGCTACCAGATAAACAGGTGCAATGTAAGACCCCACAGGGAATCCCAAACTAAGTATGGGCAAGGGGGTTGGGGGGGTCTTTCAACTAGCAGCTCTACAGCTGTTGGTGAACATTAGTTTCAATAATCCTTTGAGTTAAAAGTTTGTCAACAGCTAGCGAGCTACAGGTCATTTTCCCCCTGCTATATACCTACCCTAAGTGCAAAATATATCTCTTGTGGATTACATAGGGTTACATCAAGAGAATTTGATCAATAATGCCTTTCACAAAACAAATGAATTTTACTCAGAAAATTAAACAATATAAATATATGGATTAAAAACACAAGTATTTTGGGACGTCATTTGCATCTTTGATTGTTTCATTGGAGCTTTAAATGCTTAGTCAGTCCCGCATCACCCAAAACAGAATTCTTTAAAGGTAATAAAAAAAGATATTAATATGTGATATATATGTATCTACTTCGCTTCAACTGTAGAAACAGATTCATATCTTACAGTTGAAAAGCAGGATAAAAAGAGGTTCTTTTTACGATTTAATAGAATATAAGTACTCCCTGGGGATAAATGGCAAAAAGGATCCCGATACTATATATAAATGGATTACATTTTTAAAACACCTTTTTTTTTTTTTTTAAACATACAGCATGTTTTCATGCTTTCAGTAAACCTATCCTTGAAAATATTGTTTTTGTTTTTTTTTCTCTAAAATACTCCCTTTGATAGTTTTACAGATGCAGTTGCTTTTGTGTATCAAAAATGTTGTCAGTTACAATTAGTTACAAAAAAATTATAGTGCTTAGTAAAATAAACAATAAAATCTAATATGCATAGAAAAAAAATAAAACAGTAAATAAAAAAGTGTAATCACATTGTTTACAAAAAAACAAAAAAATGTTGTTGGTACCAATCTGGTCATTGCTATAATATTGTAGTGTATAACTAGTAGTGAACTCAATGCTACTTTCAAATTGGAAGTATTTCTAAAAGCAATACAGTAATATACTGAAAGACAACTATAAACGTAGTGTTTGTGCTTCTGCAAAAAAAAAAAAAAAAAAAGGAAAATAAAATCTAGGTAGCTTGGCTTTAAAACTACTTGTCAACCTATTCCCAGCACAAACATTCTAATATTACAATGATTTGTAAAGCTTATATTAAAAGAGGTTAAAATGCATTAGGATCTTTAGTTATAAATATAGTGTACATATGTTGCACAGGTGCATTGTATATCTGTGCTTGTAACTCATAGTCTAAGCTCTATTTCAAAACCAAACCCATCTGCACAACAGGATGCAAAAATATCACCAGCATCGGTGCCTCACGTTGTATAAATGTGAAACAATTTTGTTAATAGTAGCTGATAAGGCCCATCTCTTGAGCTTGCCCTTAGTAAAGTAGTAAAATACAAGTACATACAATCCAAACAAAGAGCAATACAATTTTGCTGTATTATAAGTCAAGTCTAAAAGGCAGCTTTGTGAACGATGAACCCATACTGAGGCTCATCAGAAAATTCCCAGATGGAAGTAAAGCTTGGTTATGAAAAAAAGGAAAAAAAAAAAAGAAAAAAGGAAAAAAATACAAGGCATCCCGAGAGCAGACTACAGCCAGGTTAGGTAGGTGTCATTTTTGTTCAGCACGCACTCCACGTCATTGAGACTAGGAATCAAATCTTCAGACTCTAGGGTTCCCAAGTCGACGTTTGTTCCTGGCAGAGCATCGAGAAAATCTGGAAAACGTGTTTGTTGGTTCATATTCAAAGTTGGCTGGACCAAAATCTCGCCTGCACAAAAAGAAAACGATATTCTACATTAAAACATAAAATATTACTAGACCGATCTCATAAATTATGTTCAGACAGTAGAGCAGAAAAATACAAAAACCTAATGACATGAGCAGCGGTACCCCAACAGGTTTTTTTTTTTTTAAACAAAGAAAAACATGATTATGTAAGGCCAGGTAGGGCGCTTTTGCCGCACTGACTGTGTAAAGCTCTGTCACGTGATGCGGGAGCCCCACAGGAAAGCATTGATTCAGCATTGTCGCTGGAAAAAGGTGAGTAAATCTTTCATTTTTTTAACTTCATTTTGCACCAAATGGTTGGACATTAATACAAGCAGGGATAGGAACAATAGAGTGTTAGTATTACCGATTTGTATTCCTTATGCTATAAGGAATACTCCATCTCCAGGGAAACAAGACTGTAAGAAATTATACATACAGACGTAAATGGTTTCCACAACTGTATGGTATAGTCTGGTGATATATGCCAGTGATTGACATTCGTTTACGATCAATAATCAGACAACCGAAAATAGATAACTTGTATTTATCACTTACTAATATATCTTAATGCTAGATTATACGTCTCTCATTGCTAATCAAGTAAATACCTGTTTCCATTTCTTCCATATTATTTAGGAAATCTTCAGGTGTTGTCGGTATGCTGTAACACCCCAGACCTAGTCCGCTGTCCGTGCTTTGTTCTCTGGAGTGATATGGCCCACTAATAAAAAAATGAAAAGCCAAAAATTAAACTTGCACACATGGTAGTTCTTCTAAAGCAGGGGTTCCCAACCCAGTCCTCAGGTACCCTGAGGACCCTGTTGTGTCTAAAGTGTTTTTTTTTTCCTTTCTAAAAACACCTTAGACTGGACACCTTAGACACAACTGGGTAATTCCTAAATCCTGAACTGTTAGGGGATACTTGAGGACTGGGTTGGGATCCACTGTTCGACAGTGAAGGAGTGATACTGAACTAGTGAAATCATGGACAAATACATAAAGCAAAAAATAAAATAGCTGGTTTTATATGACAGTGGTATTGAATAGTATGTCAGACTTGTGCACTGAAACCTGTACTGTATTTAGAGATGAAGAACTGTGCACGGGAAAACATGCGCACCAAACACAATTAACCAGCACCGGAACATTAAATAAATGTCATTATATAAGATGCCCCACATTGAGGGGAAAAAATAAAACAGTATTGCTTTTGGGTTTGCAGAATATTATAACAAGTTTTCTAAATAACATAAAGACTGTTTAAAGTAACTTGCCTGTTGAGGAAAGGGTCAGATCCATTGTTTGTTATAGATCGGATTTCCTGAGGCATGGCAGGTGGGCTCACTGAGGTCTGAACAGGAGCCATGTTTTCAGAGTCCACAGGAAGTTGTCGGCATAATGCAGCTTCCTGGAGAAAGAAGAGTAGAAGGTAAGACATTTTGTGGGCACAAATAAGAAATAATAAGGCACAGGGGCTAATACCCTAAAAACAATACATTTGACGAACTTTTGTTATAAGTGTGCTACTATATACAAAATGCCATTCTAACGCTAGGACGTTTATGGATGAGGTTCTAAATGGAGGTTCTATACCTGATTGGGGTTTGCTTAGAGGGTCACTCAATAAACGGTGAATTGGCAATAATATTACCATATTGAAAATTAAAAGTCAAATTTGTCAAGTTGGCAATTTTTTTTAATCTTATGCATACTAGCCACGGATATGCTATTAATTTTACTGTTTAGCAAACAGAAAAAATTGACAGGGTTATTCAATAAAGTGAGAATTGTCATGAATAATTAAAATTGAATTGCATTTTTTTTTATTTATTTTTTAATTCAGCTATGTTTTCAATTTGGCTTGAAGTTCACTTTTAATTCACTTTGTGTTCAATACTGAGCAACCCTGGGGGGGGGGGGGCAGAGCTTGCAATCAACCAGGTCAGACGCCATTTCTATCAGCTCCTCACAACTGTCGTAATTCTCGCCAAATATCTGCACCCCACAAACCCATCAAGCCCCACAAAGCATAGATCCAGAATCTCGGAGGCAAAACACACCTGTCGATGCCATTCTTTCAGCCCACCAAGTAGCCCAAGCTGAGGTGCAAGATCAGGGCCTACGACGCACCGCCAATCCAGGGCTTGGAGGCACTAGTACAGGGTATCGCGGAGGAAAGCATTCAGAGCACTCTAAACACATCACCTACCTGGGAAGACCGTAAGCCAGCCAAGGGACATCGATCCCCGAAACCAAATGCTGCATCGATCCCCGAAACCATAGGCTCCATGCTCCAGTGGCTTGCACAGCCCAGACTGACTCCTGCAGATGCCCCACGGAATACAC
Organism: Pelobates fuscus; assembly: GCF_036172605.1. Lineage (NCBI taxonomy): Eukaryota > Metazoa > Chordata > Amphibia > Anura > Pelobatidae > Pelobates > Pelobates fuscus. Next base: position 94,077,623 of record NC_086318.1, read on the forward strand.
CTCTGACCGCTTGGGTGGAAGGCAAGGAGGCTGTGACCACACACGATCCTCAGATCTGCCCGGCTCCATCACCAGAGGCTTATGACGGCTCAGCACCCACAACTAAAGATGACCTTTCAGACACACAAAAGGTATGGGCCACAGACCTGACACTCATCAACACTAACCTACAGGCAGTTACAGACAGAGTGCAGGGTCCGAGGAGGACATCCGCACGGATCTCTCTACTACTAAAGAATCTATAAAACAGCTCCAAATACATCAGTCAGCCCTGTCACTCAGAATGACTGCCTTTGAAGACAAGCAACGCCGCAATCATATTAAGATATGCAGTGTCCCAGCCACAATCTCAAGCGACAAATTATCGCTAAGAAGCTGTCCATCAAAGGGCTCTATTGTATGGGTGGCTCCACCAGATCACAGCCTGACCGGATAAGGATTGTCATACTCTGATGCATGTCCTATCAGGACAAAACTCAAATCATGCAGGCCCTGAAAGGCAGAGCACCATTGGCCTTAGAAGGTGCATCTCTCTCCTTCTTCCAAGACCTCACAAGGGCCACACTCCCATGGCGCAAATCCATAGCTCCTTTCGCATCCCAGCTGAGAACCGCAGGGGTGGCCTACCGTTGGGGACCCCTTGGAACCTTACTGGCTACAGATAATGGGACTGTGCACACTCTGGCATGCAGGGACAATATCCCTACCTTCTTTACATTGGGGGACTGGAGGATCGGAGCATGGGACCATCCTATGGGGATTCCACTGGCGCTGGATGTGCTCATGCAGAGCTTGAGGACGTCCAGTGTCACTTAGAGGACCTAGAATCTATTAAGATACCAGAAGCGCCTTTAGCAGCTGTCTGGTAGTCAGCCACAAGAGGCTGTCTTAATACTGCAATGAAAACATTGTAGTTTCTCTAAAATGAGCTGAAGTTGTCTCGGCCTATAGTGTCCCTTTAATATTATTATATTAGGTACAGTATTTGGTTTACTTATTTTCTAGTGTTCTTTTGAAAACCTTCCTTTTGTAAAGATACAAATGTCAGTATAAAAGGTTGGGAAGCTTTGCTCTTGTACTATCAGTCACGTTAAAAGATTGAGAACTGGATTCAAGCTTTTACTTAAACAAATCTAAGACAGTCAGAAAATAATAATATTTAGACCAGATGTTCTTTTATAAAATTGGTGACTTGGCTTGGATTTATAATTTTAAAAACAAACCATGTGGGGCAAGGTCCTAAGAGCTTATTTACCCAACCCTTGCACCACCCCTAAAATTAAAAACTGATTTATTTAGCACAAATATATATGTGCAAAGTATTTGGCACACGTCAGAAGTAAGATCATTTGAACAGCAAGTGCTTCCACAGGCTGGGGAGGGATTTTTTTTCTCCCGTTTTAATATTTACTTCCTGGTATATTGAGTAACTATTTCACTGCTCTTAAAGTTCTCTTTTGACTGTCAGGAGAAATTACTTGACTGATCTTGTTGGAAAACAGATGGAAAATCTAATAAAAAATACCTTGTGCATTGTCACGGTATAAAATTAGTTCAATAAATATCCACGAATGCCACGAATATTTGTTTAAAAGAAGCAAAATGTGCCTAAACTGAGTGGTTCAGCACTGAAACGGGTGTAAAAAGCGTTTAGTTTTTTTAAATTATTAAACCAAACAGATTTCAAGGGAACAAAACAAGTCGGCCTTGCACATTGTGTATTAATCCCTTAAAGACCAAATGTTACACTTTGTCATCAATACAGTCTGTACACTAAGGACCTGATGCCAGCATTAAATGTCCTGTTTTGTTGCCAATCTACTTCTCCTTGTGATAATTAATTGTGGTTTCCATTATGGAATATAGTTTTATGATGGTATACATAGATTCACATTGATCCTTTAAGGGTTAATACACCGATCCCATTCAAGTATTGTGCTTATACTTTTTACAGTGTGGCCAGACAACTATTAACTGCTTTGATTTTAGCCCGTGAGGTCTTTTTCCTACACATAGAGTTGCTATGACTTGGCAACCAATTTGCACAATTAGACCAAACTAGATGAAATGGACAATATTGAGATAGTCTAAACTCTAAACTGAAGATTTTGTCTACATCTCTTAATTAATCTGGCCTTGTAAACAGGCAAAATTAGACAACTCATTAGCAAACACAAAACAAAAAGTTGCTCTCAATTCAAGTTATAGTTACTGCAAGTTGCAAAACCATGATATAGTTCTGCTTTACAAGTCAAAGTGATTTTAGTTTCTCTTTTCTTGGCAGGGGGTAGGGTAAAGCACCACGATTGGATAGTCTTATTACCCCTTTGGTACTCTACGGATTAATTAAAAACTACCTTAGCAGAATATATGAGCCGTTTAAAAATATTATAATAATCTCATGTTATACAGTTAGTAATTTCTGGTAAGACACGCCAGTCTTCTTTCATGCTGGCGTAATAGCATGATTTCCTGATGTTAATTATTCATTTTATACAAATAATATATATTAATGACAAAGGGCCAGACCTAGATTCCATAATTACGTTGGCCAATCGACCCAGAGCCATTGGGTGGGTGAGCGTCATTCAAGGTATATCACACTCAACCTTGAGGAACAAGGAAGAAATATGAATCATGCTTCGGGAGGAACCAAAGCAAGGCACGAGACGCAGACTGCACGTGTACCTATCTGCTCTTCAATTTCACTAAATGCCAAAACTCTACTGAAGCTCTGTTAACCCCTTCAGGGTCAATAAGGCCTGCTTCTACTCTCAGATTCTAGGTCATAATGATGGCCTGCTCATGTTTAATCTCCTGCTTGCTCATTCACCATAAAGAAGAGTAAATAAGTAAGGCATTGCATGACAAAATAAAATCGCTTTGATGATAGTAGGAACCTTTACAGAGATTTACCCAATTGTCAAGAGGCTATTAATGGTTAACAATTAGTTCTCTATTTGGTTAAATATCTTGGCTATTTTTCCTGCTCTCACTGTGACTTAGTTATGTAGTTAATAAAAAAAAATGCATTTTAGGGGTAAGTAAAAATAATTATTCAAGTACATAAAACAATCAATATGGTACATAAAGCTGTACGAAGAGAAAATCAATCATACTTCGGATAAAGAGGCCACGAGATACCTACAATCAGACTAAAATACAATAAAAAAAATCCAACAGATAATTTCCAGTTTAAGAAGATAGAAAATTAATATTTTATCCCGTATTATTTAGTAGAGTAAATGGTGATCATTATCATGGATCTGCCAAATAATTGTGGTTTGAAGAACTGTCCCTTGAAGCAAATTCACTTCAATGAACTGTCATTGAATTTCTTAGTTGCCACATGCAGACAACAAGACAACAGGGAAACTATTACTTACAAGTAATCTTATCAGGCTGATGACAGTCTATAGGTAGACACTCTGCTGGAGACCTTTGAGAATAGTACCCTGCAAGCAGCAATATAGCTGGAGGGTGTACATTAGGGTATCAAGAGCTATTCCATTATAGGATAAGTAATACTAAGATCCTAGCCTGAAGCACTGATCAATTACCAAATAATAACAAGACTTGTCATGCAAACTACCAAGCAGTCAACTTGATTTCAGTTTATGTTTGGTATCTACTTGCATTTAAAACTAAAATGGACATAAAGTATGCTAGAATATATAACATCTACATATGTGTACAATAGCTTTAATAGAGACATTTAGATTTTTGGCAATCAGCCTATGCCTGAAACTGCAATCCTTAGAAGAATAGTATGAGGATGCAACCCATAACCACTCGATGCTAGTGACCACAACATCCTCCCCCAACCGGCCAACCCTCTCATGGTTGGCAGTAGCATGTACAAATATATTCATGAATCTAGAGATGGGCCTCACGCCATAAAGCACGATGTGACAGTTTTGAGTCACAAAATACGGAATAATGGATAGATAAACATACGACTAGTAATCCATGAAAAGATTATGTAGACAAAAAAAAATTAAGTATGAGAGCCAAACTCAAACAAGATTATAATCTTACAGTCTAATGAAAAAAAGAATATGCTGTAATTCCATAAAAGACAAAAGGGCAAAATATCCTAAAGTGAAGACAAGAATGCCAGGTGTACATACTATTATATAAATTATAGTCTATATACGGAGAGTTTGGGAGGGCTGCGCATGTGATGCAAAGCGGTGATACACTACTATAAAGGAAGGGGATTAGTTGACTAGTTCAGTTTTTCAACACATTTAAAAATCTTATCCATCTCTTCAATACTCAGTGACCCACAGAGTAAAACTGGTATCTTTTAAAACCTAACCCCTTTCAATATCCACCTACCATGTAGAGAACTGCTATGTTTTTAAATCCCAGCCCCTTTCATTATTCACCCTATATAGTAAACGGATATATTTTAAATCCCAGCTGCTCTCCATATTCAGCTTATGTAGTAAACAGCCAGTTGCTCACCATATTCACACTATATAATAAACTGTGTATTTTAAAGCCGAGCCCCTCTTGATACTCATCGTGTATGGTAAACTGCTACCTATTTAAATCAAGTCTCTCTCAATATTCATCCTATATAGTACCATAGTAGTGCTATTTAAATCTCCCTTTTACAATACTTCTATTTCATCCATTTGTGTTTAATTTTCTCAGTGACACAAACTTATATCTATCAAAGAAGCTCCTGTGAATAGAAGAATAATTGTTTTCTTTCTCAAAGCATTCAATTTCCTTTAAGAGCAGAACCAAAAGCAGACACGCAGCCAATTACTGAAATTACAACTGTACTATTTTAATCCTAATCTTTAGTATTAGATAAACTAGAAAATGAAGGATTGCCGCTACACACGCAACGTGTATTTTTTTTTCAGTGTTTAAATTATTACTGCTTTGAACCAATAATAACAGAACAAGCTTAGGAACGTCGCTCTGCGTCATCAAATTCTGAATGTATCCGATTAAAACGCTATGGATGTCTTTACAAGTTCCAACTAGTTCTTAACTATCTATTTAAGGATTTGCAGCAGCTGGGATTCAGATGGGCTGAAACCTCCACCAAAATATCCATTATCAAAGGACACAAAGAGTGACATGGCTGACCCTTTTGCGGTGACAACTTTAGTGTTTCTTTTATAGCAGTATTTTTGTTGCTTATACGTTTTTATATTGTTTTAATCTAAAAAACAAATGCAATCTACGTAAAATGATCTACATTGACGAAATCACTACACAAAACGTTTCTAAATATTGAATTTGGCTTTTGTGTCATAATCAGGGCTAAATCTACTATAACGTGGCACAGGTGGCTGCTGTAGGGTGCACAATCACAGAGATCATTGGATTGGTGCAGCATGTCGTTTTGAATGTGCACTAGCTTCCCTTTGCTCTCCTACGGAAAAGCAACTGGATTGGCTGATATCATCAATGTTGATGATCTCAGCCAAAGAGGGGTAAAAGGTAAGTAAAATCACCTTTCTCCTTCACAGAATGGAGGAATGTAACCTTACTAGTTAGAAGGGCACTATGTTATTTGTATTCAAAACTTTAAAATTTCCCATTCAGCTATTTTGTTCTAAAATTTACTTTAAATTAACACTTTAGTGAACAGCCCTCTCAGTTGTTATATGTCCTGACTTAAAAAAAAAATCCCTTTCTAAAGTTGAAAACAGATCGTTGAAGTGTCATGTGAGAAGATTTTATGGGACTCATGTTATGCCCCTGCTTGCATTATACAACGTGACAGCTCTAAGGCTTGTCTGGCAAATGCAATAAAACGTAGACACATGTTCACAAACACAGACACATACTCGCAATTGTATGTATTTTTATTATATATTTATGTATGTCTATATATTTGTTGCAGATGTCGTGACATCAGCAACCTATCAATTTCAAACATGTGTCAGTCAAATAAAAAAAAATATGAGAACACTAGAATATGACAGTGTACTAAGACATATGTGTCTTGTTTATTTTTTATTTCCCTTACATGCCAAGTTTCCATTTCCCCTTATATATTATTCCATGCAAAATGTTCAATCTGTACGTTCTTTATTTAACCCCTTAAGGACCAAACTTCTGGAATAAAAGGGAATCATGACATGTCACACATGTCATGTGTCCTTAAGGGGTTAAATATTCTGAACAAAAAATGATTGCTAAAATAAGTACAATACATTTTGCTCCCTGTTTGCTAGTAAATTCCCCTTCTATTCCCATCTCGATAAGTATTTGCAAATGATAGATAACACCAGTATCTCAGTTTACTGTAAATGGCTACAATCTCCTTAAAGAAGGAATAAGTCACAAATGTTTGCAATTGTGTGAAACAACATTGTGTCGAACATTTTCAGATGAATGATAACACCTACATCTCAATTAAATAGAAAAGCCTACAACTCTTCATTAAATAGTAAGTGCAAGCTGTGGGATAAAAATAGACTTTCACTGCTGCTGCTTTATATATAGCTATAGCACACTTTAATTAAGTTAATTGGTTGTTTAAGGAGATGTCCCTTGGTTTCACCAGGCAAAACACAAACAGCGGTAGGAAAACTCCCTGAAACTTGTATTCTCTCTGCAGGGTGTGCCTGCTCCCTACGCAGCAGCTGTCAATCCTCTGGAAGAATTGGGAACCCAACCATTGGCTGCTGTCAAGTGAAAAGACGAGAAACTCAATGTAGCACTGGCATTCCACACCCCTGCACCCAAACCCAATGGCCTCATTCCAGTTGCTCAGCAACTACAGCTACTACTAAATCAGCAATTTTCTGAGAAGGTTACATTAAAGCAAACAATGCGAGAGTGATGGATTAGCATGGAGACAGCCTAGTTCTTACAATGAAATAGTCACAGGGGGGCTTTTCTGTACTTCAATAGTCTATGGGACAGCATTTCCCAAAGCTTCATGACTCAGTAGCACCGTAACAAGGAATAGATGACCGTTTACTGGAATCGTATCTATCCTTTGTATGAATCCTAATAATATAAATATAGCTGTGCTTTATTTACCAAAGTGATTCACTAAAATGACTATCGGAAAATTCAAAGAGAATTTCAAATTGTAGGGCAAAATAGCCAAAATAGAAGCATATACTTCTTGAATATTTTTGAATAATTATAATATATTAAAATATATATAATTATACTATTTTGTGCTTAAATTTGAAATACACTTTGCATTCCCAATAATTCTCACGTTAGTAAATACGTTTGCTGTACTTCCCACTGCTACCTTCATTTTTCTGTCTAGTTACCACTAGGAACAGATTAGTGGAGCCAAATAGACACAACGTGGTGACTAATATAGCAAATCAGGTGCTATCCTGGATACAACATGATTATGTTGCAACCCATTCTATTGGTTTCCATGGCAATTAGTTCTTATTTAGCCTTGTACCTGTGTTTTATTTAATAAATCTCCTTAAATTGAACCTTTTCATTAAGAAGTACAAATTATAACAATTGTTCAATACAAATACCTCTGAAATTTGAAATAAAATATGGAAGGATCATGCATGGAGTTCAGATCACAAAGGGATGAGAAACTAATGACCTAGACTTAAAGTGAACCGGTTGTGGGAAAATGAACTTGCCTAAAATCGCTCCCATGTACATTGAACACAACATATATCATAAAGATACTTGACGTAGTCAATGTATAATATAAAGATTTAATTACTTTTCCTCTGTTCCAACATTGCTTTGTGGGTGTTACTCTTCGTGTAACACCATCCTCTTGGTCCTCCTCTGATCCGCCTGCGCTTGTCTCGAAGTCTTCTTTGATTTGCCCTGCTTGGGACGCATCTCCCAAACAGGGCAAGTCTTCTCAGTGTTGTTGGCATACTGGTTTTGTTGCCACTGTTCTTCCTTGTTAGTCAAATGTGAAATAACATTATGTGGGCCGTTTCCAGATGAGTGATAACACCTAAATCTCAACTTAATAGAAATCCTACATCTCGCCATTCAGAAATAATAAGTGCTAGCTGTGCAATAAAAACAGACTTTCGCTGATGTTTTATATATAGCTATAACACATTTTAATTAAGTTAATTGATTGTGTAAGGAGATGTCTCTTGGTTTCCTAGAAGCGCCGGGTTAGGGAGTTTCCATAGTTTTCATTACTGTGGGTGGAGAGCAAAGGGACCTCCTGTTTTAGGTCTTTGATTTTTAAATAGATTTTCCTCCTAATCTTTACATTTCCTAGCAAAACTGCTAGCACAATGTACAGATAAAATGTTACGCTCAATCTAATGAGCATAAATTGTTATTAATCTAATGAGCCTAGGGTGCCCATTTAAAAAGCTTACCTGTAACCTGAGCTCAAATTGTTAGGCTGAAGGAAAAGTTGTGATATACGATCTGGATGCATGACCTTTTTTTCTGCATTATAAATAAACAGTGACTGCGTAATGCTCTATAAGTGGTTCTAAACCCACTTCAGCAGTGCTCCTGATTTTGTCAATATTCAGAGCCAGGGGTAATGCTCTTACACCCATAATGCTAGCAAAGCATCATGGGAGGTGTAGTCCAAAACATTTGGAGTGCCGAAGGTTGCCTATGCCTGTTCTGAGCTTTAAATCCCTCCATCGTGGGCAGCTACGGGTCACTGGACCATTATCTTATCAGTGGATACAGTGAACCTTAATCTGCAAATACTGAAATACAAGAGGTTTAGGATTTATGGGAATATACCAATAGTCTTAATAAACTGATTACTGAACATCACTGAACATTCAATGGGAAAACCATGGAAAAATGACAATGCACATTTTATAAAGAAAATAATCAATCTGGAAATTAAGTTGAGATGGAGAAATATTACAGTTTGACTATTTTGAAAAATCTCCCAAGTTAGTTTAATCTACACGTAAATAAAAATCAATTACGCCTAAAAACAAACTAAATCAAAGCATATACAAGTTCCTAAATAAAGCCAAAAAAATAGGTCAATGGCCAAAAAACAACAAATAGTTTAACTTAAATCTATTGGCTGCTAGTCTAGAAACATTGTAAATGACTTAAGGAAACGGTGTCTGTAAAGAGACTTATCTATTTGTATTGACCTTTGTCAGGCTGGGCTGTGTTTCTTACTTATTCCTGGAAAGCTAACTGTACAAAAACACTGCTGGAAGAAAATAAACGAGGTCAGTGGTCATACGTCAGGCATCAGAGTCAAAGCAAAACGTGCTCTGTACTCGCTTCATAGTACGAAAGTTGATTTAATAAGCAATTCATGAGTCCAACATTTCCAATTAGCCTGGAAAACGCTGTGTTCAACTACTAGAGGTTTTATTTTGTATCCTCTATTTCATTATACGCTTCATTATGAATATTTCTTGTCTTTGGAAACTGCAGAAAGATGGGCCAAAGTGCTAAATATGGAGAAACAGTACAGACAGTAATATAATGTCTCTCAACAGTCAGCACTTTGTATCCAGAATTCCTCCTTCTCCCCATTATCTTTTTCCCCTGAATCTTAGAGCCATTGCAAATGGTCCCACAGGTACATGCCTTGTACATAGATGATAATATGTGTAGAACACTTCATATAACACTCGTTTGAGCAGGGTCCTCATCAACCTAGCATTACTATCAAAATGTGTAATAGTTTGATTTGTTGTTGACATGTTGGCGCTATATAAATGACAATAATAATAACAACATACAGCAACACATTTGGAATAGCCCATTGTTCTGTGGGAACATAAAAAGATGACATTCTCCAGACAACCCAACCACTGCCACTTTCATCTCTTTACCTACTCAATACTTTTATTCCAGCTTGGGAAAACATGATTATACGTTAGGATCAATGATGCCAGGTCCAACTCATAGGACAAACAGATTGTGAAGATAACAAGTCGCCACTGTATTCCATCCAAATTTTACATCATGGAAACATTTGACAGAGAGGGGGCTATAAGAGGTAGAAGCGCCTCTACCTACAGTTTGTGCCGATCCTTGAGGAAGTGCCTTATCAGCATGAAACACTTTAGTGCCTCTCCCTTTTGTGGCCTCCTTCCATACAGGGCCGTCTTTAAACGGGGCAGCTGCCCCGAGCCCAGTTACTCCTGGGGGGCCCAAAGTAGCAGCACGTGGGCCCCCTGCCTGCGTCCAATCCTTGTGTGCTGCAGCACCTTATGTAATCAGGGGCACCTGGCCCTTATGAGTGCTCCGGACCGGCCCCTTTCATGCTGCCTGCTGGGAGGAAGTGAGGTGAGATCACTTCCTCCCTGCTGGGAAGGTGGAGGGGGTGGCATACACAGGAGGAGGAGAGGGACTGAGGAAGTCAGACTCCCATCAGCCTTGGCCATCCAGCTTCCACTGGACCCCAGGGAAGCCACCCTTCTGTACCCAAAAGTTAAGGAGATAGGAGGGTGGCTAAAATATGATGTAAATTGATATATGTGTGTGTATCTGGGTCAGTGCATCTTACTATACGCTTGTGTTTATCTGGTTCTGTGTGTATGTAGTTGACTCTGTGTGTGCGTGTGTGTATCTGGCTGCGTGTGTGTATCTAGCTGCGTGTGTGTGTGTGCCTGGCTGTGTGTGTATCTGGCTGTGGTGTGTGAATTTGGCTGCGTGTGCGTATCTGGCTGTGTTTTTGTCAGTGTGTATCTGGCTTTGTGTGTGTGTATCTGGCTGTGTATGTATCTGGCTATATGTGTGTGTGTATGTACATCTATGTTTATGTGTATCAGTTTATGTGTATCGGTGTATGTGTACTTGTGTGCCAATGTGTATGTGTACCTGCGTGTGTGTGTGTTTCTGAGCGTGTATGTATATACACACAGGAACACAGACACACATGCAGTAATGTGTTTGTGTGCAATGTTGTTGGAACACAGTAGTGTATTTATGTGCAGTGTTAGCATATTTGTGTGCAGTGATGGCATTGGAATGCTGGGATGAATGCATTGCCACACGCATAGATACACACTTACACACACACATATATATATATATATATATATGTGTTTGTGTACCTGCGTGTGTGAGTGTTTCTGAGCGTGTATGTATATATATATATATATATTTGTGTATGTATATATATATATATAGCATATTTGTGTGCAGTGATGGCATTGCAATGCTGGGATGAATGCATTGCCACACGCATACATACACACTTACACACACACATATATATATGCATGTGTGTCTGTGTTCCTGTGTGTATCTCAGTGTTTGTGTAAGTGTGCATCTGTATGTATGTGGCAATGCATATATCCCAGCATTCCAATGCCAACCCCGCACACCAATACACCCCTACATGTGTACCTGTGTGTCTGCGTGTATCTGAGTGTGTGCACATATTTGTGTCAGTGTGTATATCTGTGTGTGTATATGCCATTGTGTTTTAAATATCCAGGATCCAATCAGATATAGTTGCCTTTATTGCTATACATACAAGTGTAGAGGAGAAAACACACAGATTCTGTGGGCTTTTTCCAGTTTTGTTCCATTCTCAAATTTACTTTTTGTTCGAAACAAGGTTTCAATGTTTTATGTGTAATGAAAACAACATTTTCCTTTTTTTTTTTTTACCAACAATGTAATCTAACTTTAGGCCTAAAAAAATCCTATAACGTCAGAGAATGCACTAGTTATTTAGCCACTAGTTGGCACTTAGCAATCATATTGCTCAGGTTCTCTTTCTTTAGTTAGGTTTGAAATTAAGGCCATTTTTGGGGAATGCATGAGCTTGTTTGTTTGAATGGAAAAAAGTCTCATACTATTGTGATGATTACTTTAGAAAGGTTAACACGTAATATGTCATGTAAATCAGTGCTAACTACCTGTCGCAACAATTCTTCCTGGCGCATTCGGATCCGTTCTCTCTCCATCTGGATTCTCTGGAGTCTGAGTTTTTGCTGCTGTTGCTGTTGGGTAGTAATGGCGTTGGGTAAGCTGATCAGGCCTGCTTGATGGTTCTGGCTGGGGTGAGTCTGTTGGGATATGGCTGGGCTGGGAGTCATCTGTTGCTGTTGATGCTGATGATTCATCACTGTGAGAAGACATATTTTGTTAGTTTGGGAGAAATCCATTATGGAATAAACATCTATATTTAGATGGAAAGAGAGAGACACACAAGGTTGATACAGCTAAAGCAGAGGTTCTCATTAGTTTTAGCTATATTGGACTAGATGGAAGGGGGGCATTTGTTGAGATACAGGTATGTTTTCAAGTGTTCACAAAGAGTTTGACCCCATACCATGGGATTGGTGCATGGGACTCCGGCATCATAACCACTACAGCGCACTATAGTGGTTATGGTGCTTAGAGCAACAGGTTTATGTGTTTTGGCATTACTATATTTGCTATAAAACATTTACAATTAATTTTTCTAAGATTTAAATGTTATTTCACATTTTTTAGAGACTACAGTAATACAATTACCAGTAGCACAAGCATGTTTTCCCTCAAACGTCATTTGCAGTAAAAAAGGCGCACAGAAATCAAAATAATAATAAAAAAAAAACATTGACAATAAAAAAAGAAGTTTATACATAAAGAAGATGAACAATGCTCAAATCATTGCATCAATGTAAACAAATTTGAATACAGCGCTACCTATTATAAACAAAGCAATATGAGGTGCAATGGTAACATTACGTTTTAGTTAAACTAACAGATAACCATTACAGCAGGGATGTCGAACATGCGGCCCCCCAGATGTTGCTGAACTACAACTCCCATGATTCCCTGGCTATCTGTTTCATTGAAAGAATCATGGGAGTTGTAGTTCAGCAACATCTGGGGGGCCGCATGTTCGACATCCCTGCATTACAGTCTTTGTTTGTCCCCAATCAACCGACTCCAGACGCATATAACCCCGATCACATTTTTGCCAGTGCTTTAAATTTGTACTTGAAACCTTATCTAAGGGAGTGTCCAGATATTTAAACTACAGCCTGGTGGAAAAAAAATCCCTTTAAATAATAACAGCATATGAAGAGTTCATTGAAAGGTCTCTCTTAGAGATTAAGTAACCTACATTAGAACTACAGAAAGATTGCAAAATCTACTAAAAAATAAAAGGGCAATTGAAATGTTTTCAATTAGCCAAAGGAAAATGTATTAGAAAAAAACATGCGTATGCAACATAGATAGGTGACAGATCTAGAGTAGATTTTTGAAGCACCTCGAGAAGACACTTTTCAGAACACTTTGAGAAATCCTTTAGAATATATCCAGTTTTTTGGATTCAATTTACATCACGCTCGGTCCGTTCTGTAGCGGAGAGTGATGGACATTGCATCATAAAGTGGTGGGCCAGAAATACTAAAACTTGCCGTAGGACCTGTGTACCCCAGGAGTTATAAACACAAGAGGAAGGTTATGATCTCTTAGCTGCTAAGCCGTCTGCGATAGCAATGGTCTGAGTGAGGTGGTTAGTAACCAGATTACTTTTAACGTAAGTTTTTGCCTGTGTCAGCATTTACAGAAACTCATTGAGGAGAGTCCCCCACCCCCTTACAACACACGTTTGTTAACTTGTAAGACTGTCCACTATAATGAGTCAGGCGTAAGAAGGAAAGATTTGCATTACAGTAAGATCCCACTGAACAAAGTATGTTTTTTTTGTTTTTTTAACAGCCCTTTTTTTCTTAACAAATAAGAAAAAGAAAAAAGTGTCACCATTTTTTGTAATTTATATGCATTTGTCGGTCAGCAAAATAATTGTTCTAAAGTTTTATTTGTTTTTTTTCAAATATATAGAGCAATACAAAAACATAACAAAGTAACATTGCGATAGTAGTTTACAGTATCAAGGCCAAAGATTCATAAACTTGACACCCTACTCCATTTTATCCATCACTGGTGTAGATAGATAATGGCTACAGAGAGGAATTGGGATGTTGTGATGAACATTTTTGCAAACCTGGTTGGTAATGATCCTTTATAGATGGTTTATCCTTGAAGTGTACCTGTATTGCTAGCTAAATTACTGCAAATTCTTATGGCTGTGGATTCAACGAGGTGCTAGACGCATTCCATAGACACCCTTAGGGAGTTTGGCTCATGCGTAGCAAAACACAGTTCCTGATTTTTAGCAAGAAAGTGGATAGAATAAACGTGGCCATAAAGGGATGTATTAATTATCCTCAGCTGGCATTAAGGGTGTAAATATGTACCAAGGAAACATTTATTGGATCAGTACAACACTGTGACTAGTCTGTACTGGTGACACAAGGCAGGATGAAGCATGGATTTTTGCCGTTTACTCAGTATGTAAAACAATTTAGCTGACACTGTCTATAAAAGTAACCCGCACCCTGTTAACATTGAACAGGTAATACAGTTGGTGCATTGTTCAACTGAGGTGTCTCCTTGATTTAGTAAAGGACAATGATAACAAACTTTGAATTTCATATCATTTCATATTATTTAATAGTTACTTGTGTTCATTCACTGATTATGATTCACGCAGTTTCGATTGTTACAAATACATTGGGTGAACAGCCAATATTGAATTCCTTAATCAATACTTACCAAGAATGAAGTAATGGAAGCAGTGGGAAATAGAAAGAAATGATGTTAGTAAATGTTAGGTTTATTTTCTTTATCATCACCATTAGCAAACATCATATAAGTTGTTTGACTACCAATAAAAAAAAAAAATATATAAATATATATATATATATAAAATGAAACATATAATCCATATACAATTCCCTCAAACCCTTTCCTCTTTATAACTATTATTCAATAGTATAGCTGCACTCTCTCTTTTTTGTGTATTATGTAGTATATATAGATTATTAGCAATCAGATCTCGATATTTATACTGTTCTATTTTCTATTTTTATACTGTATTACCAAAAACAGTCTTAAATACTTCCCAGGGGTCCCTAATTAGGAAGGCCGGTCCATAGTTTGGACTCAAAGCCCTCTGTTTTGTCCTTATGTTCCTCTTTTCTAGGAGCTCCATTTTGTCGGTATGTCTGTAGTGTATAACAGAACACCTCAGCAATAAGACTCGCATTGAGTAAATAAGATGCATTGTTCTTGTTCTAAATTGCATTTTAGTTGCATAAATTATTACTAGCAAAGACACCTAAAACTTCTCAGAAAAGCCCAACCCCTGGCCACACCTTCCACTCACATCCCTAAAATTAAAATGAACCCTAAATAATGTGTCCATTTTCAATGTTGGAACTTTTAACATGTACACTGGTATATAATTACGCATGGCTCCTTTTGCCTTTATATTTGCTGTGCTTTGGTGCTCCCTATTGTATTTCGTTATTTTATTAACACTTGCTGAACACTAGTTCTTTTATGTATACTGGTACTGCAAAATAGGGTGCATACATGCATAAATGGGGTGCTGCTGCAGCCGATAACACACAAGATCCAGCGCTCTCACTTATCCACTAAATACAAACTTCAAAGCTTACAGATTTTATCAGTTTTTTTTTTTTTTTTAAACACCTAATCTGAGTAAAAATCAAGGTGGTTTAGTTACAGTATATGATCATACATTGCATAAGCCTGCCACAACGTCAATGTTAGGGATCGACCGATATTGATTTTTTAGAGCCGATACCGATACCAATATTCTGTGAACTTTCAGGCCGATAGCCGATATAATTTGCCGATAGTCTGTACATTTACCATTTTGGAAAATAAAAACTATTTCTAAAGGTAAATGCTAGTGGATGCAGTGTGTTTAGACAGGGGAGCTGTGTGTGTTTGTGTAGTGTGTGTGTAGTGGATGCAGTGTGTGTTTGTAGTGTGTGTGTGTTTGTAGTGTGTGTGTGTGTGTTTGTGGATGCAGTGTGTGTTGTGGATGCAGTGTGTGTTGTGGATGAAGTGTGTGTTGTGGATGCAGTGTGTGTGTTGTGGATGCAATGTGTATTTGTTTAGTGTGTGTAGTGGATGCAGTGTGTATTTGTCTAGTGTGTGTAGTGGATGCAGTGTGTATTTGTCTAGTGTGTGTTAGTGTAGTGTGTATATACTGAAAGCAGAGTGTGTGGGTAGTGTGCGTGAAGTGAATGCTGTATATACTAAATGCAAAGTGTGTGTGTTTGTGTAGTGTGTTTATATAATGCACACTGCACAAACACACTGCATTATATACACAGTGTGTTTGTGTAGTGTATATAATGGAGTGTGTGTGTGTGTGTGGGGGGGGGTGGCATTTTTTATTAATTTTATATTTAATTATTATTATTTTTGTTGTCTCCCCTCCCTGCTTGTTACCTGGCCAGGGAGGGGGTATATAGCAGTCCCTGGTGGTCCAGTGGCATTGGCTGAGCTGTGGCTGTCTGTCTCTCCAAATACTGCTCAACTGGCTGTCTCTCCAAATACTGCTCACTGTCTGTCTCTCCAAATACTGCTCCGCTGACTGTTTCTCCAAACATTGCTCCGCTGACTGTCTCTCCAAATACTGCTCCACTGACTGTCTCTCCAAATACTGCTCCACTGACTGTCTCTCCAAATACTGCTCAACTGGCTGTCTCTCCAAATACTGCTCCACTGACTGTCTCTCCAAACACTGCTCCACTGGCTGTATCTCCAAATACTGCTCCACTGACTGTGTCTCCAAATACTGCTCAACTGGCTGTCTCTTCAAATACTCCTCCACTGACTGTCTCTCCAAATACTGCTCCACTGATTCTCTCCAAATACTGCTCCACTGGCTGTCTCTCCAAATACTGCTCCACTGGCTGTCTCTCCAAATACTGCTCCACTGGCTGTCTCTCTAAATACTGCTCAACTGGCTGTCTCTCCAAATACTGCTCACTGGCTGTCTCTCCAAATACTGCTCAACTGGCTGTCTCTCCAAATACTGCTCAACTGGCTGTCTCTCCAAATACTGCTCCACTGGCTGTCTCTCCAAACACTGCTCCACTGGCTGTCTCTCCAAACACTGCTCCACTGACTGTCTCTTCAAATACTCCTCCAGGGGCTGTCTCTCCAATAACTGCTCCAGGGGCTGTCTCTCCAATAACTGCTCCAGGGGCTGTCTCTTTAGCTAACCCTCTACTGGCTGTCTCTCCAATACTCGTCTACTGTCTGACTCTTGACATGGGACTGTCACTTTCTTTGCCCTGTGTCTGTCTCACAGTCTGTCTCCTCCCGCAGTGTCTCTGCCTGTTGAGCTTGGTATAGATTACACTCATGGTCTTACTCTGGTTTCCCCCGTTTCCCAATGACACTCCCCTTACTGCGTCCCCTCCTCCTGCCAGGAAAACTCTTACTGTAAGGGATGGAGTCCCTGGCTGGCTCTATCTACAACCTTTTCTCTGTCTTGAGTCTGTACAACTCTCTTTTTGTCTCTCTTCTCTCTCTGTCTGTCTCTCTCTAACCCACTACTCTCTCTTAACTGTCTCACTCTCTCTGTTGGTGATCCAGTGGCATTGGCTGAGCTGTGGGGGGGGGGGGGGGGGGGGCGGCAGCAAGCATTTACTCACCTCCCAGCAGCTCCTCCAGCTCCCCAGAGTAAGTCTCGCAGCAAGCGTGCCGCACGGAGCGCTGCCATGGTAACCCGTGGCAACGCTCTGACGGCCGCGGGTCTCGCAAGCTTTGCACTGGGAAGCTGGAGGCGCTGCTGGGAGGTGAGTAAATGCTTGCTGCCGGCCCCCCCAGGACTGCCGGTCTTGTAATGAGCCTGGCGGTCCTAGGAGGTATTATTGGCAATATCGGAATCTCTATTGGCCGATACCGATATTGCCGAAAATCGGCCGATTATATCGGTAAAACCGATAATCGGTCAATCCCTAGTCAATGTACCCCATTCTTGGCAGGTCCTGCTCTAACAACCTAATGTCTGCACTTTAGGTTGCATGTTCAGGTAAGTGCACCTCCTGTTTTCATAAAATCTTGTTAAACACATTGATCAACTCGCATTATTTGCAGAAAAGTTGACAGTTTTTCTCACCCACAGTGTTTCCACCCACTACTCTATAAATAGGGTTTTGTGCTTTCCAAGCTTGAGGAAATGGCTTCCCATTAACATGTCCTGAAGAGTACTTTCTGAACATCATGAGAAACAGGAAGTGAAGGGAGCAATGCAAATGGCTTCCCCTTACCTGCCAAAGAAATGTGGTGGTTCTGATAACTGAAGAAGTACTAACCTTTTAAATTATGTACATTTTTTTCATATATTAGGAACATAAATTTAAGCCATAGTTCCTAATTCAACTGGCAAATATTAAAGGAAATGATGGGTTAGGGATTAAGGAAATGAAAGTTAGAATTTTCCACCTTTATCTAGTGTTCCACAAAGTTGACATGGCCACTATTTCGTTACATCCTCTACAAACAATAGGACAGTTACACCCTCTTGCCAGCAGGATACGGAAAAGTCTGGACCATGTGTTTATAAGTTTCAGACCCGATTACTGTAACTGTTCATTGTTTGGGGTTTCCTGACCATTCACTTCCAACAAAAAGAAGCAGCAGGTGCAACGAGCAGTGATTAGTGCAATCCAGGACGATATAAATAAAACCGCAGCCTGGACCGTCACCTGCAAAAATGAAATCTTCACTTTCTATATTGTCTATATAATATCTACTGTGGAAAGATTGACTTGCAACATTCTGAATGTATATGTGACGTTTATGGGTGGTACAGTTAGATGGTGGCTTGATTCTTAGAAAAGGATTTATCAAGTTCTAATATTGGGGCATTTCATATTTCTAGAAAACTAAACACTCATTTTAAGACAGATTGTGAATCCAAGTATGTCCAGAATCACACAGTGGAACTGTAAAGAGATTAACATAATGTATACATCATTCAAGACTACAAATAAGACATCACTAGCTGTCTGTGAATGAAACCTCTTTATCCCCAAATACGACGCTCCACAATTTCCTCATATGCAGCCTTCTCGTCGATTTGCAGGCACTAAATGCAATTTTTTGTTTCAAAAGATGGGCTTATAACACACATGGATTGTGGATGCCATACAGTCAGTGCTGAATCTACATATTAAAATTATTTTATTCTTTCGAAGTTACATATGAACCCATTGTGTCTGATCAAGAATCACCTAAATGCTTATTGGTCCTTGGATAGGTAGGTTATAGTGAGAGGAAGGTCCCTGCCCCTGTCTAATTGTTACAGGATGAAGTGTCCTCTGTTCATCTAATCTCCATCACTGACAGACTTCTTCACAGCTTATTGAAGACGTTGAGCTACAGTCACTGTTCTATTAATACATCAAACAACTCTGTGCTACAACTTCTGTCACTTTATTAATTCATATTAATCATCACATGTGATGAATGGAATTGCTTCCAAGTGCATTATGGGTTACTCCAAACACCATTACCACTTCTGCTTTTAGAAGTGGGCATGGTGGTAGGAATCTGTATGTGCAGCATTTCTGCTAGAAACACTGCACATACAGAGATATTTGCACTTGTTACTGCAAGGGGAAGCATCAATGTCCCTTCCCTCCCTCTGTGCGCTCCCTAAGTTTCCCTCCAGTGAAAGTTATTACATTTCTTTTTTTTTCCCTTCTTTTAAATCCCCTCCCTCTCTAACCTGCCCCGCTCAGAGCGTGCACCGGTAAAATGGTCCAATCAAATGCTTATTTAGACGAAGTCCAATTAAATACATTTAAATACTTCTCTGTGAGCAAGGGTTTATGGGATATGCCCAACATCATAGTACAAATGGGAGCATGCTGTTTGGAGGAGCCACTTCCTGTCCTGCAGTGATGCTGTAAAGCATGGAGATTTACAGAAAAAAAAAATAAGATTTTATTCATATTTTTAGGCAGTGTGGAGTGTCATGCTAAGTGCCATTTGATGACATTTATGGCTTAAAACAAACAAGTAAGTGCATTCAGCAACCAGTGCAATGAATGAATGTCAAACCTAGACTACATCTGAAAAAAGCTGAGTAGGAGATTTTTTTGTTTTTCCACATAAGCTATTATAGACTGCATAAGTGAATAAGCCTCACCAGGTAATTTTCTGTGAACTACAGTGAAACGAGATCTGTTACAGTAGAATAACACGCACTTGTATTATTCCCATAGAAAAATGGTTCAAGATGTAAATGTATAGAGTTCACCACCTGTCTTGCCCTTATTTTTTAAGGAGAGGAATTGAAGACGAGAATAAATTGGCCTGATAGACATGTAACACGTTGACAGTAACATATTCAAAAAAGTGAAATGAACTCAAACCTGACAGAGTGTAATAGATCATACACTGTAGCCCAATACCCAAAAGACTTGCTGTTAGTTTAGTTTGGTCTTACGTGTGACTGTATCCGTGACAGCCTTCTCTTTTCATGAGCCAGGAACGAGACATTTTTAATGCTGCTAAAAAAAAATTCAGTTCAAAGAAAAACTTCACTTAATCCGCCGTTTTACCCCTGGTTTGAAAGGCACCAAAAGTACTAAGCACATTAAACACTCAGATTGAATCATTGTTGCTTTCAAGAATTACCAACACTTCATTGCAAACAGATGGGCTTTCAAATAAACAGACGCTGTTTTGGAAAAGAAAAGATGTGAATCTCTAACAACAGAAAATAACAAACAGAAAGGGAGGAGAATATGCTTGGCGGGCTGGAGGTAAACTATCTGAAGATTAAACAAGTTGCCCCCCCTGGAGGGTTGCATTCACTCACAGTCATGTTGGGATGTGGTACTGCTTAGTCACATTTAGATTATCTAGATAAATATGTTTATGAGTGGCTTTGTATATTCAAACAAAGCCAAAATATTGAGTGAGCCAGAGATACTGACTGCAATAGCACACTGTATTTCCATGTTTAATAAGTATTCCTGCAAGAGCGACACATGTTTCTGATTAAATGTACAGACCCGGCATCAAACCCAGGGATGCATAAAGCTGCAAGCCAAAGGGATGGCAGGCCTTCAAAAGAAAGACACATTTTATTTCCAGGACTAGAAAAAAAATAAAAAAATTGGGAAGGATAAAGACATAGGTGTAGACTGCCATTTCTTTCAAGATGGAAAGGTTCAAAGTGGGTTCTGGGGTGGTCGCCAAGAAAACAGTTTCACTCACTCTGTGTTTTTCATTATTTTCTTGAAAAGTCTACTAGAATGTTGGCGTGGTCTATATTGGCTTTTTTCCGGGAGTCGGAAAATCCAACTTTGTGTTTGGTTAACTATGTGACATTTTTAAAAGTTGGAAAGATGTAAGTGAGTGAAAGCCGCAGACTTGTTAAGTTATTCTTTCGTATGGTTAAGAGCAGGTGGCCAAAAAGATCTTAAACAGCAGTTCACTTTATAGATTTTTTTTCTAGTTTGAAATGTTTTCAATTGACAGCAATGATAATGCCACTTTCTAATTTTATTTTATTCATTTATTTTTATAGAAAATCACATGAAAAAAACGGTGAAACTGAACAGGTGTGGCACCAGCCACCGAATTCTTAAAAAACAAAAACAAAAAAAAAACTCTTTGCAGGTGGCCCAGCAGTTGGTCAAACACGTGTATAGGTGAATCTTAATTTACATCTATTACCATAAAATGACCTAGATTTCAGTAAGGCTTTTAACACTGTTGTCATAGAAGGCTTATCAATAAACTGCAAACTTTAAGTTTGGATTCCAATATTGTAGAATGGGTAAGGCAGTGACTGACAGGCAACAGAGGGTTGTAGTCAATGGAGTATTTTCGAAGCAAGGTCTAGTTACCAGTGGGGTACCTCAGGGATCTGCACTTGGACCCATTATCTTTAATATTTTTACAAGTGATATTGCAGAAGGTCTTGATGGTAAGGTGTCTTTTTGCTGATGATTCTAAGATATGTAACAGGGTTGATGTTCCAGGAGGGATAAGCCAAATGGCAAATGATTTAGGTAAACTAGAAAAATGGTCAGAGTTGTGGCAACTAACATTTAATGTGGATTAGTGCAAGATAATGCATCTTGGATGTAAAAACCTAAGGGCAGAGTACAGAATATTTGATATAGTCCTAACCTCAACATCTGAGGAAAGGGATTTAGGGGTAATTATTTCTGATGACTTAAAGGTAGGCAGACAATGTATTAGAGCAGCAGGAAATGGTTGGTTTTAGCAGTAGAAAGAGGGAAGTGCTCATGCCATTGTACAGAACACTGGTGAGACCTCACTTGGGAGTATTGTACGCAGTACTGGAGACCATATCTCCAGAAGGACATTGATACTTTAGAGAGAGTCCGGAGAAGGGCTATTAAACTGGTTCATGGATTGCAGGATAAACCTTACAAGGAAAGGTTAAAGGAAAGGTTAAAGGAACTTAACATGTATAGCTTGGAGGAAAGGCGAGACAGGTGGGATATAATAGAAACAGTTAAATACATAAAGGGAATCAACATAGTAAAGGAGGAAACTATATTTAAAAGAAGAAGAACTACCACATCAAGAGGACATAGTCTTAAATTAGAGGGGCAAAGGTTTAAAAACAACATCAGGAAGTATTACTTTACAGAGAGGGTAGTGGATGCATGGGATAGCCTTCCAGCTGAAGTGGTAGAGGTTAACACAGTAAATGAGTTTAGGCATGCGTGGGATAGGCATAAGGCTATCCTAGCTATAAGATAAGGTCAGGGACTAATGAAATATTTAGAAAATTGGGCAGACTAGATGAGCCGAATGGTTCTTATCTGCCATTACATTCTATGTATCTATAAAATTAAAGGAAAACTGTCATCACTTAACTGGCTGCTCCCCTGCCTTGATGTCCTTACAGAGGTGGATGTTACACTTTTGTTTTTCTACTCTCCTCCTCAGCCTTGCTGATTTGCCATGCTGACGGACACTTCCCTGAGCAGGGCAAACCTCCGCCATGATGCCAACACGCTGCCTTTGTTGCCAGGATCCCTGCATCTGAATGAAGTGATGTCACACCACTCCATTCCTATACTCCCTAGCCAGCAGTAACAGTGCCAGCTCGGGAGTAACCATAGCAACCACAGCACATGTTCTGTGATTGCTATGGGTGGAGAGCAGGAAAACTGCCTGTGATAGGTCTCTTCTGCTCTCCCTGTCTCTCAGCTGCTTGGCATTGAGTGTCAGCTCAATATATAGATGGAATTTGAAACTCTTATATAAGTGCTAAAGTCAATATGTGATGACAGGTTCCCTTTAAAGAAAGAGTCAGTTGCTATTTTGGGGTTTTTGTATGAAAAAGGCATATCAGGAGAAGAAGCACAGTATCCATTGTCCATGTGATAGAAAATGCTTACGGTTGACTACTGTTTCCAACTATTTATCCCTTACAAAAGTGTGTCCAACATACCCAGGTTTGGTTGAGACATTGCCAGTGATCTTTGGCTCATTGGTGTGGATGTGGTAACTGGATGGTGGTTTAGGTGAGCCATTGGTTGGGTCATTGTTTTCCTGGGATCTTGCCATGTAGTGATTTTTTCCATATGGCTGTAATCAAAGAAAGAAAACCTGTGAGTTAAATATATTTAAACATTTCAAACCAATCAACAAAGCATGAATCGCAGGTATAGGCTACTCTAATATTCAATAGCTAAAATCTATAATCAAACACGTAATAAACACAGCAAGCACTTTGACAAGCGTAATAAACACAGCACTTTTCCCCATATGTAAATAAATGAAAATGGCCCGAATGTACTTAGCCAGTGATTTGGGGTCAATTGTAATAATCTGTCCCAGTAGAACAATCAAGTAAGTACAGACAAGTCAGTTTATAACAGAGTAATTGCACCAGGATTTTATTAAAGACACGGAGGCTCATATTATGCATAACTCTTTCTTTATTTCCTCAGCAGCAAAGATAGAGGAATATAAATATTGTCAAAAAATGAAAGAAAAACTGTATAGGCATAACGGGTAGCCAATCACATGGTAGAGGAAGTGGCTATATAAGTCCTGTGTCTCCCACAATCCCCCTCTTTCTTTGCTGCTTCCTCAGACAGATAAGTACTTTTTGTTTCTCTCTGACTCAAATTTGATGATCGTTTATTTGTATGATATTTCATTGTATACTATTTATGGTTGTTTAGTTACCTGTTACCACTAGCGTTCCCCCTGGATCCCCCTTGGTGCTTTCCCCCCCTACCCGGGGATTTCTGTTACCTGCCTTTTTCTATCCCCCTCGTGCTCCCGCACGACTCCCGGCTCTGTGCTTTTGCCGCAACCGCTCTGTTGTCGGCCGCGGCTGCGCACGCATCCCTCCCCGCTCGCGGGCGGGCTCGGCGGATCGGGTGCACGAGCCCCTTCCCCCGCCGGGTGCCCAGTCGCGTGCGCCTTCCCTCACGTGCGGCGGCCATCTTGGGCGGACCTCGATCCTTCCCCTGTGCTGCCGTGCGGTCACCTTTGCTTTGCCGGGTCCCCTGGGAACGCTAGACGGTCTGTGTGTTTCGTTTTCTGTGGGTTACTCAACCCTTTGCTCTTCTTCATCCACCTTAGTGTCAGTTAGCAGTCTTTAATTGCCCACTGCAACTTTGCAGCATGCAGGATAGGGAGGATGGGCCTGCGGGTCCCCCTGGGGACTTCCACTCAGACAGCGCTGAGGGCGCTATGGCCTCCCAAGAATTTCAGGCCATGCTGGAAGCCACTATGGCCTCCTCCATTCAGAAGGCTATTGCCTCGGCCATGGGAGCTGTTACTACTTCCTTTTCACAATCAATGCACTCCCTGGTTTTGCCTACTCTGGCCTCCCCCGCCCCTACAGGCGTGGGGTCCCCCTCCCCTGCTCAGACTGTGCCTGGAGCCCGTAAGGCGAAGGCCAAGTCCAAACACGTCGGCTCCCACTCCTCGATGCAGGTTCTACCTGCCATGACTGACACGCTTGAGGCGGTCACAGATGGCGCGCACCCCACGCGCAAAAGAGCCCCTGGCCGGGCTAAAAAGGCTAGATTATGGAAACGGGCTAGAGCCCTTGATGATGGGTCGGATACCGACCGGAGTGTGGAGGAGGAATCCGACTATATGGAGTATGACTCCTTTGGTGATGATGATGTGTCTGGCGAGGATTTGCCCCTTACGGGCGTTAACCCATCAGAGTCCTCCGCCAAGACCCGGGGTCCAGTCTTAGGCCCCTCCGGGGTTGACAACACTATTCTTGATCCTCAGGGTAACCCCCTGTTCGACCCAGACGACCTACGTCACCCCCGGTCCGCTGAATGGGTCCCCCCGGATCATATTGCCCAGTATGTGGCCAAACGTATCCGCACACCCCTTTCCAAAGAAGGCCGCAATAAGCTGCGGGCCGAATGCCCTCGCCCTTCTCTCCCGGGCGCTGCGGGTAAAACACCAGATATTGACCCACAGATTGCCCAGTTCCTGGGTAAGTCGGGCTGGAAGCCCAAAAAGGGCCTTGACAATTCCCTGAAGGGATGCCAGGACAAGATCCTGGACACACTGGGGCCCCTCTCGAAGCTCTATGAGCTTCTAGATACTGCTAAAACTGGGGATTCAGTTTTGGACGTGGACGTGGCCATTGGTTGGGTCCAAAGGGCCATATGCTTGCTGGGGAACGCCAATACGGCGATATCTGCGGAGAGACGTAAGGCGATATTATTAAAAATCGACCCTAAACTGGCCACTATGACTGTGGCGGAGCCTGACCCGACTGAAGAGGGTTTACTGTTTGGTACCTCCTTCGTTAAAGACATGGGGTCGTATGTCAAGACCTTCACGGCGATTGACAAGGCGCAGGCGAGCATGAAACGTGTGTTCGCGCCTAAGGTTTTTGGAGGGGCCGGGCGTAGCAGGAACCGTCCACCCGGCCGGGGTTTCCGAGGCGCATTTCGCGCTACCAGAGGTTCCTTTTTTCCCTCCCGGGGATTTCAAGACCAAAGAACCCCTCCTTTCTTCCCAGCCAGAGGTCGGGCTTGGGGCTCCAGATACCCCCGCAGCGGTGCCACCAGCAGACGTCCTTACGGTGAGTACCCTTTCTTTCCCTCCCGTTCAGGTAGCAGGGAGACTGGCCTTATTTTACCGAGAGTGGGCGGAGCTCACCTCGGATGCTTGGGTTCTGCAGTGTGTAAAGGGGTATCGCCTAGATTTTGTTTCAGTGCCTGTCCAGTTTTATTCCCCCAGAGAACTGTCCCTTCCACGGGAACAAGACGAGATGATCTCCGCGGAGGTCGGAGAGATGCTCTCCAAGGGCGCTATAGAGGAACTGCCGTTCGCCGCCAAGGGCTTTACGAGCAATCTGTTCCTAGTGCCCAAGAAAGGAGGCGGAGTTCGCCCTGTAATAAATCTTCGTCCCCTCAACGCCTTCCTGCGTTACCAACACTTCCAGATGGAAGGTATACACTGCCTCAGGGACCTTCTGCGCCAGTCGGACTGGCTTGCCAAACTAGACCTGAAGGACGCTTACTTCACGGTCCCCATTGCTCTAGAATTCAGAGATTACCTCCATTTCACATGGCACGGGCGGCGTTGGCGTTTCACCTGCCTGCCTTTCGGTCTCTCTTCGGCCCCCTGGTGCTTCACCAAGCTTCTGAAGCCTGTGGTGACGTTCCTCCGTACCCGAGGGGTTCGCCTCATTGTTTACCTGGACGACATTCTGATTTTGTCCCAATCGAAGGAGGATCTCCTTCTACACCTGGAATGGACTACCACCCTGCTACAGAAATTGGGTTTCCTGATCAACTGGGACAAATCGGTCCTAGATCCCGCCCAGTCCATAGAGTTCCTGGGGTTCAGAGTGGACTCCGTCCAACAGTTCCTGTTCCTACCAGGTTCCAAAGTGAAAGCCATTCAGAAGGAGATTCGAAGAGCTCTGCGCGTCGCAGATTTGTCCATCAGACAGCTGGCGAGAGTAATTGGCCTTCTCGCGGCCTCTATTCAGGCGATCTTCCCGGGCCCACTACACTACCGGGCCCTCCAGCGACTCAAAGGGTCACACCTTCGGTCAGGTCACTCCTACGAGTCTCGGATACGCTTGGACGCAGAGTCCAGAGACGAGTTGGTGTGGTGGTTAGCACACATGGAGGCGTGGAATGGGAGAGCCATCTTCGGCTCCATCCCGGACGTGGTGATCGAATCAGATGCCAGCTTACACGGCTGGGGTGCTCGTTGTGGCGACGTTTCCACAGGAGGCAGATGGTCCGACGTGGAGAAATCGTTGCACATCAACTGCCTGGAGCTCCTGGCTGGAGCTTTCGCGATCCGCAGCCTTACCCCAGGACGGGCGAATTGCTGCGTTCTCCTCAAGATGGACAACGTATCAGCGGTCCGCTACATAAACCACCTGGGGGGTACGAAGTCCAAGATGTTGGCAATTCTGGCGAAAGACTTCTGGCAATACTGCCTCTTCAACAACGTCTCGGTGACAGCGGAACACATCCCGGGACTAGACAATTCGGGAGCGGATTGGAATTCCAGACACTTAAGAGACTCTGGAGATTGGCGTCTACACACTTCGGTGTTCCGAAGCCTGGACATGTTGTGGGGAAAGTTCCAGATGGATCTGTTCGCATCTCGTCTGAACACTCAGCTACCGAAGTTCTTCAGCTGGAGGCCGGATCCGGCAGCGGTGGCGACCGATGCCTTCCTTCAAGACTGGCCACGGGGCCTGCTATACGCATTCCCTCCATTCAACATGATAGCGCGCACGATCTCGAAACTGGTTCGCCACGACTGTTGTGTAGCGCTAATCACCCCGCTTTGGAGATCTCGACCATGGTTTCCCCGCTTGATGGAGTTGTCGATCGATTATCCTCGGTTGATTCCAATCTTCCAGGACCTCCTTCTAGACCCGGATGGGAACCCACACGAACTAGTATTACAACGCCAGCTACCCCTGATAGCATGGTTCCTTTCAGGGGACCTTGGATTGTCCCAGGCGTTCCGCAGACAACTCTCCTACTCCTCGATAACGCTTGGGCCCCAGGCACTCGAACTGCCTATCGGGCTTCATGGAGATCGTGGTCTGGTTGGTGCTTGGAACGGGCAGTGGATCCCGTATCTGCCCCTTTGCCTTTGATCCTAGAGTTCCTCACGTCCCTGTTTGACTCAGGCAAGGCGTACCGCACGATTAACCTCTCCCGCTCGGCTATCTCGGCCGGACACAGGGGTTTGGATGGTTCCCCTGTCGGCAGGCATCCTTTTGTATGTCGTCTTCTCAAGGGTATCCGCCTTGCTCGTCCTCCTCGGCCTCGCTTCTCTGCCTTTTGGGACGTTAACATGATGTTGCAGTTCCTCTCCTCATGGTACCCTAATCAGGAGCTGTCTTTGAAACGCCTGTCATCCAAGTTGGTGATGTTACTCTGTTTGATCTCTTGCAAGAGGGTCTCTGACGTCAGGGCCATGGATTGGGACGCCATTGCATTCACCCCAGAAGGTGTTACTTTTGATATATCCAGGAGGACTAAATCTGCATCCAAGTCCTTTTCGTATCCCAGGTTTCCTGGCTGTCCGGCGCTCTGCCCGGTGGATTGCCTCAGAGTTTATCTGGATGTCACGAGTTCCCTTCGCTCTGCTGATCTACACGATTTGTTCATATCTTTCAAGTCGCCTTATCGACCGGTTTCTACACCTACCCTGGCACGTTGGATACGTGAACTATTATCCTCTGCGGGTATAGACACCTCTGTGTTTACGCCCCATTCTGTACGGGGAGCGATGGCTTCTAAAGCCTCCTCGGTCGGATGTCGTCTGGAGGATATCATGCGGGCGGCAGATTGGTCCAGAGAATCGACTTTTAGAGATTTCTATTTCAGACCTATTGAACACATCGCATCTCGAATAGTTGCACAGCTTTGAACTTGCATAATATGAGCCTCCGTGTCTTTAATAAAATTCCCAGATTTTACTAGTAACATGACGTAAAGTCATGATTTTATTAAAGACACGGAGGCGAGTATTATTCCCTCCCGCCCTCCCGGTGTGGAATGGGGATACGAGATGCTTGAGACTCTACGGATTTTTTCCTGTTCAATAGGTATGTATTGATTATGTATTGATTATGTATGTTTATTTATATGATTGGATGGTTTGATACGTCTTTTATGTTCACTAATTATTTATCCTTTGTATTTCAAAACCCGGTTTCTTGTTTGTGACTCCTTATGATGCTGTTTGGTAAGTCTACAGTTTTGAGTCTGGAAATTACCATATTTCTCTGTCTTTTTTAGCTTGATGTTGTCGCATTGTTCCTGTTTCCTGTGCTGATCAAGTGGGACATCGTTTCTTCTTACCTGGTCTTCGGTTTTCGCAAGAAAGAGGGGGATTGTGGGAGACACAGGACTTATATAGCCACTTCCTCTACCATGTGATTGGCTACCCGTTATGCCTATACAGTTTTTCTTTCATTTTTTGACAATATTTATATTCCTCTATCTTTGCTGCTGAGGAAATAAAGAAAGAGTTATGCATAATACTCGCCTCCGTGTCTTTAATAAAATCATGACTTTACGTCATGTTACTAGTAAAATCTGGGAATTTTGTACAGTAAGCTGCAATTATTTTGTAGTTGCCATGCTATACTAATGTCACTTTATTATAACAGATCAATGTGAACCAGAACAACATTATCTTTTTATATCCAACTCGTCATTATATTCTTCATTACTTTTACAAGAGTAAAAGAAAATATGGTTCAATAACTGAAACGTCTGCTCTTAAAATCTTTCAGTGGTATCGATGGTGGAAGTAGTCTGTCAAGGAGTCAGTGTTATGCCATAAAAGTATTCCAAGCAACATCAGAATTCATTTCAAATTAATTGGCAAAATAGTTGAACTAAAAACTTAGCCAACTGAGATTTTTTAAATTTGCCATTCTGTCCTAAAATTGGAAATTCACTTTATTGAAATGTAAAAAACAAAAAAACAAATCCAATGCCTAAAATAACGTGTAGGGACTATATAGACTGTGTCACACACATCACAGAGACAAGGCGGGTAGGGAAGGAGAAGCACCGTTAAGGGACTCCTGGTAAATGGGTGCAATACCTAGGCCTTGCCCTGGGAGCTGGCATGTTATGCCATTGGCCAGAGTTTGAGGTTGTATACTAGTTTGTTAGTATTAGAGCATATCCCAAATAAATGCTAACACAAAGTGTTTAATGGCATTTTAACTTCACTTTGTTCCGTTTTTTTTTTGGTAAATGTTTACCCTACACTATGGAATACATAAAACAGTTGCTTCCATTTTTCAGTTAGCTATTAACAGCATTACCTTTATAAAACTTAAATTACCTTGTGTTCCCAGCGAACCATGGACATGTCATTTCTACTTATTTAAAATGCCTGAATCTTTTAAAAGATGCAAACAACTAAATCCCCCGACAGAAACACACTTGCACGTGAGAATACAGAGTGGATTCAAAATAATTATCTGAACAGGAAGCATAGCCATTGTACAGCGCTACAGAATCTGATGGCGCTATATAAATAATAAAATAATAATAATAACTGACTGAGAGAATGTTTCCAGTTCAGTTACTATGGCCTTTAATTTGAATTCCATTTGAACTCCTGACAATTCCTGTGCTCAAACTCCCACTACTCTTGAGCGGCAGCAACAACTATAGTACACATCAGCCCCGATACATACAGTAAAAAACAAAGAAAAAAAGTTACCTGCACTCTTTCCCAAATCCCTATGTATATTTAACCCCTTAAGGACCAAACTTCTGGAATAAAAGGGAATCATGACATGTCACACATGGCATGTGCCCTTAAGGGGTTAAACAGATGGAGGTTATTTAGTTACTCCAATGGCCATTAGAGGAAATGCCCACCTGCCAAGTAAAGGCAAACCTCTAAGGTGGGTCCTACACTAACCTTTCAACTTGCTTCCTTGAGCTTCTGGCAAAGATATCTCTAATGAGACAGAGATGGGGTATTTTTATATACATGTATATACATTATATACAGGTGGGCATTCCCTCTAATGGCCATTGGAGTAACTCAATGACCTCCATTTGTTTAAATATACATAGTGATTTGGGAAGAGCGCAAGTAACTTTTTTCCCTTCGGTTTTTACTTTAATGATAGTGTTCGGTGCATTAAACCATAGTAATTGCGCTAAAATTGGCTGAGCTTGAGTATGGCTATGTTGGCCTACAATTTGCAGAAATCACAGTTTTGTAAATAAACCATGAGTCAGTCAAAGCAGCAACAGTTGCGATATAGTCAGGACTGCCCCGATTTTGAGGTCCCACCACCCCAATTTAGTTTCCTGGTGTCCCACATCCGAGGACACCAGAGGACTCAACTGTCCTTGAGCAGCACAGCGAGTGTGCATCATTACAAAAGCTTCAGCAGCACTCTTTGAAAGGCCCTGTAGGTTGGGGGCCGGCCAGGCAAACCCCTTCAGATCTGCCCAATATATGCATCGCCAGTGATGTGCGAGCATCACTGATGATGCCCCCCCCCTCTGGCCAGTCCACCCTTTCCGATCTTTATACCTCTCACTGAGAATTGCGGAGTTCACTGGTGTGAATCCATGCATATAACTGTATTAGCTTATTTGAACTGTTATTCGATTATATTTTTTAGTTGTCACAGCTTGTAGCCACCCGCCTGCTTAGTCTTAAAGGTGCACTAAAAATCTACAGGAGGAAATGCGGTACTAGTGTAAGTAAAACTAGTGACCTCATTCAGAAATGCAAAACTTCTTCAAATTAAGAGAACCCTGTCATTAAATACGCAATAATTACATGTTAAATGAGGTGGCAGGTGGTATTAGGTGGATATTTCAACACTTGGAGAGAGAAGTTTATCTACACAATTATATGTAAAATGATCTGGAACACAAAGGGTCATTACAGTGACTACAGACTAATGATGTATCCCCATTGTCTTAACACATCGCCCAAGGAAAGGAAAGAAGGAGACGAGAAAAGTCAAAGTCTTTTATACGCAAATATGTTGCCACTCTAGATAAAGGCAATGGTGCCAAGATGGGAGTGTTGCAAGTGGGAGGAAAGACAGAAGATCCTATGACTAAGTCTCTTCAAAGCATGACCACCCATGGCTAAGCTAGGAAACGATATATAAAAAAAATATAATCCAAATACAACTGATGAGGCTTGACTCACTTATTGCACTCTTTGGACAGATTGCATGGTGTGTGCCAGAACCCCAGTAACACCCATATCTAGCAGATGCAACAGGCAGAGTTGTGAAATATATTTACATGACCATTGACTAAGTACTGTGTCATACATCAGAAAACCATTTTAATGACAGCATTCTAAACAGCTGCCTTGTGTTTCCTTCTCAGTGAAAATGTTGCAGAGCCTGACCTACTAAAATCAGAGGCAATGATTTGCAATGTTTTAACTCCGTTGTGATCGATGACATGTCTAATCTGTCACAAACTGCCTAATTCTCATCCTTAAAGGAAGTAAAGAGGTTATGGGTGTACAAAAGAATATCATTCCAGGTTCAGGTCCTTAGATCACCCTTTCGATCAACCTGTATTAAAAAAAAACAACAAAGATTCTCCCTGCAGTTTTCTCTCCAGTTTAACTTTTTTTTTTTTACTGCCAAGCCTGCACAGCTCTTCCAGCACTGAAAGGGTTAACGATGCTTGGTTTATAGCTCACAGATGATTTTTGCAAATTTTAGGTCAAAATATCCAATTACATTTTTTTTTTTTTTTTATCAACTTGGTTAATTTTCCTGCTTTGTTATATGGAAGTAAAATAATGTAAGTAACTTTAAGGTCAATGCAGGACAATGTATTCTCTTTACAGCAGAAGCTCAACAAAGTGATCTGGGTGCAGTGGCTCTGTAGTTTTAACCCTGCAATGTGATAACATTTCTACACAGCCAATAGGGGCGCACACACATCTAATCCAAAAATGCTCCTCTAGGAGCACTGGATTAAAAAAGACAGCGGTTAAGCAATGCCTCCAGAATGACGTTCCGGAGTGGGCAGCAGCACAGATGGAGTCTTGGCATTGATAGAAAGGTAAGTAAAACATTTCTTCTTTAATTTTACAGGTGAACAGGGTGGGATGGTAAATGTAAAGATGCACTAGGACAGGCACAGGCAACCTTCGGCACTGCAGATGCTATGGACTACACCTCCCATGATGCTTTGCCTGCATTATGGGTGTAAGAGCATTACGGGGGATGTAGTCCATAACATCTGGAGTGCCGAAGGTTGCCTATCCCTTCACTAGGACACTACAGCACCATGACCAGCATCCTCATCAATCTATTGTTCCTGTAACATTTTGTATTTGTCTCGTTTCTTATTTAATTCCTCCCCTTTTATAATATTGTAAAGTGCTACGGCATATGTTGGCGCTATATAAATAAAACATTTTTAAAAATTAGAAATACAGGTTTGTATAGTGTTCTTTAATATTGATGACGAAGTCTAATTTGGGACACTTAATGTGGTGACCATTATCCAAGACACACATTAAAGATTTGCTGGGAAAAGGTAAATAAGTGTTATTTCTTAAGAACTGCTTTTGAGCCATGAGTCTGTTATTAACGTTCTGGCAGCTCCTATTCCCGTGACAGGACGGGGCATGTAAGAGCCTGTTCGCCTTACACTGAGCCTCCCAGACCTGCAAACACACCCAGCCTAGCAGGAGGTTACTGAGATTAGCTGGCAGGTGCTGGGATAATGCTGACTGAAGCACTCCAGTGAACATATTCACAGCTTGAAAAGACAGAAACTCTATCTGCCTGCACCTAAGGACAAGGTGAAAAACCGGCTAGTCTTGCAACAGAAAAGAAAGCGCACAAAGCCACAGTCATAATATATAAATCACACTGGTACAAAATAAATAGATTTGTAATTTATATATGTCCAGCCTCATAATTCCACTTCATTAGACTGGCAAAGGTTTATGGGACTTTTACACCAGCAATAGCCAGCAGACATTTTCCAAGTCAGCAATGTTTTTCATTTGCCCATTTCGACCTAAAATGTAAAACGGACTTTGAGTTCCGGACTAGTCACACATTAGTGAATAACTCTGCCTGTCTGAGAGACTAGAGAGGTGTGACTACACTTGTAAAAGCAGTATAAGAATAAGTATAGAGAGGAGATTTATAAAAAATGGTTCATTTCTAAAAAGTGGTCTTAAGTACAAAAATGGGCAATCACCGAGGAAATCGGTAGAACCAACAGACAGACACATGTCCAATGATGACTTCTCCCAATATATTCATGCACCATTTTTAGGACAGAACACTCACTTTGATATGTCTCTCCCAGCATGCCAAAGCACCAATACCTATCCGATGCCATAACCACCTACTTATAAAGATCTACCCATGCCACCCCTGCCTAGCAAAGTTTTAAAGCTTTTTTGTTGTACCCCTCCCCCCCCCCCTTTTTTATTTTTTTATTACTAACTACCAACATGACTATTTGGATTTTAGGACTGATGTGTTTCTAGGTATTCTGGAAAATTAAAACATCAAAAAAAAAACAGATGTTTAGTTGCACTCCATTAGAATTATACATGGTGAAATCTAGCATTTTAATGGAAAATGGAAGCATCTAACAATTTGACTGTATTGGTATTTCACTGAAATTACAACTAAATCTGCCTGGATACAATCACAGTGAGTGCCTGGGATTTTTTATTTTCATGAAATTACAACACAGTCAAAAGATATAAAACAAAGTAGGGACTACTTAAGGAATATGTATATGTCTTACAAATTACAAAACGTGACAATAGGAGGAGGTAATGATGTCACGTTTTTGGCATTTCCCACAGCTGGTGCTAGGGATGGCAGTAGGGAAAAAGGGATTGTCTATAGAGGCTCCAAGCATTTGAACACTTTTGAAAAAGCCTTAGGCGTGGATTATACCGCCCAAGCGGAACAAAGTAGAGCTTCTCAAGCTCTACACTCAGTAAGTTTTGATCTTACTCTGAATTATCATATACAAAACATACTACACTATATATTTTTTATTTTTTATTTTATATATTCAACCACTACCGAGATTGCTTCTACCTTTAAAAATACACCGAGGTGAGAATTTTTTAAGTTTAAGTTCAGTTACTATGGCCTTTAATTTTAATTCAATTTGAACTCCTGACAATTCTCACTTTCATGATAGAGTCCGGTGCATATATAACTTTACTTAAACCACAGTAATTTTGCTAAAATTGGCTTTCTATTATACACATTTTCTTTTGGACCAGAATAGAGAGATTCTGGTTTGGGTTTTTGAGCTGCCTTTAACTATATGCGCTAGGAACCAATATTGTAAATATTTTATCAGTATGTGCAGCGCTTCAAAGTGAAAATCTGCACATATAGACTTTAGGCATCATGACTAGTGATGTCCCGAACAGTTCGTCGAGAACCGCTCGCCGGCGAACATAGTGTGTTCGCGGTTGCGAACACGCGCGATGTTCGGTCCGCCCCCTATTCGTCATCATTGAGTAAACTTTGACCCTGTACCTCACAGTCAGCAGACACATTCCAGCCAATCAGCAGCAGACCCTCCCTCCCAGACCCTCCCACCTCCATGACGAATAGGGGGCGGACCGAACATCGCACGTGTTCGCGACCGCTAACACGCTATGTTCGCCGGCGAACTGTTCGGGACATCACTAATCATGACCACTTCAAACCAGTGATGTGGTCATGGAGGTTGGAGTAAACCTTTAAACCAAATAATGAAAGTGTTCACCTCTTGGTGGGACAGTCCTTCTCAGTGACCCAATTCATTCTGCACAAATGTGCTTTTCCTGGTGTGTTATATCGATATCTCACAGAGCTACACAATGTTGCATCTTAATACAGACAGGACGTGTATGTAAATAATTTGTGTAAATGAAATATCCTATTTCTAAATAATCTATGTATTTGCATAAATGACTATAAACAGGTCATGATGTCACTTTATAGTTCTCTGTAATGTCCAGCCCATTCAACCACCAACCACATTTCCTAATTATGTGTTCCTCGTAATCCATTTAAATGGCTGGAGGACAAAGAGGAGTGTGTAGCTGGAAACCTTTGAAATATAACACAAGTTTTTTACGCTTAGAGGATTCAGGCATGATTGCCAGAAGCATCCAGGAAGATCTTATAAGTGAACCAAGTGTCATGGAAGTCTAGTTTGTGAGACCAGAGATGAATGTTCATATTTTACTGAATGGGATTTTTCAACTCAAAGGCCAGCATTTAATGCAAAGTTCCAATATCAGGCTTCTTCACTTGGGCCAAAAAACAATATAGGGTGCATCTCCAGGCAATAATCCTACACAGCCTTCAGCCTCATTTGGTACAAACCCATCATAAACGTCTTCCGTTTTAATATATGTTTCCCTAATCACCACAGAAAACAATATACACAGCTAAAAAGAAAAAAAATAATCTTACTTTTTTACTTCCAGCTAATAAAAAACAAAATTTGATATTTTATCAGGTTAAAGTGGCACTATCATCATCGATGGACTTTGCAGAATTTGCAAAGACCCCAGACGGTGATATCACTGCTGAGGCTCCGGTGTTGAGA
Organism: Pelobates fuscus; assembly: GCF_036172605.1. Classification (NCBI taxonomy): domain Eukaryota; kingdom Metazoa; phylum Chordata; class Amphibia; order Anura; family Pelobatidae; genus Pelobates; species Pelobates fuscus. The sequence continues at coordinate 94,114,006 of NC_086318.1, forward strand.
GGGAGCAGGCAAAGGTGAGTTCTACTTATCTGAACCTGTCCCTCAGGGGCCAATGTCACTGCTGAACTCTTGCGATGTGCGTGTGTAAAGCATTCAGGTCTATGGCGGATCCTGCGAGCACACAGGACCCTCCAAACATAAAGCCAATTCCCTGGAGCCATTATTGGTGACAACTGAGGGGCTTGATACTTCTATATGGTGGTAGGTAGCTCGGCCCAGTGTCTAGATGTGTCAGGCGTAGGAGAAATACTGAAACAAGTAGTCCCTAGCAGCGCTTTAAAAATCAAATACTGTTCTACCTAAACTTGACACTCTAATGAAATGAACATTATTTGATACTCTGTAACAATCCTGCTTTAGATTGAAAGTAAAACATTCAGGAAATACTAGCACAAGAAAACAAAACTACCTTTACAGTTAAAATAGACCAATTTTAAATGTTAACAAAACACAAATAAAAGTAGCAAAGAGCCACAGAAGAAACTTTGATTGGGGGAGCAGTTTCTGCAATACTACAGTTATTAGTGAAACCCCCTCTGAATCTTCAGAATTGATGAATCATGCAGATATCCAAGTTTATCTCACTGACAAACATCAAGAATGAAATTTCTGAGCAATTGGTTTGGGTCATTGTAAAACCAGTTCATGTTTTAATAAACAAAATAACTACAAAGTGTTGAGCAAAAAAATACATCATTACACTTAGTGGAGACTCGCCCCACTAGTTTGTATGTGGGGAAAACAATTCTTTGCAGGAGTTTAGAAACCACTAAGATTCTTTTTCTGGAACGGAGGATGTTAAGCCAAAAAATATAGGAAAAAAATGTGTCCTCCTTTAATTCTGTAATAGGTTCCGGTTCTACGGGGCCCCTCCCCCCTCAGTGGTAGCTGTTTGGAGAGGCTAGAGAGCAGCGAGGCAAAATTCGTGGTTGGTTTCAAATCTGCCCTGTACCAACTGGTTTTGCACATGCCTAGTGTCCTTTAAAAATACATTTCAGGATTTTCCATTGAGTTGTCAATCGGTCAGTAGAGCCAGCTGCTCATGAGTGGAGGCATGCTAGTAAGAAGTATCTCCTTATTGAGTCCCATTCTGTTATTTCTCTGTATTTTACTCAGTTCTACCTGTTGTATGGGTACCTCTGTAGACTTCTCAGCTCTGTGTATTGCATATGTCTCTTCGTGTTGTGCCCAGCATTGTGTAATACATCTATTTTTATAGCGTATGTTGCTCAGCCCTGTTTGTGGTACGGTATATCTGTATTATTTTTATTATTATTGGTATTTATATAGCGTCAACTTATTCCACATTGCTTTGTATTTTATAGATATCTTTACGGTGTGCCCAGCTTGTTTTTTATATGATTATCTCTGTATTATGCTTAGCTCTCTGTATTGTAAGATTATCTCTGTACTGTGTAGGGAGGAGTACAAATTTGGGGCTATTCTAAAACAAACACAATATAAAAAAATAGGACAACATAATCTGCTCTCCCCATATTACTCAACCATCCGTCCCCTTGTTCTTTTTCCAGTCTAGGTAGTAATTTTACACAATTATGGGAGTCACAAAAATCACAAAAGTGACCCAGAACCTGCAGAAGAAATAAAATTGGAATTACATCAAGAGTTGAAGACTTGCCTCAACACAATTTACGGTCATAAACGTTCGACTGCTACAGTTAGAAATAAGTAGAAAGGCCGGGATATTCAACTGCTTGCGACGCCTCTACTGCAAAGTAAGAACAAGACTACTATTGTAAAGGAAAGATCCTTCTACAATATCCGCTTTGGATGGGGGGTGGGGGGGGGAAATGGCCAGGGACTGGATGCAAAAAAACGTGTATTTGTTATCTAGATATTTTAGAGAGCATCTTTTATGTAAATATACACACATATTGTTCTGTACTTGAGATTGCTCATATTTAAGCATTTAAGTGTCCTGGGTAGACTGTACATCAGAGGAAGGATTACCGTGATATAAAGCGTATTACAGTCACTCCCGTTGAAAGATGTGGAGATCCAGTTTAACCTCATTAGACTGCAGTGTCCCAGCATTAAGGGATGTGAAGATTCCAAAGCAGAGACTTGTTTGTGTCTATTCTTAGTTTGCTCTTAAAATACTTTGTTGGCACACATTATAAACTTGTTCACGCCGTCCCACATTTACAGCTGCTGCAAAGAACTCTGGGTGGCTCCTCTTTATACCCTTGAAAACAACTGGTGGGAACCTTGCACCGTTTCTAAACACAACTGTCAAGCTTTCCTTTCTAACTTTAGCAAGAGACTTATCTCTTGGATGCAGTCACTAACTGCAAGGGAAGGCAACTAAACGGCAACTGATGGCTATTCCCACTTTCCATTAAAAGGCTGGTTTTGTTCCTCAAATTTAGTTTGAGGGATAGTACAATCTAATGCTACCTGACCTATGCTGTATAGTTAATTTGTTTTTAAAGGTAAAAACTGTCTGACCATTTTTTCATGAGCTGTTAACAATGTCACAATGCTCAGAATCCTACTGTTTTGTTCAATGACATGTTTACCTTTGCCTAATCTGTAAAACAGGGCACTATACCTTGGCCTAAGCATGGAAGTTCTGACAAACACAACCTTGCCGAAGAGGCGTTAGTGACACTTTATCAGGACTATTGAAAACCTCTGACACTTCTAACGACTTCGAAAAGCTTTTCTAACAAATAACCAAAATCCCAAAAATGTGTCAGCACATTAAGAGAAAGAACACCACAAACATCTCCCTTAACTATGTATAAGCAACAATTCCTCATTCGTTAATTTGAAAGACAAATATGCACTGCAAATAAAATTGTATAACATAATAAATACACAAACTGATAACATAATCAAATAACAGAGAAGCAGAAAACCACACACACCCGGTGACACCAAAGTTCTGTCACCAGTTGCCCGTCATGCAGCCTCCTCTACATTGCCTTTCACCGCTCTGCTAACAGAGAAGAAGTGGCTTGATGGCCAATGGTAGTCCGAGAAACATTCATTGAGATGAAGTTATTATGGAGCCAGAAATGGGGCCAGTGTTCCTTTAATGATACACCTGTTCCATATTAGAATAATGAAAGTACTTAACTGTCTGTAAATTTCACCCTGTAAATTTCAACCTGTTTCAACGATTGATTTTTGTCATTAGCCTTATTTAATCACCGTTTAGGCCTGTTTTTTTTAAATAATAAACTTTTCTGACTTTGAAAGTTTAAAAAAGGTTTTCAAACTTTGGATTTCGATCACTTTGTTAAATGTCGTGCAATACTACCAGAAAGACAGAAAACATTATAGATCAGTTATTAATGCTAATATATTATACATTTCTCAAAGGTAAAAGGCTTTGTTCAGCTCCTCGTATTTAACCCCTTAAGGACACATGACGTGTGTGACATGTCATTATTCCATTTTATTCCAGAAGTTTGGTCCTTAAGGGGTTAAAGGGTTAAGGTTCAAAGTCCACTTCTTACAAAAGAGTTAAAGACATCTAGCTAAAGCCCTTTCTATTGACTGAGTTCATTGTTAGTATACAGAATGATCCAGACTTAACACTGTAAGCAATGACATAAATGGAAACAAAACCCCCTTTGATTTCTATTGGTAATTTAACATTTAAGATCTGGACGGAGCCCAGAGAAAGAATAAAAAGAAAGTGGCTGAAACAGACAATTTCGATTGTGTTCCCTATGGAAAACAGACCAGAATGTCTGGGACTCATTAGTATAAATGTATTCATCAGGCTAATAATGATATTGCAATGAGTTTCCTTTGATGAACCAGCTTGCAGTTCTTGAACAATTTTACAATATTACTGGAAAAACATGGATAGATGGGTGGATGGATAGATGGATGCAAATTTCCTTGATGGCTCGACTTGGTGGAATCTTGTTGCCATAAAGACAGTGTTTTTAAAGAATTATATTCTGATTAGACCAGTCTGCATATATAAATGCACAGGGGCATACCCAGGGGCAATGTTCATCAGATTGCAAGCTTGTGAAAAACGCTCTCAAAATGTCAGTACATTTGTTTATGATACAGTAAATATCACATAATACCTTTTAATTACTACATCTAACACTGATTTGTTAGCACAACATATAAATACATAGCTCTTTTATTTTCTACATAGACAGTTTAACCCCTTAAGGACACATGACATGTGTGACATGTCATGATTCCCTTTTATGCCAGAAGTTTGGTCCTTAAGGGGTTAAAACACTTTAACATTTGCACTCTTGATATTAGACAAAATGTCAGATAATTAAAAGATATTACTATCTAACCCAACTTAAAGGGACACTCCAGGCACCCAGACCACTTCAGCTCATTGGAGTGGTCTGGGTGCCAACTCCCACTACCCTTAACCCTGCAAGTGTAATTATTGCAGTTTTTTTAAAACTGCAATATTTACCTTGCAGGGTTAAGTCCTCCCCTAGTGGCTGTCTATTAGACAGCCACTAGAGGACACTTCCTGCTTCATAGCACAGGTCCAGCGTCGCTCTATTCCCCATAGGGAAGCATTGAAATTCATTTTCAATGCTTTCCTATGGGGTGCGCTAATGCGCATGCGCGGCATTGCCGCGCATGCGCATTAGGTCTCCTCGGCCGGCGGGCGAGATCAGTCTCGCCCACCGGCCGACGTAAGCAGAAGGAGGAGCGGCGGGGGAGGAGGAAGCAGCGACGTGGGACCTGTCGCTGCCTCTGGTAAGTCACTGAAGGGGTTTTCACCCCTTCAGCAACTGGGGATTGGGGGGTGGGAGGGAGAGGGACCCTCCAGTGCCAGGAAAACGGATTGTTTTCCTGGCACTGGAGTTTCCCTTTAATGGTTTTCATTTTAGCGACTTAGGATGAGTGAATAGTTGCACTGACCCTTAAAGGGAAACTCCAGTGCCAGGAAAACAATCCGTTTTCCTGGCACTGGAGGGTCCCTCTCCCTCCCACCCCCCAATCCCCAGTTGCTGAAGGGGTGAAAACCCCTTCAGTGACTTACCAGAGGCAGCGACAGGTCCCACGTCGCTGCTTCCTCCTCCCCCGCCGCTCCTCCTTCTGCTTACGTCGGCCGGTGGGCGAGACTGATCTCGCCCGCCGGCCGAGGAGACCTAATGCGCATGCGCGGCAATGCCGCGCATGCGCATTAGCGCACCCCATAGGAAAGCATTGAAAATGAATTTCAATGCTTCCCTATGGGGAATAGAGCGACGCTGGAGGTCCTCACACAGCGTGAGGACGTCCAGCGACGCTCTAGCACAGAAAACCTGTGCTATGAAGCAGGAAGTGTCCTCTAGTGGCTGTCTAATAGACAGCCACTAGGGGAGGACTTAACCCTGCAAGGTAAATATTGCAGTTTTAAAAAAACTGCAATAATTACACTTGCAGGGTTAAGGGTAGTGGGAGTTGGCACCCAGACCACTCCAATGAGCTGAAGTGGTCTGGGTGCCTGGAGTGTCCCTTTAATATTATTAATATATTCTAAAGCTTGTATATGGGAGAAAAACACAAAACAGATTTATAGAGCTGACTTTGTTGTTTAGAAGAAAAACTTGAGATTATTGTTTAGCTGCACATGACCTCTTCCGAACTATTGAGAACAGTGTTCCTTTAAAACAAGTGGGCATATATCATAGTATTGTGATTGTCGGTTATGGTTTTATATCCCAATGTACAGCGCTACGGAATGTGATGGCGCTAAATAAATAATAAAATAATAATAATAATAATATTGGCTTTCATTTTCCTTCAGCACATATGAGGTTAAAGTGGCCAAGTGTCTAGTGATAGATACCCTGGTTGCATTCATGTTGCCTGCAGAAGTATTTTTTCCAAATTGGTGACAAACTGATTTCTCCCTGTAGTCAGAGTTTCCAGTAGATAATACAAGAGGTCTTGCAGAGTTCAGCTATTTGACAGAGCAAGTTATTTCTGTGGAAAATTAACACGATAGCTCCAGATGCATTTGTGCAGGTCTTCGCACTACAGCAACAGTAATTCATTTCACAGCTTTTAAAAAAATTAAAATAGAAATACTTCACTGCAGGATTCAAGAGGTGCTGTGCAGGCTGCAAATCCTTCAATTGTCTGTCACTAAAAAAGCTAATCCTGATTTTCAATAGTAATAAATAGGTCACAGCAACAGCAATGCACAAACGCACGCAACAACAAATCAGTTCAGAGTTAAGCAAGTAACTTGTTTTTCAGTAATGAACTTGATTTACGATCATATAAAGAAAACACCATCAGGAAAATGTGATACAGAAGAAAGAATTAGATGCCAAAGAACAATTTTAGTAGCCATGGCAAACTGCCTGTTGCAAATGTTTACTATGTCTATGTAAAAAAAAAAAAAACACTCCAATTCACTTTTAGCAGTAGGTAATCTTTCCAACCCAGCTAAGAGAACTACATGTCCCATGATGCCCGGCTTTCTGGGGATCACAAGAAAGGCTGTCCTCAACATAGGCAGTGCCAAAAGTTAGCCCACACTGCACAAAAACACAAACATGATAGTTATTTGCTAAACAGTGATCGGTTATGTCAGCACAAATAAGACTTTATACCTAATGACCGTGAAGAGGGGGGAAAGAGCAAATTGACTTTACAGCAAAAGAAGTTTATGAAAAAAATAAATTCTACTTCTGGAAAAAAGAGGGGGGGGGAGAATGTGTTTTTTGTTTATGGGTGAAAAAAGGCAGATTTTAGTGAAAATAGCTCTTTAAAAATAAACAACACCTTGTGTTAATTTCCACTACAATTACAAATTAAGGTAAGTGCATGCCCCATGTACCTTTCATATTTTAATATAGTTTGCAAACTATGTACAATTAATTCCCTTTGCAGATATTTCAGGTAATGGCGGCAACAATAAATACAATACAGACAATACAGACTTTGTCATCACACTTTTAGTAGTGGCTGAGATAACAGGCAGTCCTACACAAGGTGTGTAACGATTGCTGTCAGAAACAGGGAGTGTGAATGATTGGCAAGTGGTTTCCTTAGAAATGTCACAATAAATTATTTTTTTTTTAAAAAAAGTGTGCATTGGTTGATTTTACTAAGATAGTAAACAGATGGCAGTAATTTATTTTATCTATTCATTAAGCTTCTTTTTTTTTTTTTTTTTTTTACACAAAACACACGTTAATCCATTCTATATTAAATATTTGCAAAACAGTTACAAGGTAACAAGAACAATGCTAATAATTTATTTTGTAGAACTGCACACCACCTTAACCAACACCCCTCTACTGCTTGACTAATCCTATTTCACCTTATTCTCCACTCTCATTGTACGTTGCATCATTTCTGAATATGATAAATGCTCCTAGCAACCTAATCAATTAATCTTCCCTAACTAATATTGCTAGCACAGTTGGCAATCTTCACCTGGAAACCTGGAATGTTACCTTTTACCTTTACTGCAATTATGTACCCTTTTTCTTAAGTCTATAAACTCATCCCTCATCACCTCTTCTTCCCCTATGCGGAACTAGTTTTGTCACAATTACCTGTATCCCATGTGTACTCATTGTTCAATGCTATAGAATATGTTGGTGCTTTAGACACAATAAACTGTTTTGCAATATGATGTTTGCATTACCATAAAGCCTGTGTCTTTTTATTGATGTCTGCTTTGCAATCTCTCTTTAATAAAGAGATTTTCTTATTGTCATCTTATCCACTTACAATAATCTGATCATATCCCATAAAGAAATGAGCCGCGTCAATAACCGTGTTTAATCACTAAAAGTTCAAAAACTTGGCCCTCTGCTATTCCACTGTCTGCTGTGTCCAGGAAATCCTGCTAGACAGACACTGTTTGCAAACGGCTGGAAAAAATGGTTTATTGCCATGAAAAACACATGAAAAAGCAAGATCTGCTTTCAAAAAACAGTTTTTGCCCCAACTGCTCCCTGTCCAAGATAAAGAAAGTATGTCTGCTGGAGTTTACTGGTAACAAACCTCACTTTATAGGACTGCACTATTTTTTTATTTATTTTTGTATGCAGACCTCAATCTGAAGAAATGTAACATACACAGACATTATCTATTCTCATTACCATAAAGATCACAAGAATCCACTGTACACAGCAATAAATTATAGCTTTTAAATTGTAGTATTATTTAAATGACTGCCCCAGTCTGTAATAGATTCACCTTGTAGGAATGTCTTAAAAAAGAAATTGTAAATAGCCCCAGACCGTGTCTGCGTTTTCTAGTGAGGCCTAAACCTGAGGAAATTGAAACTGCACAAGGGATTTAGGCTGGGCTAGTAAGGAGTACTACCGTCTATTCTATATTACATCGTAACTGTCAGCACATCAGTGTTAAAAGCTGAGCATGCAGCATAGTTTAATCATATCTAAAAACAAATTCATTATTGGCTAGTTCAGAGAAACTAGTGTTGCCAAACTGTAGGCTCTAAACTTAGAAACCGCACGTATTGCAGTATTTATAATATATTTTCTTCCGATTTGTTTTTTTTATGGTTAAATCGTGTGTCAAATAAAAAAGAAACAGAATGTAAACTTTTTTTTATGTAGTTTGGATATAGCAAAATAAAAATGAATATAAAATGATTAGACATTTATATAAAGTAGATCTTTTTTTTTTTTATTATTATTATTATTATTATGTTACAACACTTCGACCTTGTTTGATCATATTTTACATAAAAAGTACGATATGGACACATGTTTTTTGGAGATTTTTTTTTAATTTATTTTTTTACTTAAAGCTTGAAATTCATTTAAAGTAATATAGAATTTCTGACAATCCACCCTATTCAATGTTGTGCCTCTGGAAGGTCCAGCATTGAGCTAAACCCAGCAGTGCAGGGCTTTGCTCATTAGCTGAGAGCGCTCAGCAAGGTCCTCAACCAATGAGCAGGCTTTTAGCAGGGTGGCGCTCCCAACTCCACAGAAGTAGGTGACAGAGAGCACTAAAAGGCAGGTTTAGAGTTGCAGTGATTTTTTACAAATTATTGCAATTCTAAAGTACTGTCAGAACTGAGAGTCCTTTTCAGGAGGATTTCAGGGTCCAACAAACCAGAATAGTAAGCACACACTAAATGCATTTTATAGAAAAGTGCACATTAAGCTTAAGTTAATTTATGGTGTGTAGTTGCATTTTGGGCACACACTACATTGAAACTAGCACAGGATATTGACTCATGAGTCCATCCACTTCTTGCCAAATTAAGTTCAGAAAGAACAATATAATTGCCAGTTTTATCTTAAATAAGCAGAGGACTGATTCATTTTCCTAGGAAAAACAGGAAGCTTTGAAGCACACTGAAATGTAATGTATACCGTTCCCAAAAATAATATTGATGAAGCTACATTACCATATGGAATGATCAGGTGTGCATTTAATACATTTCTTCCCATTGTGACAGTTTCAAAATAAAAATAACTAAAATGGCACAATAGGTAAGCACCTAAGGCTGGTTAGGATAACTAAGAATTAAGGGAAGGATTTAAAGATGAGTTAAAATGTTAATATGTGCATGTTTGTGTTTGCATAATACACGTGTGCAGATATAAAGAGTTGAAATGCCAAAGGAGTGCATCATGGTAAATGTAGTCAATGAAAGGCGGGAGCAAATACACAACAGGGCTTCTCTTTTAAATACTTGTGGCAACCCAAAAACCTGTTATCTCCAATTAAATGGTCTATTATAATAAGCGCCGTTCCACTTTATAAAGAACTGATATAAAGCAGTGAGAGAGCTATCCTTCCGTGCAAGTTTTCACAGTTTTTTTTTATGTAGGCTAAAAATACTTCTAAAGATCAAAAAAAAAAAAAAAAAAGGAGAGAGAAGCCCTTATTTATAGACCGTTGTGATGAAAACCTGGGCTACATCAGACCATTTCATGAGAGCATCTGGTACATTTTATGCCACACTGAGACATGGATTAGGATCAGCTCATAATGTGAACATAAACGATTCATGCTGCTAAAACATCTTTTTGAACTTCGAATGTTGAGAACTTCCCAGATTATCAGAAGCACAGCACCTGTTATTGTAACAAGTCTTATCTAAAGAAGCTGCCCCTATACAATGCAATAAATTAGTGCCTCTTGTTCTTTAACAAAATGACCTGCTCAATATGGAGCTTGAGTTTCCTGCAAATGAATATGGCTGATCTGCTTTCCTTTCCTGGATTATTAGAAAAAGAAGAGCAAACACTTCCTGCTTAGTAAACACGTTTTCAACACAAAGTCATGAAAAACAAAGTTGGTATAACTGTACAGGGTTTTAAACAGCATGTTGAGTTATGCAGTCAAATGTAAAAGTGTAGAAATATAAAATACAAATAGTCTGACGCTGAAAAGTACACTGGACGTAACAGGCCAGGGATCTTTCTTTTCTGGCTGATAGTGGAGACTTGCGGAAGAAGTGGTGGGTGCATCTCACAGTTCTTAAAGGGACTATATAGTCACCAGAATAACTACAGCTTATTGAATGTGTTCTGGTGAGTAGAATCATTACCTTCAGGCATTTTACTGTAAACACCAATAATTCCCCAAATGTACAAGTGTGTCAATTATTTATCCCGTTTGTATGGTTATCAATGGTTTTTGCATAAATTGTAATATAGGAACAGTTGAGTAGTTACACAAGCTGAAAACAGATGCGTCAAGTTCAGCCTCTCTCCCATCTTTGCTGTTAATTCCAAAAAAGGCAACTCCCCCTCCTACCCACCCCAGTTTCAAGTGTTTTCCAATTTTTCAACTAACTAGGAAAAAATACTTCCCGACCCCAGAATAAGTCAGTCCTCGCTGTGGATGAAGAAGCTGTTACCCCATATATTAAAATGTATATCGCTGAATATTATGTTTTTGCAAGTATTTGACCAGTTGCTGTCTAAACACCTGTACAGACTCTGATAAAACCACCTCTTCAGGTAGAGAGTTCCACATGCTTATTGCTCTTTGTGTAAAAAACCCTTTCCTTTGTCTTAGACTAAATCTCCTTTCTTCCAGTCTAAATACCTGAATAAATAAATACACAAATATTGACTTAATCACAATTTATGTTGAGTAAACAAGTTTTCTACAGCAAGTGTTGTTGTTCAAGTCCTTGGTGGCAGATATTGCACACGTGATTGGAAAAACATGTAGGAACATAAGGAAATGTTGTATATGTACTTATCCGTTGTTACACATTTGTCTGTATATAAGTTTTTTAAATCTATCTTTCCACATACGAAAGGCACTAGTCTTCTACATGACCACATACAAGCGCCTTGTTAGGTAGGAATATGCACACTTGTTATACAGAAACACGTGCATGTGCAATATGGTGTCATATCATCTATTGCGCATCGTGCAAAATGACGCCTGGTTTCACCAGTCGTCACGAAAAACAGGCAGGTTTTATCCAATAATATGTTTAGCAGTGTATCATGACTGAAAGCCAGCAAACTCGCAATGCTGAAGATGGTTTTTGGATCATCTGTTTGCCTTGAGGGTATTCCAGGTACAATTATTTCATACCATCAGCCTACACTGTGATGATATATTTGTCAAAACTTAATAAATGTGATGAAAGGGTCTGTAATTGATCTAAATGCCAGTAACTTGGTGAGTCATGTATACAGTTCTTGCACTAGAAAAGAGGGGCTTCCTTATCTTACAGTATTGTTTACAACTGGTAGAGTACTATATAGATAAGCAAGTTGCTTTGAAGCTATTATATAGTACTGTATGTCAACAAACAGTCATAAAGATAGAGGGACAGAGAGAAGGAAAGATCTGTTGATGCAAAAACATCATAAAGAGGGAGAGGGACAGATAATTTGAAAGTGGAGGCTGTTTCTCTGTCTCATAATGGTAAAACAAAAAAAGGTCTGCTCCATTCTTACTAGCTTATAGAGGTGGTGGGGGCAGGGACATCCTTTTCTAACATTACAATAGAGGCCACTTTGTTCCTTTACATTAAACAGCATTCTCCCCCACCAGAGACTATCAAAATTGCCCTCAGGCAGGAATAAACATGCTTCTGGTTCAACAGGAGATAAAGAACCTTCTAAGTAAACATAACTGAGCATTTTCAAATGTTCACACAATCTTCATTTATTTATTATTATTTTATTATTTATATAGCGCCAGCAAATTCCGTAGCGCTGTACAATGAGTGGACTAACAGACACGTAATTGTAACCAGACAAATCGATGCACAGGAACAGAGGGGTTGAGGGCCCTGCTCAATGAGCTTACATGCTAGAGGCAGTGGGTTATAGTGACACAAAGGGTATTAAGTAGGGGTAATGAAATAGGTTGCTAGAAAAGTATTCACTGAGAACTTAGTAGGTTATTATTGACAGTTGCAGGAGAGGAGTCATGGAGGGGGGGGAGTGGGATGAAAACCCACTAACAGTTTATATGATATGCTTTCCTGAAAAAGTGTGTTTTCAAAGATTTTTTGGAAGTGGAGACTGGGTGAAAGCCTAACGGAGAAGGGAAGAAAGTTCCACAGAAAAGGTGCAGCCCTGGAAAAGTCTTGGAGGCGAGCATCAGATGTGGGAGTATGGGCAGAGGATAGACGTAGGCCTTTGGCAGAGCGCAGGGGCCTCGACGGGACATACTTGTGTATTATGGAGGGTAGGTAGGTTGGATCAGTATTATGTAGAGACTTGTAAGCAAGCAGAATCGTAAATTGGGCCCTATATCTAACTGGAAGCCAATGTAGGGACTGACAGAGGGGGGAGGCATGGGAGGTGCGGGCAGACAGGAAAATGAGCCTTGCTGCTGCATTCGTTATAGATTGCAGCAGTGCAATCTGGAAACACATAAGACCACTGAGAATGGGATTGCAGTAGTCAAGATGAGAAAGAACAACAGCATGGACCAGCACCTTAGCGGTGTCTGGTGTTAAATAGGGGCGGATGCGAGCTGTGTTTTTGAGATGGAAGCGGTAGATTTTGGCGATCGACTGGACATGATGGGTGAAGGAGAGGTCGGAGTCAAAGAGAACACCTAGGCAGTGAGCTTGCAACGTAGAGGTGATGGTGGCACTGTTGACTTGAAGGGAGGGAGACACGGAAGTAGCAACACTTTAGGGAGGAAAGACCAGAAGCTCTGTTTTGGACAGGTTGAGTTTAAGGAAGTGAGCAGCCATCCCATTGGAAATCGCGGAGAGGCAGTCACAGACACGAGTCAAGATGGGTGGAGAGAGTTCAGGAGAGGACAGGTAGATTTTTATGTCATCAGCATAGAAATGATATTGGAAGCCAAAGGAGCTTATGAGTTTACCAAGGGAGGTAGTAGAGACAGAGAACAGTAGGGGACCAAAGAGAAAACCTTGGGGAACGCCAACAGAGAGGGGTTGGGGACGAGAGGCAGAGCCAGAGAAAGAAACACTGAAAGAGCGCTGGCATAGGTAGGAGGAGCACCAGGAAGGAGCAATATCTTGTAGACCGAGATTACAGAGAATGAGAAAAAGCTGTTGATGATCAACAGTGTTAAAGGCAGTAGAAAGATCAAGGAGAATTAGAATAGAATAATGGCTGCAGAATTTAGCAGCGATTAAATTGTTGGATACTTTGGTCACAGCTGTTTCAACAGAGTGACAAGCGCAGAATCCAGACTGAAGCGGGTAAAGTAGAGAGTTGGATTCGAGGAAGTCTGTCACTCTCGCATACACAACTCTCTCAAGGATCTTGGCAGTAGCAATATAGGGCGGAAGTTGGATGGGGAGTTGGGCTTTTTCAGAATCGGTGTTATGGTTGCATGCTTGAAGGGTGAAGGAAATGTGCCGGAGGAAAGGGAGAGATTGAAAATTTTAGTGAGAAGAAGAGCAAGAGAGGGAGACAGAGTGCGGATGAGATATGAGGGAATAGGATTGAGGGAACAGGTGGTGGGGCGGGAGGATCGGAGCAGAGCAGAAACCTCTTCCGTTGTAGTAGGTGCGAATAAGCATAGAACAGAGGAGGGAGTGGGGTTGGGTGATATAATGGAAGGGGAGAGAGAGGTTAGAGATCTCTTTCCTCATGAAAGAAATCTTCTCAGTGAAGTGAGTTGCACATTTTGAAGCGGATAAGGGGGTCGGAGGAGGGGGAGCAACACGGCAAAGGAGAGTATTAAAAGTGTGAAATAGGGATTTGGGTTGGCTGGACAGTCTTCCTCCTGAGTGACTCGTTTTACTCTGCAGCTGGCAGCGTAACAGCGGCTTTTCAGTGCACGCTGACGCTGCTTCAGAGGGATGATATCTTCTTTGGATAGGCCTCTGGAGGTGCTGGTTTAGCTCCCGCACAGAAATTGACACAAGTTCACCGTCGCTTAATACTGGGGCGTTTTCTCCCGTCTTCTTCTTTACCTGCTATTTAGTTATTAAAATTAGGTAATCAAGTATATTTAACATTCAATGGGAGAGACATATCTTTTTAAAAAATAGTCTAAAATACTACAAGTGGAGCAATCACCATAGAAACCAGTGGAATCAGCAGACACATTCTATTGGTGTCTACTTCTAAAGGTGCATTTTAACAGTTTAAATTTTCAGCAGAATAGTTTGATATTCCCTGCAATCAGAAATATATAAAGAAAGAATTAAAATAAATTAATCAGGTATTTTTCTTTCTAAATGCAGTTTGGCATGCATCTCTAAAATTGTTTATTATTGGAATTGTGGAAACTATGCATGCATCAAAAAAAGAGTATTATAAACTCAGTGAAAAACTAATGCTGCAAGTTGTGGAGTTTGATATGCAATCTAATGATCCAGACTAGAGCAAAGGTGTGTAAAAATTATAACGACAATATAGTCGCAAAACCAACTTTAGCTTATTGAAGTGGTTTTTGTGTATAGATCATGTCCCTACAGTCTCACTTCTAAATTTCCTGCCATTTAGGAATAAGCTGTTCATCCGTTTCAGAATTCTCTGCCAGACACACTAAGATGCCTAAGACGGCTTGATAAATCAGGTCTAACTTAAAGCCACATGATGTCAAAGAATAGACAATGGTCAGAAGACTATATGGAGTCCTGTTTGCAGTATTGCTTTGGAGAGCTCAATATATTATTAACCAATTTATCAATCTAATAATTGTGATGTTCACTAGACCTTCAAATAAGAATTGCTACAAAACTTCCCCAGAACAAGCAGGTTACCAGTTATTGTTGAAGAGGATTGCACTTATTACCAACATGGTATGCACAGCTCACTCATTCTGTAGTATTCTGTATCTGATACATCTATCATTATTTAAGTTGTACAAAGTTTCAAGAATTTATCAAACAAAACATCCATAAGATATTTACCAAATATCATGGGCCTGCAAACAATTTCAATGTCACTTTTCTCAAAGTTGGACAACTAAAAATGAAGTCTAACAATATGATCATTCTTCTGGGTTCAAAAACGCTGCTTTAAATCTGTGAGAACATGGAAACTTGGGATTCAATAAAACATAAAACGTTCTACTTTGTCATACCCTTTGTCACTCCCTTTTCATTTACCATGACCCTATCAATTTAGTTTATTGATTTTCAAAACAAATGGAGAGGGGTACAGAAAACAGGATGGGAGGGAGCACACATATTCAGCATAAGGATTAAGTATGCACAGTGTTTAAGATAGAGTTAACTCTCCGCATGTTAGTTTGTCAGATGAAGAGGTCACATTGGCATTCAGTGAGACTTAGCAGTGATACCTTGGCTACTAGTAACTCTAGGTTAAACAGAAGGCCAATGGTGTTAAAATTCATCTATACCATACACAGATATCACTAGTAAAGGGTGGTTTAGTTTGGTTTATACAAAGTGGTGGACAACCTTCCAGGTTTGGAGGCCCATACATTGCCATAATACATGTAATGTGGTACCCTCTGCCGCTCCGCAACGCCAGCATGTGGAAGGAGTATGGGGAAAGATTTTATAGAGTCTGTTTGGTACCATATACTTTCAGTACAGTATTTTACTTTCAGTACAGTATTTTTTTTTTTTTAAAGGTCTGCAACATATTTTTCTATTTACTTCCTGAAAGGTGGCTGAATGGCAAGCAACTGAAATAATGTCTCTGAGCAGAAAGTAGGTTTATGATCTAATCCCTGTGGTGGTGGATGCTGACAGAGCTTCTAATAAGGGTATTTGTGCTACTCTTTGCTTTTTATCTCAGTCGGAATGCATTACAAACATAACAAATTTGTTACATTGTTTTTGTTTTTGTTTTACACACAATTTGAAAACAGAAAGAATGTAGTGGTACGTAATAGCACAGTTTATATCAGATGTGTTTAAAGTGATTCAATGTTTAAGGAATTACATTCTCATCTGAGATCAATAATACATTTTTGTTTTTTAATATTTTTAATTTCTTAAACAGGGCTTTGTCAAATCAAGTTCGGTTGACTTATATGTGCCACCCAAGAATAATCATAAACACAGACACAGACATGTAAAGGCATGTTGTTTAGTAACAGATATAAAAGTGGGTCATTTTTTGTTGCTACATTTGGAAGGTTGTCTGTACAATACTCTTTAATAACATGTCTAAATGAGAATAGGTGTGTCTATGAACAGAACTGTATTACATTATGAAACATGCATTCTACATCGCTGCCCTAAAATCACAACACAAACCATTGTTTTTGGTAAGAATTCCCCATTAAATGGGTACCAGGCATTCCTATTTCCCATAATGCTGCTGTGTGAGAATCCCATAATACCCTGTGCTAAATATTGGTTCTCTGCATTAAATAAGCACAAAACAACCTCCATTTGGTATTTTATTTATTGTTTCTTAGCTTTCAACCTTTAGAAATGTAGGACTGATCCAATACAAAGAAAATCAGGAGAATAAACGGATCCAATTCAAGCTGGAAAACAGCCCATCTTTTGTAGTAGACTCCGACACAGCACTTACAGCTTCACAAAAGAATGCACATTTAATTATTGCTGGTCTTGTTTTCTTTCCTGTACACATAAAACCTCCCTGGAACAAGTTAAAAGATAAATATACCCTGGCTGCAATAAACCTGGCCCTTTTAACACGTTACTGTGAACTACAATTCCCATTAGTTCTGCCAGCTTACAGCTAGCTAGCCTGAGACAGCCCCACACTGTAGTTGGATCTGGTTCAAAAAGCATATGGAATGTTGAAGGTACTTGAATGGATTTAAATAATAAATTGATGGGCAGTAGAGAATTGGTCGGGAACCTGTCTCTATCCAGTTATTACACTATTATAAGTACAAATGACATGGCCAAACATGGTGAAGGTTTTAGTAATCCATACAGAAAATTGGGTCATGTAGACTTTACATGTTTTGTGCTTATGATTTAGGCACATTACATCATAAAGGCAGTAAATAATAACCCAACTCCCCTACAGAGCATCACAGAAGGTAATATGGAGAACACAAAAGGCACCAAAGATTGCGCCACTATCAGAATTTTGTCCCATAAATGCTACTAAATAACTGTATGTATTTGTGTGTATGCATATGACCATGTGTATATATAAAAGGAGTATATGGAGGAGCAAGCTTTAACCTGCACAATCACATAGTAATAGGGTGAGTGGTGAAATACCTAATGCTATGGATAATACAGGGGTACACAAGCACACTCAAAACATACTACAGATCAAATACACTTACATAAAACACAAGAAATACACTGAAAAAGAGACCTGATAGACATGATGTAATCTCTATTTGTTTTTAAACGTAAATACAGCATTTTGGCTTTACATCTTATTCTTAAAGAGAGTGCCACCATCATCCTATGCATAATTTCTATTTGTATATATATATAGTTTATTACATTCTAGCTGAAATGTGGTTAGGAAATGTAAAAAAGTCTAAATGCTATGTTTGTTCATTTGCAAGTGATTGTACATTGCTCCAGGGGTGTAGTGGATATAAACATATATAGCATTTTTAATAGCCTTAAGATACATAGATACTGCACATCAACACACATACATGCACACAGCTTAATAGGATACTTTAAGTTAAATCAACTAATACTGTTGCTTGTCATGGTGGTTATGGTGCAAGGACTTTGCAGATTTAAATTTATTTGAAGAAGTGTAACTACAGCTCCGGAAGCAAGTAGCAGCCATTGTGCAACTAGAGTTCCAGGTGGTCTTTGCACAATTGAATATCTTTGTGCACAGAATGCTGACGACGTACTTACAGACATTACACTTACAGCCACTGCGCTATGAGTGCGCCTGCGTGTTTAGGCTGCCTGTGTTGTGTGTCTGCAGTCTGAGTGCACAAATCCTAATCCTGATACACCTGGCTGACGCTTGACCTGCTCACCTATGAAAAGTTAAAATGAGTTGATTGGCTGATAGTTGTCCAATCAAATTCTTCTCTGTTAGAAGTGTTTGATTGGACAATGTCCAGGACATTTGCGTGGAGCAGCAAAGCATCAAATTTACTGCAGAAGTCGGCTTTACAGGTACTGCAAGGTTAAAGGAACCCTATAGCTTTAATATAAACATGCATTCCTAATGCTACAATGTTACCCTAACAATTTTGGTGTCAGGAAGACAGCCACAAGAGGTGTGTTTAACCCTGCAATGGAAAATTTGCATGGTTATAGCTAAAGGGCCACTACAACCAGGCCACTTTGAGATTAAGTGGCTGGTGCACGTTTAGTTCTTTTAGTACTTTAGGACTTGGTAAAGCCCTTTTAAAAAAATAAATATGCATTTTCCTTTTCAATGCATTATTCCTATACATAAAAAACATGTGCATTTATTAATGTAGAGTGCTCATAACAAACACAAAGTCTGATGCATAATAAGGAGACATTGCAATGTCTTTAAGCTTAATTTTGACCTAGTAAAAATGCTTTTACACCAGCAGCTTATCTTGTGTTACATCCACATCTTTATTGTACATGACAGCTTTTTCTCTAAACAAAACAGATAGTGCCTCTAAATAAAATACAGGCTTCTAATCTTTTTATAAGGTTTTCTAAATCTTTGCAGGAACATTTCCCAAATTTACATTAACCATACGCCATTCATTTATAAAGACGATTGAGTAGACAACTCTACATGTTATTACAAGTGCACATTCATTTAGTAGATGCAGATCTGACCGTCTATTTGTAAACGCAAGTCAAACTTTGGTATTTTAATACTGTTCATCCAGAATATGAATGTACTGTTTCTTCTGAATGTTCCCAGTGTATTAAATATAAGCTGAATGGCTTTCATTTGCCTTTGCTGAACTATGGAAAAGGCAATCCGAGGCGTAGTATTTAATCCAATGATCAATGAAATATTAAATCACGAAAAAGCCCATACATCTGGCACTGCTGTTAAGAAAGCTTTTGGGATTGATTAAATCAACGTTTCAAAATTACTTACTTTATATAAAGTTAGAAGGGAAGAGGGGGAAAGAAAAAGTATTATTAATCAGAGCTACGGGTTTCTAGATTCAAATTTGTCCAGTATGACATTTCCTTGTGCTTTAATTGCTTCCATACAATTTATATCTGCTAGTCACGCTAGGGCTCTCAGTTGTAACACATGCTGTTTCAAAGACGTGTTTGTCCTTTAATAACCTCTACAAGCAAGCCTGAAGGACTATGGGTAAGACCCACAAGTCTTGAGTGAAACAAATAGTTTTTTTCACTTTACCCAGGACATATTCAAACAGGAAGTGAGTCAGGCCTAACCGCGAAATTGTCCACAGGCAGTGAATGGTCTAAAGCAGCTTGCAATGAAATGCAATATTACAACAGTGACCCGAAGACACATACACTCTTTCATTGTCAGGCCACATAAAACAAGTCGATGTATGTTTTAATTTTTAGCAAAAAAAAGAAAGTTGGAGCATTGACAGCCTTGGTTTAGGGCAGTACTTATCTGCAACGGGGAAATTATTTTTAAAGCCTGAGAGAGACTCTGCCATGATTGTTTGAGATCGCTGGTTATCGAACTAGAGAAGGGGTAGGCAACCTATGGCACGTGTGCCATGCACGGCGCTCATGGTATCTTTGCACGGCACTCAAGGCTGCTAGAGCCAAACAGGCCTCTCTTGCATATCAGAAATCCCAGTGGAACTTCAGATATCGGCTAATATGAAAAGGTGGTGAGGGACAATCCTCATTTTATGCACTGTAGCATGTAGAAGAAGTAATCTCAGATCACTTCCTCCCAGAACCTGTAAATAGGAATACGCACTAGAGTAGAGCAGCCTGCAGCAGCTATTGCAGTTCCTGCCCTTAACCTGTACCTGGCCAGCATGGTCCCCACTGGACCCCAGGGAAGCCATCCACAGTTCCTCATACAAATAATACGAACAGCTTACACACAAACACACACACAGTCCACACAAACACAACACCACTAACAAGCTAAATACACGCACACAACCCACAAGCAGCCTCTCACATGCAATACCCCACGCAGCCAACATACACACCTTAATTTAAAAAAATAGGACCAGCACGCTACGGGATATCCCAATCTTATTTTGGCACAGTACTGCTAAAAGATTGCCTACCCCTGAACTAGAGTGTTTTCAGGATTCAAAATTTCCATACAACAGAGAAGATTTTGCCCTGACTCAGAGCAGGATTAAACATAAGCCAACCCTCGGGGGCCGACTAGGTCCCAATAGTTTAATAAGGGAACCAGAACCATGAATATACCCGGCCCCAATAACTATCCCTGTGTGAATAATGAAGGAGAAGCCCTAATCTGGTATTCTCTCATTGTCCTGACATTTTTTGCTTTGTTTTTATAGAACATAAGACAGTTAGATTCCATTTATACCTACCTAATGGCATTTCCAGGTACTTGCTGCACTGGTGCCATACCTCAAGTTGCAGTAGCTACAGAGCACTGAGAAATTTAATTAACAGTAACAATCTGAGGATCAGGTAAGTTTCTATATCTATACTAACTATGAAGAGCTCACCATGTGATTTTAATTGGATATAAAGTGTTAATTTCAATAGTTTTATTATCATTTCCAAGTGTTAAAATTCCCTATAATTAACAAACATTTGTTTCCGAAGTCCCCCCCAAAAAATGGAATAAAGTGTAGAATTCCGCATTTCTTTATTCTCCACTTGAGTGGCTCCCTGTCCGTCATTGTTATAAGCTCTGCACTTTATAACTGGCAGTCAGCATTAAAGGGACACTATAGTCACCTGAACAACTTCAGCTTAATGAGGTTGTTTAGGTGAGTGCTACAGCTACCCGGAGCCTTTTTCTTGTAAGCACTGTATTTTCTGAGAAAATGCAGTGTTTACATTGGAAGCTTGGAACACCTCTTGTTGCAGTCAATCAGACGGCCACCAGAGGGACTTCCGAGTTCAGAGGCCCTAAAAAGGCCTCTCGTCCGATGCATTCTGGGTGAATGCATCAGACGGGCTATCAGCACACAAAGCACTGTGAACGCGCTTTGTGTGCTGACAGCCTGTCAGCACTGCTGTGGGCGTGGCTTCAGCTGACAGCTGAAGCCCGAACCCACAGGGATGCTGTCTGGCCACAATAGTGGTTGAAGGGGGGGGGGGGGGGGGGGACGGACCTACTCTCCTCCCCCCCCCCCCCCCCGGCCCCCACCCCTGAGCGGTGAGTGGGGGCCCTAAAAATAAGGGTGGCACATACTGCCCCCCCGGCCCCCACCCCTGTGCGGCCGGTGGGGGCACTAAAATTATCAATAAGGGGGGACCTATTGTCCCCCCCCCGGCCCCCACCCCTGTGCGGTGGGTGGGGGCCTTAAAATAAAAAATAAGGGGGGGACATACTGCCCCCCCCCCCGGCCCCCACCCCTGTGCGGCGGGTGGGGGCCCTAAAATTCACAATAAGGGGGGGGACCTACTGCCCCCCCCCCGGCCCCCACCCCTGAGCGGTGGGTGGGGGCCCTAAAATTCACAATAGGGGGGGACCTACTGTCCCCCCCCGGCCCCCACCCCTGTGCGGCGGGTGGGGGCCCTAAAATTCACAATAAGGGGGGGACCTACTGTCCCCCCCCGGCCCCCACCCCTGTGCGGCGGGTGGGGGCCCTAAAATTCACAATAAGGGGGGGGACCTACTGCCCCCCCCCCCGGCCCCCACCCCTGAGCGGTGGGTGGGGGCCCTAAAATTCACAATAGGGGGGGGACCTACTGTCCCCCCCCGGCCCCCACCCCTGTGCGGCGGGTGGGGGCCCTAAAATTCACAATAAGGGGGGGGACCTACTGCCCCCCCCCCCCGGCCCCCACCCCTGAGCGGTGGGTGGGGGCCCTAAAATTCACAATAGGGGGGGGACCTACTGTCCCCCCCCGGCCCCCACCCCTGTGCGGCGGGTGGGGGCCCTAAATACAAAGGGGGTGGGGACCCTAGTTAACCCCCCCCCCCCCCCCACAAAAAAAAAAAACTTATCTCCCTACCTACCCCCCTCACCCTAAAAATAATGAGGGGGGACCATTAACTAAAAACCTGTAAAAAAATGAGATAAAATCAACTTACCATTTGATGTTTTCTTTCTTCTAAAATCTTCTTTCTTCAGCCCCAAAAAAGGCCAAATAAAAATCCATAATAACCGACGCAATAAAAAAAAAAAAAAAAAAACCCGAGCGCAAAAAAAATAATCCATCTTCACCCATGGAGGGCTCCGCGCAGACTGAGCTCCGCAGGGCGGGGGAAGGCTTATAAAGCCTTGCCCCGCCCTGCAATTAGGCTAAGAACACTCTGATTGGTGGGTTTAAGCCAATCAGAGTGCTCTTTGTCATTTTACAAGCGTGGGAAAGTTCTTTGGAATTTTCCCACGCTTGTAAAATGACACAGAGCAATGTGATTGGATGGCTTGAAATCCATCCAATCACAGTGCTCTTTGTCATTTTACAAGCGTGGGAAAGTTCTTTGGAATTTTCCCACGCTTGTAAAATGACACAGAGCACTGTGATTGGATGGCTTGAAATCCATCCAATCACAGTGCTCTTTGTCATTTTACAAGCGTGGGAAAGTTCTTTGGAATTTTCCCACGCTTGTAAAATGACACAGAGCACTGTGATTGGATGGATTTCAAGCCATCCAATCACATTGCTCTGTGTCATTTTACAAGCGTGGGAAAATTCCAAAGAACTTTCCCACGCTTGTAAAATGACACAGAGCACTGTGATTGGATGGCTTGAAATCCATCCAATCACAGTGCTCTGTGTCATTTTACAAGCGTGGGAAAATTCCAAAGAACTTTCCCACGCTTGTAAAATGACAAAGAGCACTCTGATTGGCTTAAACCCACCAATCAGAGTGTTCTTAGCATAATTGCAGGGCGGGGCAAGGCTTTATAAGCCTTCCCCCGCCCTGCGGAGCTCAGTCTGCGCGGAGCCCTCCATGGGTGAAGATGGATTATTTTTTTTTGCGCTCGGTTTTTTTTTTTTTTTTTTTTAATTGCGTCGGTTATTATGGATTTTTATTTGGCCTTTTTTGGGGCTGAAGAAAGAAGATTTTAGAAGAAAGAAAACATCGAATGGTAAGTTGATTTTATCTCATTTTTTTACAGGTTTTTAGTTAATGGTCCCCCCTCATTATTTTTAGGGTGAGGGGGGTAGGTAGGGAGATATTTTTTTTTGGGGGGGGGAGGGTTAACTAGGGTCCCCCCCCCCCTTTGTATTTAGGGCCCCCACCCACCGCTCAGGGGTGGGGGCCGGGGGGGGACAATAGGTCCCCCCCCCTTATTGATAATTTTAGGGCCCCCACCCGCCGCTCAGGGGTGGGGGCCGGGGGGGGGACAGTAGGTCCCCCCCCTTATTGATCATTTTAGGGCCCCCACCCGCCGCTCAGGGGTGGGGGCCGGGGGGGGGACAGTAGGTCCCCCCCCTTATTGATCATTTTAGGGCCCCCACCCGCCGCTCAGGGGTGGGGGCCGGGGGGGGGGACAGTAGGTCCCCCCCCTATTGATCATTTTAGGGCCCCCACCCGCCGCTCAGGGGTGGGGGCCGGGGGGGGGGACAGTAGGTCCCCCCCCTTATTGATCATTTTAGGGCCCCCACCCGCCGCACAGGGGTGGGGGCCGGGGGGGGACAGTAGGTCCCCCCCCCTTACTGATCATTTTAGGGCCCCCACCCGCCGCTCAGGGGTGGGGGCCGGGGGGGGGGCAGTAGGTCCCCCCCCCTTACTGATCATTTTAGGGCCCCCACCCGCCGCTCAGGGGTGGGGGCCGGGGGGGGGCAGTAGGTCCCCCCCCTTATTGATCATTGTAGGGCCCCCACCCGCCGCTCAGGGGTGGGGGCCGGGGGGGGGGACAGTAGGTCCCCCCCCTCATTGATAATTTTAGGGCCCCCACCCGCCGCACAGGGGTGGGGGCCGGGGGGGGACAGTAGGTCCCCCCCCTCATTGATAATTTTAGGGCCCCCACCCGCCGCACAGGGGTGGGGGCCGGGGGGGGACAGTAGGTCCCCCCCTCATTGATAATTTTAGGGCCCCCACCCGCCGCACAGGGGTGGGGGCCGGGGGGGGGACAGTAGGTCCCCCCCCCATTTATAATTTTAGGGCCCCCACCCGCCGCACAGGGCGGGTGGGGGCCCTAAATTATTATTGATAATTTTAGAAAGCGAGCTGAGCTGTCAGTCAGACAGCTCAGCTCGCGAACGCGCATTCCGCGCACATGCGCGGTAAAGCGCTCAGGTTCTTCATAGGGCGGCATTCAATGCCGCTCTATGAAGAACGCGATTGGTCCAGCGCGAAGCCGTCCCATTGGGCCCCGCGATTTCGTCATTTTGACGAAAAAGGGGGCGCGGCCTAGCGGGGAGCTCGGCGCTGGAACGGAGGTAAGTTTTTAATATAAAAACACCGATTTTTTTTTTTTTAATGAATGAAAGTTCATATAAAAGCAAGAAGGAAGGCTGGGGGACCTGTCTTTCTTGCTTTTATATGGTGACTATAGAGTCCCTTTAAGATAGCTTGAAAGAAGGAAGCAAAATCATTGTTTCAGTTTTTCCTCCTCCAATACAATGTGTGTCCTGATGAAAATGACACAGTACAAGTAAAAAGGTTAACACATGCTATTGCATATAAATAAAAGAACATTGCAATATTGGGGGTAGCCATCATGACGTTCAAGCATGACTCACACAATGACATCAATCAGAGTCTCTGAAAACCCCCATTATTTTACTGGTAATGATATCGTAATACATAAACCTGTGCCATAACTCCATTCAAAAATCCAAGAACATACCTGGAAACTAGTCAAATTCACCTGTATCCTTCTGATGATTATCATTATTATATCAGGTGTTGGATACACCAAGCAACTTTATTGATTGAACCTTACTGTACATTGCTACGGAATATGTTGGCACTTTATACATGCAAGTAATACATCAATAAATAATGACTCTTGTGATTCAAATCAAACATTCAAAATTGTTAAACAGGAAATGTGTCACAAAAAACTGGTGGCAGAACATGCAATATGTTATAAAACAATGTAACCTTTCTATGTCAGTTTAGGATTAAGTGATGAACCCGACCACTCCCTGCGTTAGATGTGGGATATGACATATCAGTCCATCTGTTACTAGAGCTTCATTTAGTCTGTAGTCATATGTTTGAAGACCTTCATCCAAAGGAAAGCCCCTCTGTATGGCAGGGTCCCACGTTGTGTTTTTAGCCTAGGCAAAGAGCGCCTTGCTCAAGTCGTGTTCTAAGATCTTACACCTAGGTGTGTAATGGGCAGATGATCTCGTAATGCAGATCATCGATTCAACATTCAAGATAAAAGATTGGCAGCAGAAGGCTACATACTCTACGAGTCAAGCAGCCTGTGTTACCATGATGTCCTATACTTTCCTCAAAGTTCATCAGGCATCCATCTAGCGATTCATCAATTCTACACCTGTTATTTACTTAGCTGTCACACGTCCTATCATGCTCAACTATGCACCAATATTGTCAGGATCAACAACATTAAATATAGGCTAAACTGCGGTCATTACTCTTTGTATGAACACCTTGATGAAATGTTATCTATGCATTGGTTTAGTAGTGCAAAGACAGTGCTGCATTAGAACTCCAGTTTCCGCAACTAACTGCATTGGCTATATTGGATGGTAAGTAATTATTACTTAAACACTGAGACTGTCAAGTCATTCATAACGCTTTAGCAGGCACTTGGGGGAAGGGAAATGGTAAACCATAAAGTTCACACACACTTCAAAACACAGAGAAAAACAGATGCTTTAACAATAAACTATGTGTATATGGAGTGTACATACACACCATACACACACACACATGCCAATTGTGGAAGTTTTAGAAGGGTATTGCAATTTTGGAAAAAGAGTTGTTATTTTTCCTATTCTCTATGATCACTTATTTAGTGTATAAACCCTTAAAGGACCACTCTAGGCACCCAGACCACTTCAGCTTAATGAAGTGGTCTGGGTGCCTGGTCCAGCTAGGTCTAACCTTTTTTTATAAAGGGTTTTTTATAAAGGGTTAAGCCAGCCTCTAAATCCTCTAGTGGCTGTCTCATTGACAGCCGCTAGAGGCGCTTGCGTGATTCTCACTGTGAAAATCACAGTGAGAGCACGCAAGCGTCCATAGGAAAGCATTGTAAATGCTTTCCTATGCAACCGGCTGAATGCGCGCGCAGCTCTTGCCGCGCATGCGCATTCATTCGAAAGGGAGGATCGGAGGCGGAGAGGAGACGGAGGAGGAGAGCTCCCCGCCCGGCGCTGGAATAAAGGTAAGTTTTAACCCTTTCCTCTCCCCAGAGCAGGGCAGGAGGGGGTCCCTGAGGGCACTATAGTGCCAGGAAAACGAGTATGTTTTCCTGCCACTATAGTGGTCCTTTAAGTACATAACAATATGAACTCTGAGCACATGAGCTGCAACCAATACTTTGTTCTAGCAAATAAATAAAAAACCAACTTGACAGGTTAAACTACATAACATGTTGAGGGCTTCCTATGTGAAAGAAACAGAGTGAAAAAGAAAATAAAACTTCACTTTTGTATGTCATGTCCTAAAAAAGCATTCTTCTTTTCTGGGTGAAATATGTTTTTATAGCACAAAGCACACTTTGTTAAACCAGGCATTTCCCTGCAGCTTTAGAAAATGCAATCTGGGACTGTAAATTCAGCTGCAGGAATCAAGTTACAACACGTTACCCTAGGACGGTTATGGCCCCTCAGTATACAGCAAGTTTACTGTCAATACCAAAATAGAACTCTAGCAGTCATCAAGATTCACATACTGAAAAAATCTCTGTAGGATGTAAGACAACGTTACCATGATCGCAGGCTGTTAGGACTGCTTTGGCAATTCCTCTTAAAAAATTTCTAAACGTCTCCAAGTAAAAAATGTCCCCCATCCCAGCTTCCGCTAATATTCAAATGTCAGCATTGTCAATTAAAGGAAATTAACAAGCACCATCACCACTACAACTCACTGTAGTGGTTATGGAGTCATGAGCGCCCTGGCCCCCTCACAGGGTAAGTAATCAAACTGCAGGCAGTTTGAAAACATACCTGGCGTCCATAGGGCACAGTACCCAGTCTTCTTGATTCTATGCCAGAGGGATTAACTAATACCTTGGCAACACCCATGGCCCCTGGCAAGAACTGTACAAACCTGAATATGTGGAAGGCCATTAGTCTATTATTCTACATATATATAGTGAGAAGTTAGGAAGGTACACACAGGACAGTGTGTCTTTTAGGTTTGTCCTCAGACAATATAATGCTCCAGCCAGCCTTTTCACTGTATAGGGGTGCAGGTTGGGGCATCAGAAATGCGTGATGTCCCATAAATAAACCACTAACTCGGTCTAAGGAGTACATTATCCGCTGGTGCTTTGTGACTAGTTGACTGGCTATACTTGTATAGCAAGTCTACTTTCGTTCAAGTTATACCCGCCTTGAAATGAGTCAGTTGTAATAGGCAACTTTGAGACCGCTTTGGAGTCAAATGGGTCTACTGACTAAAAAGCAAGTCATTGAGACTTGAGGAATTCAAGTTGTTTGCTAAAATAATTTGCTAAGATGGAGCACAGAATGTCCTGTTCAACCTCAGGCATATTTTTTATGAATTTCTATCTGGCCTAGATTTACAACCTACTTTTTTGTTTAGCAATACTTCCTGTTTAATGTATATATATATATATATATGTGTGTGTATATATATATATATATATTTATACATATATATATATATATATATATAATCTAAGACTGATAAAGATGTTTATTGCATAATGTTTGAAAACACCTATTTTGAAACCATTATTTTTTTATTTTTTTTTAAAGCCCATTACCACAATGTTTGAGGGTATGTAAACTCTCCAGTTTTATAATCCTGTAGACTACCTCTCCCATGATGCATGTCCAGCAATACTGACAACACCTTTGCTAGAATTCACTGCAGCCCTTTTCCCATGACATGCCACCAGAATTTTGCATGTTTTTTTTTCACATTTTGTCATGCTCTGCATGCTAGAATGAATACAAAACGAAATACTGACTACCCCTGATATGTGTTCAAATCCTATTTTATGATGGTTATAAAGGACTCTTGAAAGACATGTTCTTTTAATAACCATCACAATGACAAAGTGACTGGTAGACCTCACTCTGCAGATCTCTTTCTAATCCATTTTCAGTTCTAATATTATTATTATGCCTAGCATACAGATCCATGTTCTTGAGCAAATACATCTGATCTACAACACACAGGTCTTCAAAACAGAAGAATCAATAGTCCCTAGTCTCAGTGCCAGACAGGTGAGAAAAAAAATCTTTAAAGCTAGGAGATGCCTGTGTGAATTCAGTGCCTCTGGCAATCAAAAGGTTAACATGTGCCAAGCAAAGTGACTTTCCATAGAAATAGCTCTACATGTCCTGCCAATTCATGACGGTGAGTGCCAGTATCATGTTGTCCTCCATAGCTCAGGAATGCAGTTTTTTTCCCAATGTTAAACATAATCTCAGTTAATAATCAGCAGCAACTCAATAATTATTAAAATGTAAGCAAGAGACAAACACAAGAAACAATGGATTCTCTATGCACACTGCTGACCATGTCAGTCATGAACTTCAAATTCAATTTTTTAAGGCTTTTCACGGGCAAGTTTATTGTTGTTTGCATCACATTCACAGGCAAAAAAAAGATATTGATTGTGGGATGGTGCAAATGTTTCATTTGATAAATAAAAAAATAATTATGCAAATATTATCTATTCCACTTCAGTTTTGTTATTTGATAAGGTTTGTGGTGCAAAAGTAAGTAAGACTTGAACTCCATATATACAGTATAACAAACATATAATCTTGAGCACTTAAACCAATCTACATTAGGTGATGCCCACAATAGCTAGATTGTAGGCTAGTATAATGCTTCAAAAACACCAAAGAGACCTGCTTATATCATAGGTAAGATAAATGATAATCCATAAATCATGAAACCTTTGCCTGATTCGACAAATCCACCAAGTTTTCCTGAACAGATATTATTTAAACATGCTGATGGGGTAGCAAATGAAAACCTGTAGTATGTAGTAGTAATCATTCAAATGCAACATAAGAAAAATCATCCACCTAATCAAAGCTGTCCTTTAGAGATTCCACTATGATTAATGAACTACTGTTTTGCACAATGATATAAATTTTATATTGTACAGTGCACTGTTTAGAGTTAAGCTGACAATTCACTGGAAAATTGAAGGCCATTATAGTCAAGTTGAAAAAGCTACGTTGGCATACATTTTAAAAACCAGGACTCAACACACATTTGAGAGTGATAGGTTTCAGCTATAATAAGTCTCATAACGAGAGTTCCCCAACCATTATTGACGTTACGGAAACCATGATGTGAAGATATCACATGAAATACCGATAGACCCCTGCCCTTCATTTTGTAGCCTGTTGCTTTGTAGAAACAGCATTTGTTAACATGAAGAGAAGCTTTTCTGCATTCCAATAATCTCCACATCAAACATAAGGCTGTTAAAATCAGAGAAGCCTTACCAACTGTGTATTACAGTTGTCAGTCGACCCCTGATGTGAATTTTGATGTATTTATAGAAAGACCACTCTGGGACAATTGCCTCTCCCTTCCCTGCATTTCTATTCAACAAACCTGAGTCATATGAGTTTAATGTGCTAAGAGTGTGTTCTCTTATTTTTATTTTACAAAAAGTGCAGCTTTCAGTAGGAGTTGGCACCTGTATAAATTAACCTTGTTACATCTCTCTTTGTCTGTCAATCAGACAACCAATCCTATTACTTCCTGGTTGAAAAATTACAAGTGTGCATGTTTTCATTGAGTTATATTTAAAAAAAAAAACAGTGATTTAAGTATTTATTTTTGGACAAGGATGATATTTCCTTGTTACACTACACAGATAAATACCATTCACTGGGAGTGTAAATATTAAATTGCATGGGCAAGTCAACTTGGTGTCCAGGGAACACTGTGCCCTTAAAGGGGACCTGCCACCCACAATTATATATATATATATATATACATACATATATATATTTATTCTCACCTGAAGATGTAGAAGATGTAAGAGATGTAATCGGGCAATGTAATCTGGAAACAGATGAGAATAGCTGAACTCTCCATTGTACATTAACCAGTAAATTATGCTGTCTATAATTTGGGTGCTGATGCCTGCACACACAGGTATATCCCTCCATGTCTGGCAGTCAGAAATGGAGTTCTTGCAGACAGAATGGAGTTTCTGGTCTTAATGTGAAACTATAGTGTCAGGAAAACAAAGCTTTTTTTTTTTCTTGGCACTATAGCTCCCTATAATGCTTCCTTCCCTCCTTAAATGGACACTAAACGCAAGTGTCCCCTGATACCTGGCTCTGTCAGGCACCCATGGTCACTGCTTCTGGCCTGAGGTGATATGCTAAGGCCGAGGTTAATATCTCTGCATTATCATGACAACTCATACCAAGTTTGGATATTATACAATGGCCCAACTTTAGTATGAGTTGACATGCAATTTTTTATGATGTTAAGCAAGGCCAAGTTGCTTAAACAATTCTACATCACTTAAATACTTTATTTAATTGAACAACATAGTGACCAGAACCACTAATCTTTAATGTAGGGGATACTGTTGTAGTCGACACCCCTTTTACAGGCCTCCTTGAGTGGCTGTCACTCATATAGCCACTAGGGGGACTTCCTGGACAACGTCCTGCAATTTTTACATGACCTATGTTCAGCATCTCTATGCTATGTGTGAAAACATTGAACACTCCCAATAGAGATGCATTCTCTATGGGGGAGCATTGGAATGGTTGAGATCATCAATACTGATAATCTCAGCCAAAGAGGAAGGACCAGCAGCATGGTAACAAGTGGTAACCAGCAGGATGGAAGGTGTAAAAAGCTATTGTAACCCTTGCAAAGGGGGCCCATAAATCTAAAGGGTGAGTAGTAAATTATAGCATAAGGAATACATGTGTGTATTCCTAATTCTTCATATTTATTAATATTATTTTGTTATTTATATAGCGCCAGCAAATTCTTTAGCGCTATGCTAATGCTATAGTGTTCCTTTAAAGACAACTTAGAAATCACTGAAGTGCTGCTGGAAGACATAAAGCCCAGCCCTGGGCTACAAAATGGCTGGACCAAGAACACTCTGTCTGTGTAATTATTTGCTTTCCTTAAACTTTCCCCAAGTGATTAATGAATTTACAGTCTGCGTACAAAGATTTTCACCCCACGCTATCTCTCCCTCCCTTCCCCCCATTTCAACACTGGGAGCACAAAGACTGTTTACAGCTGAGATTATTAGACCATTACTAAGGCACTATTCTGCCTATCAACTTCATACAACTGGCTCAAGTTGTTTGTCTGAGACTGGGGCTCTAGGAGCAATCCATCACCTGGAGACAGAAATTAAAATAACATTCACAGCATGTATTACCAAGTCAAATTCTACTTCTTTTTTTCTCTTGCAGAGTATAAGAATTTATTTCTGGAGCAAGTATACTGTTTTTTACTCAAACATTACAAGTTAAGTTATAGGCACAGCAGACAGTCCTTCCACTCCACCAATACATTCCCCCTACAGCCGCACGCTTGTCCGTAGCAGGAAAAAAAAGTATAGAAAAACTGTTCACCCGGGGCCAGGAACTGCATGTCCAGGGTGTCGGGTGATATAAAATCCACATCCTTGAGCCTGGACATACACAGCATATACTCCTCCACTTAAACTACATTTAATAACAGAAAAGGGCAGAGCTTATAACAATGATTGACAGGGAGCCAAGATGAAAAGTCACAAAATGAAAAATCCTTGAAAGTGAGGTTTTCCCTTTAACCTAATGCGGTAATGTGGGGAGGTTTCAGTAACAATGTCTACATGTGTATGTTAACACTATCGGCATAAGATATTATTATTCATTTTCTTATTAATAGCATTCATATTTTGTTAAATGCATTTCTTTCTCATAATGGACACAAAAAAAGATCTCAATCTAAAATTACATCAGCGTAAAGAAAACAATGGTACATTAACTGCTACTGAAAAATCCACAACTTACAAAAGGGTTGACTTTGTGACCCTTCAAATAATGCCATAAAAAAACAAAATGTATGATGATAATATATCAGCTTACACAATACAATCGTCTTCCAAAACAGTAGTTACACTGTAGCAGGTTGGGTAGACAGGTCACAATAGGCTAGAAGACACAAGAATATGTTAATTAAAGGGATCCTATAGTGCCAGGAAAACAAACCTGTTTTTCTTGCACTATAGGTCTCTACAGGGAGTGCAGAATTATTAGGCAAATTAGTATTTTGACCACATCATCCTCTTTATGCAGGTTGTCTTACACCAAGCTGTATAGGGTCGAAAGCCTACTACCAATTAAGTATATTAGGTGATGTGCATCTCTGTAATGAGAAGGGGTGTGGTCTAATGACATCAACACCCTATATCAGGTGTGCATAATTATTAGGCAACTTCCTTTCCTTTGGCAAAATGGGTCAAAAGAAGGACTTGACAGGCTCAGAAAAGTCAAAAATAGTGAGATATCTTGCAGAGGGATGCAGTACTCTTAAAATTGCAAAGCTTCTGAAGCGTGATCATCGAACAATCAAGCGTTTCATTCAAAATAGTCAACAGGGTCGCAAGAAGCGTGTGGAAACACCAAGGCGCAAAATAACTGCCCATGAACTGAGAAAAGTCAAGCGTGCAGCTGCCAAGATGCCACTTGCCACCAGTTTGGCCATATTTCAGAGCTGCAACATCACTGGAGTGCCCAAAAGCACAAGGTGTGCAATACTCAGAGACATGGCCAAGGTAAGAAAGGCTGAAAGACGACCACCACTGAACAAGACACACAAGCTGAAACGTCAAGACTGGGCCAAGAAATATCTCAAGACTGATTTTTCTAAGGTTTTATGGACTGATGAAATGAGAGTGAGTCTTGATGGGCCAGATGGATGGATTGGTAAAGGGCAGAGAGCTCCAGTCCGACTCAAACGCCAGCAAGGTGGAGGAGGAGTACTGGTTTGGGCTGGTATCATCAAAGATGAGCTTGTGGGGCCTTTTCGGTTGAGGATGGAGTCAAGCTCAACTCCCAGTTTCTGGAAGACACCTTCTTCAAGCAGTGGTACAGGAAGAAGTCTGCATCCTTCAAGAAAAACATGATTTTCATGCAGGACAATGCTCCATCACACGCGTCCAAGTACTCCACAGCGTGGCTGGCAAGAAAGGGTATAAAAGAAGAAAATCTAATGACATGGCCTCCTTGTTCACCTGATCTGAACCCCATTGAGAACCTGTGGTCCATCATCAAATGTGAGATTTACAAGGAGGGAAAACAGTACACCTATCTGAACAGTGTCTGGGAGGCTGTGGTTGCTGCTGCACGCAATGTTGATGGTGAACAGATCAAAACACTGACAGAATCCATGGATGGCTAGCTTTTGAGTGTCCTTGCAAAGAAAGGTGGCTATATTGGTCACTGATTTGTTTTTGTTATGTTTTTGAATGTCAGAAATGTATATTTGTGAATGTTGAGATGTTATATTGGTTTCACTGGTAAAAAATAAATAATTGAAATGGGTATATATTTGTTTTTTGTTAAGTTGCCTAATAATTATGCACAGTAATAGTCACCTGCACACACAGATATCCCCCTAAAATAGCTAAAACTAAAAACAAACTAAAAACTACTTCCAAAAATATTCAGCTTTGATATTAATGAGTTTTTTGGGTTCATTGAGAACATGGTTGTTGTTCAATAATAAAATTAATCCTCAAAAATACAACTTGCCTAATAATTCTGCACTCCCTGTAAAAAAAAAAAGGATATTGATTGTGGGATCGCGCCCCCCCCCCCCCTCCCGTGGGGCTGAAGGCCACTTACCTGAATCCAGCACCGATGTTCCTCTGCGCTGGATAAGGTTCCGCCCACACTCTTCCGTCAGCCAGCAGGGGAGACCTAATGCGCATGCACGGTTTGAATTCCGGAAGCGCCCCCAGTGGCTGTCTGGTAGACAGCCACAGAGGGCAGACTTAGAGCTGTACTGTAAACATTGCAGCTCTCTGGAAGTGCAAAAGGGTCACAGCACCCAGACTACTTCAATTAGCTAAACTGGTCTGGGTGCCTACAGTGTCCCTTTAATTACACACTAATGATTGAAATTCTATTATTCTGCCATTTGAGGATGGCATTGTGAAATGGTCAAGGTTTAAAACATTAACAACTAGAAAAGGGTTGAACGTTTTAAATATGGGGAAGTTACCATGGAAATTATTGGAATGTTTCTTCTGATACTACTGGTCTCCATAGTGATTGTTTAACATTCAGAACTCTGTCTCCTTTTCTAATAGAGAAACTTTTATAAGTCTCCCACAATGCGTGTAATTGAAAGAAGAGAAAGAGAATTTTTTTTTTTAGATCAGTGCAGAAGAGGTAATTACCCCTCTAGCCTCTTGTTAGCCCTCCCCTGATGTATATCTATCGATAGGCTGATTTGAACAGAAGATTATTGTTGTTGATAGCATTATAGTCAGAAAGAAATGACATCTTGTCCAGATAAGGAGATAAAGCAAGCAACATTCAATAAATTATAAGTTTATGCAGTTGGTGCCCTCACTTCCATTAGCTGCTGTTAAACCAAATTATATAAAAATAATATTTTTTTGAAAAGAGTCTGTACTGTAAGAGAAGCACAGCTGTGAAGCAGTGGAAAATAATGCCACCATGGGGTCCCTGAGACATTTGATTTTGTGGCTCACGATGGAATTATTTGCGTATAATTCGCAGTTTATTCATATATATATGGTACTATGACAACAAAAGCATGTAGCCTATCAGCACCCTTTCCTTGTGTCAGATGGTTGCAAATGGGATTTGTCTTGCTGAAAAGTATAAAACGTTAGTATATTTGAGTTTTTTTTGACACCATCTAACGGTTAGCATTGTTCTAGGCATTTATGTGGAATCAAGTCCTGGGATATTACTTTTAATATCATCATGTACATAGTATTACACATGTAGGGGGACATGCATTTCAGAGCCTAAAATTCACTATATTTGATAAAAGAAAATACCTTGTCCCTTGGGCATACAGATGTCATTTGTTTACAAAAGGTGGACCTATTTTAAGAGTCTTGCATAGCATCATTAAAGCATTATGTTGACCCTCCCTGTCCATCCATGTTGCCCGCAGCCATGTCCCCCTCCCTCCACAACACAACCACATTCCCTGAAGCCATGTTTTGACTCTTGAGGGTGGGGTTAGCTGCACTGACTGGCAGGGTGGTGTTGGCCTCTCCCTCTCCATGAGGTGGGATTCTTCCCATAATTTACCATTTCTATTCACTAAACCTGGAATTGTAGTAATTTGAGAAGGGAGTTACACAACTGAGATCAAAAAAGCAGAATATGAACAATTCTGAACCTCAGCCAATTTTCCAGCTTGGCTTAGTATTATCAATTCCCTTGTGAAATCACCAGAATTCCTGATTAGTGAATGAACCCCTAACAGTTAACCTAAGAGTATACAAAATCCACACGAATTTATAAAGAGTGAACATGTACAGATTTAGTTTGTTTAACCATACAATTAGCTTGTTTTTCTTTTTGTAATGTACAGATGGTTAGGAAGGCAGGAAAGTGTTAATTGTCATTGGTCTAAAACTCAGTTATACTGTGGCTTGTTTACTGTTGTAAAGAGCTGAGATCAAACTTGCAGCATGGTATCTGCACAGTCTCACCTCACCACAGAGTTCACTTTCTTAGCTGTTTAATGTAAACATTCACAGACCTTTCAAAGGAAAACAGAGACCTACTTGCAGATCATTTGCTGCTGAGTAAGTAGGCCCAAGTGTACTGTACTAGGGTTACTAAGCAATGGCAAGCTTCAGATATTCTCAGCAATACGCTAGTCAAATTGACCCTCAGCAGGGGCTGGGTAGACACACTGTACAATATTATTAGGGTAGTCATGCACTAAACAAACGGATGACAACTAACTTTCTAAATTATGTTCAAAGTGGTCATGTTGGGCAAATTATTAAACTCTATTCACTTTGAAACTGTTGACAGTAAAATGGTATGCATCAACAGAGTGACATTATAATGTTGCTGCATTCAAAATATCATAGTGCCATTAAAGCATCATTTACGGTGGTGTACGTCATTACAATGAAGGATACAACAGTCAATCACCCTGCAATCATGCATCCTCTAAGCAACAGTCCAAGCACCATAACCACTACCACACATTATAGTGGTTATGGTGCCAGAAGTGCGGATGTCCATACCAATGTAAGAACTCAAACTGTTTAGTAACTGTTTGACTTCTTACCTGGGCTCCACTCCACATACGTAGTTCTTAACCAGCAGATTCCATTAGCTCTCCTGACCTAAGCTCTGCAGGTCTGAGAGTGTCAATTGAGCTGTCACAAACCACACTCAGCCAATGAGATAAGGAACAGCTTCCATTAGAGGGTAGGTGTGCAGCAGCGCCCTGTGCACCAACCTAAGAAGTGAAACCATTGCTAAACTGTTTGAGTCCTTAAATTAGGGCATGCACGTGGCACCATAACTACTACAGCACACAGTAGTGGTCATGGTGCTTGGAGTTTTCCTTTACAGTTTGCAATATATTTGTATATTCACCTCATTCAATGCTTAGAGAATAAACTTTGAGAAATCCTTCCGGAAGAACTATAAGATTGTTGTTGTGTAGCACAAGAAACATTAACACGGGAAACACACAAACTTGAAATCACAATAGGAAAAACATTCAGATAGATAAGTAAAACATAGACCAGTAACCCTTGCATGGCAATCCAATACTATGCACCTTTATGCACCTACATATATACCTACACTGTATATGCCAAAGTATTGCTGTGTATCTCCCTGTACGTCGACTTCTCTGTAACTTTATTGTTCACTGCACAAGGAACAATACCATGAAATTTGCTGCTGTATATGAACAATATTAATTATAGCTTTCTATTCCTTAGTGAGTAATGTTGCGCAGTGGCCAATCCTTTGCATGTTATGTCTACCCGTTTTACACAAGAGACACTGAGACATGGTAGGGCCAAGCAGGATATGCTGGTGTTTTATAAATAAATAAGAATCAGGAAGAACAGTTTAATCCCAGTTAAAATCCAAAGTAAGACAGAAGGCCAATGATGAAAGGAGACAAAATCAGACACTGTCCCTGTATTTGGCAGGTATGTAGACATCTGTGTTCCTGAAAGGACATCAGATAGCAATGATGTTGTAGTGCAACTATCTAGTGCAAGTGTCTAGACTTAGTTCTGCATAGCTTGCTGATTTCATTCCCACTTCCAGTAATCTTCATCAATTTCTCAAAAGGATACAGGATTATTTTATTACAGGAATGGCACAAGCCTTAAAGGGACACGTCACTGCCCAAATACAAAATAAATAAAAAATCACTGTTTAGTAGATATGCGCCAAATGAAAACTTGCATGTGATTAATTATGCTTTTTTTGTCATTGAGGTGTAAATCTAAAAATAACTTGCAAAACCTGCAGTTATTCTGTCTCCTGCCTTTGCAAGACCTCCCCTTCTAACCAAACCCAGACATTCTGTGGCTGTCCGATCAAAGACTTCCCAATTCAGCTCAATGAAATGTTTTTGCAAGGCAGGTGCTCTGATCAATTGCCTGACTCTTGAGTTTGGCTTCTCTGAGCTAACCAAACCAGGAAGTAACCAGACAAAGCCTAGGAGTGTAACCAGGTTATTTTATTATTATTATTATTATTATTGCCATTTATATAGCGCCAACAGATTCCTTAGCGCTTTACAATATTATGAGAGGGGGATCTTACTATAAATAGGACAATTACAAATAAACTTACGGGAACAATAGGTTGAAGAGGACCCTGCTCAATCGAGCTTACATTCTATAAAAGTGTCAATTTATATTGAAATCTGCACTTTTGGCAAAATGAAAACTAGGGCACACTCTCTTTACACATAAAGTTTTTCAGCTAGCTAAAGCGCTTTAGGGGTCTGGAGTGTCCCTTTAAAGGAGCACAAACTGGCACTATAGGGTCATTAGGTCCCCCCCACCCTCAGGGCCCCCCTCCCGCTGGGCTGAAGGGGTTAAAATCCCTTCAGCCACTTACCTTTCTCCAGCGCCGGGCTCCCTCTGTGCTGGGGAACTCTCCACCCCCTGCCGATGTCAGCTCGGAATGGGC
Organism: Pelobates fuscus; assembly: GCF_036172605.1. Taxonomy (NCBI): domain Eukaryota; kingdom Metazoa; phylum Chordata; class Amphibia; order Anura; family Pelobatidae; genus Pelobates; species Pelobates fuscus. Next base: position 94,152,665 of record NC_086318.1, read on the forward strand.
ATGCGCGGCAAGAGCCGCGCGCGCATTCAAACAGACCATATGAAAGCATTACTCAATGCTTTCCTATGGACGTCCAGCATCTTCTCACTGTGAGAAGCCCCTCTAGCGGCTGTCAGTTAGATAGCCACTAGAGGCTGCATTAACCCTCAGTGCAGGGTTAACACTAGAGGGACCTGGCACCCAGACCGCTTCATTGAGCTGAAGTGGTCTTGGTGCCTATAGAGGTCCTTTAAGGCTGGCATAGCATCATCCCTCTAGCATGTAAGGTCATTGAGCAGGGCCCTTAACCCCTCTGTTCCTGAGTGTCCATTTGTCTGATTACAATTACGTGTCTGTTAGTCCACCCATTGTACAGCGCTACGGAATTTGCTGGCGTTATATAAATAATAATAATAATGGGAGTCTTAGTTATGCAACAACTGTGATAAAGCCCTCCAACAACTCTTTATTACAAAGACGTGCTCACATAAACACTGATAAATCATGACGGCCACCATACATTTCACCCTTTATTTACTAAACTGTAAATTGTGGAGTAATATCTCCAAACCAGATATTTTTCCTATTTTAGTCTACAATTTACAATTCTGGGTCAGTTTTCCAAATGTCTTGATTTAATTAATAAATGTACATTGTATAATAATGTACAATTTTAAGAATTCACAATACTTTCAAGACCTTTTTCAAGACCTTTTTTTTCGGCAGCATGCTGCTAACTTTATGTATCCCATAACAGAATTGCCATTATAAATGTAGAGTGAAACCATTTACAGCAATAAGCTGTTCCCATACACTTCCATATATACACACAAACTATCTCGAGAGGATTGCGTAAGTGCATATTTCTTTCACAGATCTACAGTAAGTATGACAATTTCACCGAAGACGTGATTTAAATATATAGCTGGTTCATAACATACAGGGTTGAAAGTTGAGATTAATAAAGCATATGACTCTTTAGTCAATTTAGCTCTGCAGTTGTTATAGAACTACAACTCCCACTATGCTCAACTCCAGCCAAATTAACTTCCTTTCTTGTAGTGTGATTGTTGGACATACTAAGAATTGTAGGTCTATGAACAGCTGAGGGATACCAGATGTTTAACAGCCATAAGCCATTCTTCTTTTATTGAATGAGTTAAAAAGAAAATCACACATTTCTGCTGAGCTGAGTGGAAGGTAAATGGTTTATCATGTTGCAGATAAACCTGCCTGGAACTGGCATTAGTATATTGTAAACTCATCTGACAGCAAAGGATACAACATTCCATTACTAACTAGTGACTGTTAAAGGGGCAAGCTAATGTAGGATGTGATATTATGTCTTCAACTCACAAGCTGCTCAGCCAGTCAGATTATCAAAGTGGGAATCAGGAAAGGGGCAGTCCACAAAAGTAACAGAGAAAGCTGGTAGCTATCACAGGTCTTAAAAACAGATTTAGATAAAGGAGGGGAACCCAGCTATTCAAATCCCACTTACTTCAAGAAGTATCTCTGCCCAGTGTGGGTGTATGCCATCTCCCAGCCGGGTGGCAGGGGCAGCTCATCTGTCACATCATACGATTGCTGGCGGAGGTGAGCATGCTGCTGAGCCGGACTCGGGGCAGACCCGGTACTTACTCCCAGTTGAAATGAAGCAGGGGATGACTGAGATCGGAAATGCTGGATTCCCAGCCTTGGGGGGTGACTTCCCGAATCGGTGCTGGACTGTCTAGAATGGGATCCAGAATCGGGTTCCATGAAGAAGGACTCAGGAAGAATCTTCTTTCTCCAGGAACTGGGCTTTGGGTTCATCACCGAATTAAAGAGAGCTTCCAAATCGGTGTCCAGATCCTGGGTGACATGGATGAACTGATGCCCTGGTGGAGGAAGATCTGTGCCTTGATTGGAGTTCATTTTCCCAAGCAGAAACACAGCAGCAGACTGTGTCTAAACCAGCTCAGACCTCCTGATGTCAACACAGGAGCCCAAGGAAGCGTGGATTGCGCAACGAACCTAATAAATAATCAATAGGAAACTTGGGAAAAGTTGCTTGAGGAGCCTAATAATAACAATCAGTCTTCTAGAACAATTAGAACGTTGATAGGCTGAAAGTTCCAATGAAGTGCATTGTGACGTCAGCCAGGGAAAGGTCTTCTCTCCCGGACCTGGATCAGCTCCCAGGGGCAATGAATGTCCAATAAAAAGCCTGCTTGCGTGGGGTGTCTGAGATCCCTGGTCCACAGGCTCTGAGCGCCTTCTGGACGCCTTAAACAGAGTCAAGAAGCTAGCAGCTCTCAGGAAGGGACAGGGAGAGGCGTCTCTGGGCAGAAACTTTTTTTTCTTCTGTCCTGAATTATGCATGAGCTGCAATCTGTGCGTAGGAAGCACAACAGCCGGAGCCTGCCCTGCCCTCCTGAACCTCCTCCTCACAGACCGGGACTTTACCTTACAGGGCAAGAGCCTCAGGCTTTCACTCCCACGTACAGTTCGGGTTACAAGTGTGGGTGAAAACGTGCAGGAGACTGCCCGAAGATCGCTTTTTGTACAGTCTCTCCAACTCTAGGGAATTGGCTCTAGGGAAAAAAAACAACAACATATTTAACCCCCTCACTGCTGATTGCTTGATATTTGCAATCTTGAGTGGCAATAAGTGTTTTGAACACCAGATCAGCACTGGAATGGTTAAAGAAAATGGCGAGGATTTCGTTTTTAATGGAGACATTCCTTTTTATGAAAGTAAATTTTTAACACCAAATCCTCAGCTACAATTTTTTTAAAACTTTATTTACGAACATAAAGAGTTGTTACGATGATTATAACTATGATTATTTAGCAATAACATAAAATTTTAAAAATAGCTTTGTTTGCTTAGTCCATCACTTTAATAAACAATTTTGTGGGGGAAAAATGAACTGCCTCGACTGACTGTATATTTAAACATCGAGTTCCAGCCAATAGATTGTGATTTGAATACCAGACCAGCAATGGAAGAGTTAAAGAAAAGTGGAAAGGGATGGATTTCGGTTTTATGGAGACATTCCTTATGAAAGTACATTTTGTAACACGAAACTATTGGTCTCTACTTGTTAACTTATTTGTTTTGAACTTTTCCTTTACTGACAAAGTTTTCTTTTGGGAAATATTATTATTAGTTCAGAAAAGAAAGATTTATTTGCACAATTTTAATCACTTTAATTAAGCATGTTTGCATTAGAGAGCCACTGTCAGTAGTAAGATGTTTGCACAACAGAATTGGCAAAATTGCAAAAAGGCAGATATGGGTTGTGCTAATCCTTCATTAAAAATATCTTAAGTTTAATTTTTTTTTATTTATATGCAGCGCACGGTATACTGGTCACATAAAAACTTTACATGTTGTGCAGGGCATATCAGGCACAGCATGCAAATTAGACTAATCTATACAGTATTCTGTGCATGGCATACTCTGCACTAGTCAAGGAATGTCTGACAGCTCATTCTGTATTTTCTGTAGATGACGAAGCACTCATGAGCACCCCTGAGGCATCACAGGGTGGCAAAGTCATGGAACATAGACGTGCAGTAGAGGTAAATAACTTTTTTTTCTTTCTTTCTTATAACCTCAGCATTAGGTCAATGCTGCAATAACGATTACTGGAGTGAGCAAATAAGGAACTCTCATTCCTCTGGAACGGACAGTTCAGTTTGTATTCCTAACGCTCTCCTCTGCATTTAGTTTCAGGGCCAAGCCCTCCAAATGTAAATAAAAAATAGTTTAACTCACTTTTTTTTTTTTTTTTTTTCAAGTGCTACTCGATACGACTCCTTCAACGTCAAGCCAACTCCTCTTCTCGTCCATCGAATGCTTGTCCTAGATGAGAATTGGGGATAAAAGGCGCATGCGCAGCCACTGCTGCCATCCTCTAATAAAATGCAGGTTAGATGTGAGAACTGGAAGACAGCCACTTAGAGACATGTGATACCCTGCAAACTTAGAGACGTGTGAAACCCTGCAATTAAGTATTGCCGTTTCTACTAAACAGCAATGTTTTACATCGAGGGGTTAAAACTAAAGGACCACTTAACCCAGGCTATTTCACTTAGATAAAGTTGTCTGGGTGCCTCTAGTGGTCCTCTAAAAATTGAAAAGATGGCAAAATTGGCATAAAATTGTTGCAACGTATACAAGAGATAACTAATTGTGTTCCTTAGAAGGAATGATTGGAGACTTTGTTAGTACTCTTGAGAATGTTTGAATCGTTACTGTAGGCTCACCTCTGTATATCCCAAACCCGTTAAATCACACAACGCTGCCATGTGACATCCGATTTTATCTCAGTCATTTCAATCAGTTGACAGATCTGTCACCCAGTGTCAGTATGATTGAGGGAAAGTGCACAGTGAATGCCCTTTTAACCAGCTGGGCAGCCTGTCATCCTGATGCACATGCGCACTGGAAAGGCGTACCAGCTTTGTAGATTCTGGGTAGGGATCTGCTCTTTCTGCAATGATGTATTGGTTGAGAATCATCAACTGCGACATGTATGCATGTCTTAACTCTCCTATTAAGAGCTGTCTACCTTGCTGCCACTGATTGCAAATTTCTTCCCTTATAACCTATTGTGTTAAGCAGCTGAAATGCATAGAACAAAACCCAAAAAATTAACTGCGTACTATTCAAAATCCCTATACACATTTGCATAACAAGAGGTTTTTAGTCCAACTCCCTTGACTACTAAAGTGTAAGCTCACCTGTCCATCAAGGCAAACCTGTCGGGTCAGTCCTACACTAACAATTAATCTTGCTGCTTTCAGATAAAAAGCAAAATCTCTATGGGACAGAAAGGGGTATTGTTATAAGTCACTACACACTTATTAACCCTTAAGAGGGCACACTTGGGGTGGGTGACAATACTGTGAGATGGTTGTATAATACAGGAATAAATACAGACATACAGGGATGGACTGATAGCTTTTGGGGCCCCTTGGCAGAAGTAGATTCCAGGCCCTTTGAAGGCCAAATATATGTGCATTAATTAAATGTTAAATATAACTCTCATACATTATAGTTGTGTGTGTAAGCAGGGGCATCTGTATTGAATGTAGACATGAATGTATGGGTGGTTTTATGCTGTGGAATAATTTTGCTGAGGGCCTATGCGTGTGAATAAAGGGGAGTGTTGGTGTGTCAATGCAAAAGTGCATTAGTGTAGAGCAGGGGTGCCCAAAAGGTAGATCCCCAGATGTTTTAAAACTAAAGCTTCCATGATGCATTGTCATTCTAAAGCATTCTAAAGACATGCAAAGCATCATGGGAGTTGGAGTTCTACAACATCCTTGGTGTAGAAAGTATGTGTACAAATTCAGGGATATAGTTGTATGGAGTGTCTTTTGTCTTTGAAAACAGGAGTACATTTAGCAGTGTAGTTGTGAGAAGTGTGAAGCGGGTGTATGTGTGTAGAGTGTAAGCATGTGTAAATAAAGAGCTTTGTCTTGGCGGGTGTGTGAACGAGGGGTGTAGTTGAAATCTGTGTCATTGTTTGAAAGTGGAGTGTAATTGAAGCCTGTGTAAAAGTTTTTAAGGGGTTTATTTATATGGTGTAAGTGTTTTGTTTTTTTGGGATTCTCCTACCTCCTTTGGTGCTCTTTTCACCATCCTCCACCACGTGTATCATTATATCATCCACCTGTTTGTCTCCACATTATCTTCTCTTTAGTATGTCACACCTTGTCTCCCCATCACCCGCATTTGACTCTCTAATGTGACCTTCACAACTGTAATAAGTCCCTGCTTCCCAAACACCCCACTTGTGTGTTTCCCACATTTCTCTACCCAACAATTTTCTAACCCACCCCTTTTATTTTGTGCCCCTTCTCATTAACATATCTACAATACCCGTGTGTGCCTTTGTCCCATTACACCCAATCATAACATACCACTTCTTATACGTGCCTCTGTCTTTTAATCCCTCAACCCCACTCTTTCCACCAGCTCCTATTTTCCCTCTACCCATCCTTTTCAAGCATCTATTTTCCATTGCTGTCCCTATATAATACCATGTCCTCCCTAATTCCCTTTCCATGATTTCCTCTCTCTGATTGCTCCCCTAGATCTGTTCTATTCTCTGTTCCTTACATAGTTTTCCCCTTCTTGCCTTTTTTTCTGTTTTTCTATTGCTTTCTTCATCTTTCCCTTTTCTCTTCCTACATCTCTTCATGCTCCCTGTTGTCTCTGTCAGGCCACTGCTTCCTCGCCTTGGTGGCTAAGAGCACTCTGTGTGAGAGGAGAGTACAGGAAGTGATGTAACTTCCTAGTTCTGCCTCTCCCATCACACAGAGCGCCACCTTGTGGGAGGACAAGGGGGAGACCTGGCAGAGAGAGCAGTTATGCTGCCAGGTCCCATTTAATGGGTGGGTGGGTGGGTGGGTGGATGGATGGTAATGTACAGTGCAGTAGGTTGGGCGAACTGTGGCACATTGACAGGGCGCATAGAGCCCTGAGAACTAGGTTGGGCGACAACACGCAGCCCATGGATGTGATCACCCACTTTCAATTCTTCCAAACCAAGGAAGCATTAATGGGCAAAACCAGAGAAGGCACGATCCGCTATGAAGGCGCGGAACTCACACTGTTTCAAGACCTCTCACCTGTCACCCTCCAGAGGCATAGGGAGTGGAAACCGATCAACAAATTACTGAGACAGAAAAAAATGCTCAAGTACACCTGGGGCCATCCATTCCGCCTCCTTGTCTTTAAAGATGGCCGCCCTCATGTCCTGCATCTCATCGGAGACGCAGGAGTCTTCTTACACGGCCTAGGGATTCAGACTTCGTTTCAGCTTCCGACTCCACCGGACAAAAGTTGGATGTTCTTCTATGTTATTAGTAAGATCTCTCCTTCTCCCACATTTATGCACGACCACAGTAACTGGATTGGTGGTGCCGCTATTACCACATAAACAGGTATGTCCCCTCACAGCTTCATGTTTCCTAATAAATAACTGTTCACTAGTAAACAGCAATTGTGAAAATTTTAAAGCGTGCAAAACAAGTAAAAATCATCACTAAAAACACAGAAAAATTCCACTCAGGCGTAACTAAAATGGAATATAATATAAAAGATTTTATCACATGTCATTCTAATAATACAATTTATCTTTTGACATGTGATTGTGGACTACAATATGTAGGGAGAACAACGAGATCCCTAAAAATTAGAATAGTCGAACACCTAAGAAACATGCAGAATAAAGTCCAAAACCACTCTGTATCCATCCATATTAATGAAATGCACAATGGTGAAAGTAAATGTTTGCACTTTATAGGAATTAAAAAAATACAAAAACCTTGTAGAGGGGGCGACCACTTAAAGATCCTGAATAAAGCAGAAATGAAGTGGATCTTTGATTTGGAGACCCTCTCCCAAATGGATTAAATATATATTTTGATATGTATAACTTTATATCATTGGTTGAGTTTAAATGTGTTTTTAAGGAAGGCTTCTCTCATTATTCTTTTTATTCTCCTTTTACTTCTCTCCTTTTTATTTGATTGTTTTTTTTTTCAATTACCGTATACCTTTTAAAAATATATTTTTATGCCACATGGACTTCTAATGCACACTTTTATATGTTAAACTATTGTCCCATTGATCGCATGAATGACGATTGAATTGCGAGAATGGAGATGGGATTATAAGTCCGAAACGATAAGAAGTGGTATGTGGAACGCATAAAAATGAAAAAACATGGCGGCTGGGATGCACAAGAGCAACCTTGAAGCGATGTTCCATGACCTCGCGAGCACCGAGATGTGACCGCGAAAAGACAGTCTACCTAACAATAGGCTGATGAAACTAAGGGGGCGGGTTATAAGCACTTAATTCTCGCACCAATATGCGCTTATGTTGATTGTATGATGTGAAAGGACACTATGCACCTAAGGAAGACGGGACTGTACCATTGAAATGCGTTGTGCTCTACAGACTACTGAATGGCACTCCAGTAATTTTAATGTAAGATATTATATTTCTTTGCAAAAATGTTACGATTTTACTATAACTGGTGCTGCCTTTCTTGTACTCTTTTCATCTGAGGATCAAGCTCCAATACGTTTGGTTCTTTGAATCAACAGATTTGACTTAAAGCTGTATTACCTGAGCCAGTTTTGATATAACTGGCTCATAAAAATGTGAGTTGGGCCACACAGAGATTAAAAGACTTTAGTAAATAATTGTCACAGTGTTGTCCTATGAGATTTTCTCTATTTGTCTCAATCCTTTAGGAACATCAGTGCTGATATCTCCATTTTGGGGTATATATGTCTCTTATTGTTTCACTTATCTCACATTAACTGATCATATGCAACACTGCATGTATTAAGTGATATACACCTATATGTGTTTTCTCTTATTCATTTGTTTTGTATGCACTGCACACTTCTTTGTGTCTTTTGTATGATACACAATAGATGCCCACTTCAAGTCACACGGGCTATCTCAGATCCGGAGGGGAGGTTCCTTATAATATCGGGCACCTTATATTCCCACACTATACATCGAATAAACGTAAAAACCCCTAACGACCCAGCACCGGCCTTCTGGGACCATTTAGCAACCAAATTGCAAAACTTCCTCATGGGACCATAGTCACTTTAATGCTCTATGTCCAGCGATTGATAGGAGCTCTGGCAAGGGGCAAATTCGTTCCCAGGGTAGGGGGACACATGATAGACTGCTTCACCACTTCATACAACAAACGGGGCTCATTGACATTTGGAGGGCACACCATCCAAGCACAAAGGACTACACATGCCATTCTGCACCCCACAACTCATATTCGCGCATAGACCTGTTCCTGGTGAATGATGTGGCGTCGCTAACTTGGTCAGACCACGCTGACGTAGCACTAACTCTGACCAACTTATGTACAGCCACCCCTTGGAACTGGAGGCTAAATGCAGCACTACTTAGGGACCCAGCAGTGGTTGAAGTGGTGCAGAAAGAGCTGCAGGATTACTTCGCTCTGAACACCACAGATACCATAACTCTACAGTGTGGGCAGCTTATAAGGCTGTAATTAGGGGGACCCCAGTGAAATTCGCCACTCTTAAAAAGAAACAGAGCTAACCGACCAACTTGCTACCCTACGCAGGGTGGAACAACAATACAAGCACAACCTCACTCCAGCCAAACTGCAGGAATTGCGTGCAAGGCGCTTAGAAGTCAAAGAAACACTATTAGACACAGCTAGGTCACTTAACTGGATGAGGAGGACTTAATAAGGACCTATTACGACAGAGCGAACACAGTGGACTCCTTGCTAGCCAGGACACTAAACTTAAACAGAGACATGCACACATCACTAGAATCAAAGATGGGCTAGGGAACATGCAGACCTCACAGCCGACGTAGCTCAGGTTTTTACCGCCTTTATTAGGCCCTATACAATTACACACCCACACAACAGGGTGTGTGGGTGTGTGTCGAGGAGGACACCCGGAGGACACCATACTTAAGCTACCTAGACCTACCAAAGCTGACAGGAGAGGCCATCTAGATGTTGGGAAGCTAAATCACAGACGACAAAATAGATGTTGCAATCTCGTCCTTAAAGGGCAGCAAGGCCAGATGACTTTGACGGTAGCTGTTTTAAAACATTCAGGGAAGAATTGGTCCCACACTTGAAGTAGTGATTCAGCAATCTCATGGACGGAGGCCCTACGGATCGAGACATGTCCCTAGCGAACATAGTCTTGATTCCGAAACCGAGCAAGGACAACACTAGCCCTGAAAATTATAGACTCATCTTCCTGATCAATCATGACGTTAAGATCTTCGTGGTGAGCTTGCCCCTGCTTGCTAGCTTCCTGCCTTAGGACTATAGGCCATGCTAAAAGGCCATTGAAAGACTGGGTTCATGGGATTTCCTTGGACTGTTCAGGAACTGAACCAACCCACGAACTGTAGACGACCTTTGAGCATATTGACCCTTGTTAACCTCTCCTGACATTTCTATCCATGTGGGTTCTAATCGTGCGGCTGGGTGTTCGTATCTTGTTTGCGAGAATGCAGGCAGCTGTGTTTGAGCGTCGATCATGTGGAACTAAAATCGGACACTGAAACTCATGAACACAGCTGAACTTGGACAAACGCCTGCTCCTTCCCCACACATGTCAGGAGAATGCCGTTCGGTAGGTTTGTTCGTATGGTTCATACAAACAAACGCTACCAAGAAGCCAGAGTGTGCGTTTGGTATTTCTTTCACAAGGAACTCCCGAAGTTGACTGGCCAAAAGCACAAAAATGGAACTGTTTTGGGTATAGGACCATATGTGCGTCCGGTCAGAACTTGTGGCACGGTGGCGTTTCGGCTCTGTTCGTGGGATCTGAGCTCTTTTCAGATATCTTGGGCGCTCAGATACAGGCTATCTGGGGATGTATAGACTGTGTATAGACCTCCTATGTGGGAAATATGCATTTTTATGTGTTTTCATATTTTGTATCGTTTTGCTGAGTCATGGTGACACTGTATTTCTTGAGCATATTGTGGGTGTGTTTGTAGGCATGTTTTGGGGAGTGTCTACTGTACCAGATTCTGTATAAATGTGAGCCATATGGCTGGTAATAAGCAGTTCTTCTTCACCCTTCACTAAGCCTCGGCTAGTGTTTGGGTGATACTGCGGTTACCCCTTCAGCAATACCTATAATCACTGGCAGCTATAATCACTCTGGAGCTCTCACAACTGGGAAGAGATGACCAAAGGCGGTAGAAATCCATCTTCAGGAGGATATACCGCCACAATCTTAGCTAAGATATTGGCGACAAGACTGAACCCTCTATTACAGCGACTGGTCCATGCGGACCAAGTGGGATTCGTCCCTGATAGACAACTATTTGAGAACACGAGACATAACATTGACATTATCTGGAAACAGACAAAGACTGGGGAGCCTTCTCTGATCCTGTCACTAGATGCCGAAAAAGCATTTGACAGGGTCAGATGGCCATACCTATTCATATTATTGACTCACCTAGGCTTCCCAGACCCGTACGTTAAAGCGATCAAAGCAATGTATACAGAAGTCAGTTCCCAGATTAGAATCACTGGAGCACCATACAGACCCTTTGGTCTCGGAAATGGGACCAGACAGGGCTGCACGCTCTCCCCGCTCTTTTTTGTTCTGGCCCTTGAACCAATTTTAAATTAGATCAGGAGCCATCCTAATATTCAAGGTGTGACAGTGGGGGAAGAACAGTTTAAAGTGGCGGGTTATGCAGATGACATCCTCCTCACGCTAACTCGCCCGGAGGAATCAATGCAGGCCCTGACACAAGCGCTGGATGAGTACGGCAGATTATCAGGCTATAAGGTTAACCTAGGAAAGTCTAGTGACGGACACAGACACTACCTTCATCACCACGATGCACCGCATACAACTTAACAGCACAGCTATTAAATATTTAGTCCGAATGACAGCCTACCCCGACCAATTATTTGCACAGAACTATGTCCCACTTTTTAAAGAACTGATCAGCGATCTAACTAAATTGGTAGACAAGCCTATATCGTGGGTCAGCAGAGTCCACTCAGTCAAAATGAACATCCTCCCTAGAAATCTATTTATGTTTCAGGCCTTGTTAATCCCTATCACCAAAACAGATCTTCAACAGGCAATAGGAACCTTTATCTGGAGTAATTAGCGTAATTTGGGATTGCCCAACGTTTTTTATTACTAATTGGTGACCCAACTGACGCAGGTTGCACTGTGGCACTCTCCCCCTGATAAGAGGAGGTGGGTGGATCTGGAATATCTTATGACAGGCTCAGACATCCCCAATACTACATATGATTAGCCAAGGAACACTTTTCTAAGATCGGACTGCCCATCAATACTTAACTCCATCTGGATCTGGGACAAATATGCAGTGAAGTATGGCCTAGTGAAACTACTCCCCAATTACACCCCTGTTCAGAAACAGAGCATTCCCCCCTTGGATGAGAGCCCAAGATTTTAAAAACTTGGAATATGCAGAACTTCAAAGGCTATGCCATATGACTACCGGGGACCAAATACTACCTTTTGATGAAATTAAAGAGAGGACGACTCTCAAACCAGGTGATTTTTTTTTTAAGTACCTGTAACTTAAAGATTTTATCAGCCAACACCACATTAGAAATCGCTAGCAGAAATGTTAATTTACTTGAAAACATGTGCTTGAAGGAATCAGTACACAGGGGCATGATCTCATCCATATACACTCACATAGCCTCCAACACGACAGAATGGGGCAAACTTACATATATCAACCACTGGGAGTTGAACTTAGGAGAAAAATTAGAAGGGTTGGACTGGCAAGAAATTTGGGAAGCTAACAACACAGCCTCATTTTGTACGACGGTCCAAGAGCAGGCTTACAAGACCATGTTCCGGTGGTACACAACGCCAGTACAGCTCTACCGCATGCAAAAAACTCCCAATGACCTCTGTTGGAGAAACTGTGGCACCAAGGGGACATATCTCCAGATGTGGTGGGACTGCCCGGTAGTGAAGGCTTTTTGGCAAGAGGTGGGCAACCTCCTGATGTAGATCTTTCAGCGCAGGATCACTATAGACCCATGGGTCTTCTTGTTCTCTAGATATAAGATGAATGGGATAGTTCGGAGCAAAAACACTTATATAAACTAAATTAACTCTTATATATAGATAAATTAACCCTAGCAGCGCGAAGAGCTCTAGCACAAACATGGCTTAAAGCAGACGCCCGCCATATTTCCGTAGTAATACATAAAATAAAAGATACCTGTCTCATGGACAGACTGACTGCAATAACTTGGGGATCCCTCACCAAATCCAAAAGGATATGGGAACCTTGGCTGAATACAGACATAGACGACTGAGCAGGGTGGTGGGGTGGGCATAGCAGACTTCACCTCCATAAACAACCCTCTCAGTGGCCCCTGGCTCACTGCCATATGGACTTCCCAAATGCTTTCCCACATGAGGGTCTGTCTGTCCCAAGAAGGGGCGTTGCTCCCCCCCTTCTCTCTTTCCCCCACCTTGCCGCCACTAATGAAACAAAATATAAGGCATACCCACCACAGGACTCTTTTCTTCTTCTACTCTTTCATTTTTCCTGGCCCTTTCATTTAAATTAATTGTCTATCGGAGACACGGCTTTCGTACAGGAAATGGAGGGAGTTGCACACACCCGCCACCATGTAAATGCATCTGGAAGGCAAGGATAAGCTTTACTAATTATACTTTACTTCTGCAAATTATGGCAGACAAATTATTCTCATAACTGAGTTGTACAATGAAGATAAAAACTATATTTATAAAATATATCCAGAGTGGGAGAAAACGCAGTTGGTGCGATTATTTGCAAATGGAAGAAACACAAAAACTGCCAGTCTCCCTCGGTCTGGTGCTCCATGCAAGATCTCACCTCGTGGAGGTTCAATGATCATAAGAACGGTGAGGAATCAGCCCAGAATTACACGGGAGGATCTTGTTAATGATCTCAAGGCACCTGGGACCATAGTCACCAAGAAAACAATTGGTAACACACTATGCCGTGAAGGACTGAAATTCTGCAGCGCCCGCATGGTCCTGCTGCTCAAAAAGCACCTGTACAGGCCCGTCTGAAGTTTGCCAGTGAACATGTGAATGATTCAGTTGAGAACTGGGTGAAAGTGTTGTGGTCAGATAAGACCAAAATCAAGCTATTTGGCATCAACTCAACTCACCATGTTTGGAGGAGGAGGAGGAATGCTGCCTATGACCCCAAGAACACCACCCCCATCGTCAAACATGGAGGTTGAAACATTATACTTTTTGGGGGTGTTTTTCTACTAAGGGGACAGGACAACTGCACCACATCAAAGGGACGATGGACGGGGTCATGTACCATCAAATCTGGGGTGAAATCTCCTTCCCTCAGCCAGGGCATTGAAAATGGGTCATGCATGGGTATTCCAGCATGACAACGACCCAAAACACACAGCCAAGGCAACAAATGAGTGGCTCAAGAAGAAGCACATTAAGGTCCTAGAGTGGCCTAGCCAGTCTCCAGACCTTAATCCCATAGAAAATCAGTGGAGGTAGCTGAAGGTTCAAGTTGCCAAAAGTTAGATTCGAAACCTTAATGACTTGGAGAGGATCTGCAAAGAGGAGTGGGACAAAATCTCTCCTGAGATGTGTGCAAACCTGGTGGCCAACTACAAGAAACGTCTGACCTCTGACCTTTTCTGGATTTGTGTTTTGTTATTCTGTCTCTCACTGTTAAAATACACCTACCATTAAAATTATAGACTGATCATTTCTTTGTCAGTGGGCAAACGTTCAAAATCAGCAGGGGATCAAATACTTTTCCCCCTCCACTGTAGGGCTATTCTTATGAACCCCTACACACTTATTAACCCTTAACAGGACACACATTACCTGTACTGAGTATTGTATGTACAATTATGTTAATCATGAAAGGTTATTCAGTGTACTGTTACTATACTGCTCTCTCAAACAATTGTTTATGGAAGGATATGTGCAGCTGTATTTTTTATTTTTTTCACTTGCCTTACCAATTCCTCTTACAGTGACTTGCTCATAGGCATTATATTAGGGTGTGCACTCACAAAAATGCAATCTAAACTTTACAGAGAGAAAACTAACTTAAAAAAGAATGGTAAAAATGCACATTACTCTGCACCTGCGGCCATAGGTGTAAGCCGCTGTTTTTTAATTTGTGCAACATATAATCTATGAAGCTACACCATCACAACTGGATAGATCTCACCTCTCTCATACCCCACTAGATTTTGTGGGTGAGATTGGTCCTGGCATGCAGGTAGCCCTGTGTAAACAGAGATAATCATGTATTTTTTTTCAAAATAACACAATCAAACTGCCCATAGAGACCTAGACCAAAAACAGGGAGGATAATTTCTCCCTGCATTAAGGCGTACAAATTATACAAATCTTATACAAATCTTGAAAATTTACCATTTTGTAGTGTTATAACTTCAAATTCAAGTTCATTTTATTATGATTTTTGCCATTAGGCATAACACTTCAAAGGTGCAAACTTAATTTTTTTTTAACTTGACACAAACATAAAAAAGCAGACATTTACTAGTTGCATAAGTAGTCAAACCCCAGATTCAGTATGTGGTACACCTTTTGGCAGCAATTACAGCTGTGAGTCTCTTAGGATAGTTCTCTACCGGCTGGACCCTGCGAGTTTTGACCATTCTTAACAAAATTACTCAAGCTGTAACAGGTTCGATGGGGCCTGTTAGTGAACAGTAATTTTCACTTACCACAGATCCCTAATCAGATTCAAGTCTGTACTTTAACTGGGCCTTTTAAAGATATTCGGGTTCTTGGTTTTAAAGCACTCCAGTTCAGATCTGACTGTGTTTACGGTCATTATCCTGCAGGAAGGTAAACATTTGTTCTATTTTCAGGTGTCTTGCAGATTGAAACACATTTTTACCTAGAATTGTATGTGGCTCCATCTGTTTTTCCATCAGTCCTGCCCAGTTTCCTAATCTCCCAGGAATATTATTATCCAGTGGCGGAACTACCGCGGTCGCAGGACTCGCAGCTGCGACCGGGCCTGTCACTACAGGAGGCCCGGCCGCCCTGCATACTCCTGCGACCGCAGTGCTAAGTAACGCGGCCCCAGCCCACATGGTAGAACCGCTGGGGCCGCATTGAAGGGGCCCTTCAGGTGGCCTGCTGTTAGAAAATTAATGTAAAATTAATGAAAATTAATGCTGTTAGACTGGACCCCCTGAGATGACATCACAGCTGGGAGAAAGTGACTGCCACGGTCACTACTCCCAGCTTACACAGATCCCATGTTGGAGGAAGGAGAGGAGGGAGTCAGAGTGGGAACTCTGACTCCCATCAGTCTGAGCCACCACTGGACCCAGGGAAGTCTCCCTCCTGCATCTAAAAGGTAGGATTTGTGTGTGCGTGTGTCTGTATGTATGTGTGTGTGTGTTTGTGTGTCTGTATGTGTCTGTATGAATGTTTTTCTGTATGTGTGTATGTCTGTCTGTCTGTACGTGTGTGTGTCTGTCTGTATGTATGTATGTTTGTATGTATGTATGTGTGTCTGTCTGTGTGTCTGTATGTTTGTCTGTATGTATGTGTGTGTCTGTGTGTGTGGGTGTTTGTTTGTGTGCCTGTATGTATGTGTCTCTGTATATGTGTGTGTGATTGCATGTGTATCTGTTTGTCTGCATGTGTGTGGGGGGGGGGACGTATGGGAGGGGAAGGATAGGGGTATGAGGGGTGGCAGGGGGGGGACGTATGGAAGGGGTAGAATAAACTTATGAGGGGGGGCCAGGGCAATATTTGCACTGGGGCCCCGTGGTTTCTAGTTATGCCTCTGCCACCACCACCACTACCATACATCACAATGAGTGTTCCCTGGGCTTTGCTGCATCTGTAGCATTTTTTGTTAAGGCAAGAAAGTTCCATTGTGGACTTATCAGACCTGAGAATTATTTTACACTTGTTTCGTGCCTTCTACAGACATTTTGGTAAACCCAAAGATCTGTGACCAGACGCATAGTTGCCAACATTTGAAAATAAAATCCAGGGACACTATGGTGGAGGTTTATCAAAAGTTATCTATTTTTCAGCAAATATTTGGAACAATTTACTAAATATGTCAGGTATTTTTTCACCTGTTGCTTCTCTTGCACCCTAACCATAATGTTTGACAATCCATATTTCTTTTTCTGTGTCACAACAATTTGTTTGAATATAGGAGGGAGGTAGTCATAGTGCAAACATCTGTGACACCAACACACAGGCTTCATTGCCTTTGAAGTGGTGTCACTCCATTCCTACACTTCCTACCCAGGGCTAGCAGGGTTTGATATGTGTGGAGAGCAGAAGGACTGTCCGTGGGAGGTCTCTTCTGCTGTCCCTTGTCAGTCTATTTTTCATAGAGTCTATGCAAAATAATTGGCTCACAGGTTAAAGAAAGAGCTATTTTTAAAGGATCACTATAGTGTCAGGAACACAAACATGTATTCCTGACCCTATAGTGCTGAAAAACACTATCTAGTCCCCTTTCCCCCTAAATATAGTAAAGTCTTACCTTTATTCCAGTCTGCTGGTACTGGCTCTTCCCCTGATCCATCTTCTTCGTTCACATAATCAGAAGTGATGATCTCAGTCAATCACAGTGCGTATCCATAGAAAAGCATTGGGGTGGGGCGGAGCTAGCTGCAGACCAGCACGGACGCATAGTGCAACGCTCCGTGCCAAAACGAGCAAAAACCCGAATTAACGGTGGAAATCAGGCACCTATCTTTCCCAAATCCGACCTACAGATCGTGGCAAAGAATATGGGCAAGAAAAATAAAAAACCACGACCGGACAAAACGCCGCTCAGCCAAGATATCGGCGAACTCCTGCGGAACTCGCAGAAGGCCGCATGGGGGAAAATGGCGCTGGGAGACGACGGGTACTCCGATTCATCTGGAGATTTTTACTCAGGCCCAGAAGCAGGCGCATGGCTCAGCCAGCCCACAGGGCACACAATCAAAACCTCCCAGGCAGGAGAACCAGTCACTGCAGCCCTACTAACGAAAATGTTTATGGAGCTCAGGCAAGACCTAGCGGCCGACCAAACTCACTTCAAGGAGGCAATGGAGGGGCCACCACGAGGCTCACCCACTTGGAAACCAAAGCTATTTCCCAAGACACACGTCTAACCACCCTGGAACACAGAATGTCCGACCTCCAGAAACAACAAATGGGCACAGCAGAGAGGGTGGAGGCCTTGGAGGACCACAGAAGGAGACTCAACTTAAAGGTTAGAGGGGTGCCTGATGATATAGGGCTAGCAGACCTCCCACACTATATGAGGTGCCTGATAGCAACGCTAATGCAACCAAAACAGGAAAAACTGCTTAAAATGGATGGACTGTTCCGCCTGCCCAAGCGGACCAACGCACCCCCACTGCCACAGCTGATATCATTGTGAGATTTTAATCCCACCAGGACAAGACCGCGGTCTTAGCAGCGACCCAAGGGAAAACCCCTCTAACATTTGAGGACTCTCAACTACTTCTGTTTCCCGACCTAACGAGAAGCACCCTAAGCTGGCGCAAATCGCTGCAACCAAGCCTACAACATCTGAGATCCAACAATATTCAGTATCGCTGGGGAACTCCAAAGCCCATCACCTTCACATTTCAAGGGACTATCTTCCGGGCAAGAAGCCTACAAGAGCTGGACACATATCTGAACCAACTAGGTCTGACGGTCACACGACCAGAGCCCACGACCACCTTGTCCAGACTGGACCCCACCGCGACAAAAGAATTTATACCCAGGTCCTCTCGACGCCCTACGCAAGTGGGTGACACAACCTGAACGCCACCAAAAGACCACTGCTCCACCCTTTAGGATGCCATAGACTCCACCACAAAAACCCGTGACTATTTCCACCAAGTTAATTTGTTTTACTGTTGTTCTTTTTTTCTTTATGTTTAATAAGTATTTCTTTGGCATGCTGTCCCCAAGATGGTAACCCTTATTAACGTACACACCCAGGCATGCCAGAGGGGACTGAGGCCCCATAGTATTAGCAACTCAGGAAATACCACGCAGCCATAGTGATTGTGCCCACTTATAAAGAGGCCACAGATCAGAGAGTTTTGTAGAGGCACGAGCTCTGATACACACACCCCCCCCCCTCCCCACCTCCTCTTACTCCTTACCCCAGAACGCGAGATGACTCAATGTGATAAATCCCTGGAGGGGGTTCCTCTTCCCCTGATGCACTTAAGCGTTTACAACTTATTATGCCCTTATTTTACCTTTACCCTACTTCTGCGCTCAAGGGATTGTCAATTTATTGTACTTTAATGTTGCCCTACTTGTTAAAAAAAAAACTAAAACCCACTCAGCATGGGACAGTAACCCAACCACTAGTTATACATGTATTGTTAAATGTGAACTCTTAGGGCTTTAGCCCACATATTGTACCGTACTGCCTTATCAACATGCTGAGTGTTCAAAAATAAAGAATTGAAAAAAAAAAAAAAAAAGAAAAGCATTGGATTGGCTGATATTGTCAATTCTGTTTATCTCAGCCAAGGAGGTGGGCTGGGGTGGAGCCAAACACTGCTTTGGCCAATCAGCTTCTCCTTATAGAAATGCATTGAATCAATGCATCTCTTTGAGGAAAGTTCAGTCTCTCCATGCATGGGGGAAGAGGACACTGCATGTCATTGCAGCAACACTGCCCCAGGAAGCACTTCTAATAGCAATTTGAGGTGTGGCCACTGGAGTTGTTCCTGGGCTGTAATGCAAACACATAGGTGATAATAGCACCAATTACAATATCCCGCAATAATCCCTATATTTATTGTATTTTTATTGAAATGCAAACACTGAAAAAGTCTTTACTGCAAAAAGGCCAGCAGGGACTGACTATACTCACCAGAACAACTACATTAAACTCTAGTTGTTTTGATGTCTATAGTGTCCTTTTAAGTATTACCCTCCCCCCCCCCAAATCTCTACATGTGCTAGAAATTCTGTTAGCAATGTATAGATTACATTTTATGCCCCTTCAAAAAAAGTATACATTATAGATACAGTGAGAGGTATTTTTTTTTAAATATACACTCTTAAAATGTAAGGGCAACCCCACCACTTAAAGTGAATTGAATGTTAATTTCTCTACGTCTCCAAAGGCGTTTCAGAGAATTTGGCAGTACATTCAACCGGCCTCACAACCGCAGACCACGTGTAACCACACCAGCCCAGGACCTCCACATCCAGCATCTTCAACTCCAAGATCGTCTGAGACACACCACCCGGACAGCTGCTGCAACAATCGGTTTCCATAACCAAAGAATTTCTGCAAAAACTGTCAGAAACCATCTCAGGGAAGCTTATCTGCATTCTCATTGTCCTCATCGGGGTCTCGACCTGACTGCAGTTTGTAGTCATAACCGACTTGAGTGGGCAAATGCTCACATTTGATGGCATCTGGCACTTTGGAGAGGTGTTCTATTCATGGATGAATTCCGTTTTTCACTGTACAGGGCAGATGGCAGACTGCATGTATGGCATCATGTGGGTGAATGGTTTGCTGATGTCAACATTGTGGATCGAGTGGCCCATGGTGGCGGTGGGGTTATGGTATGGGCAGGCGTATGTTATGGACAATGAACACAGGTGCATTTTATTGATGACATTTTGAATGCACAGAGATACCGTGATAAGATCCTGTTGCAGCATGATAATGCACGGCCCCATGTTGCAAGGATCTGTACACAATTCCTGGAAACTGAAAACATCCCAATTCTTGCATGGCCAGCATACTCACTGGACATGTCACCCATTGAGCATGTTTGGGATGCTCTGGATCGGCGTATACAACAGCATGTTCCAGATCCTGCCAATATCCAGCAACTTCGCACAGCCATTGAAGAGGAGTGGACCAACATTCCACAGACCACAATCAACAACCTGATCAACTCTATGCGAAGGAGATGTGTTGCACTGCGTGAGGCAAATGTTGGTCACACCAGATACTGACTGGTATTCGAACTCCCCCCCCCCCGGATCACCCCAATATAGTAAAACTGCACATTTTAGAGTGCCAATTTATTGTGGCCACCTGTGCAATAATCATGCTGTCTAATCAGCATCTTGATATGGCACTGCATAGACACAGAGTCTAGTGAGATACCCAGGAATACCAGTGTGTTGTGGGGCCTATCGTTTTGTCAGGGGACAATGGAACACCTAGTGTTGAAAACAGTGCTGTGGTGCTAAGGATGCTACAAAGTGTGAGGGAACCTGCCTCAACCAGTAAGAAATCATCCAAATAGTGTATGACTGTGGGGCATTTAACCGTATTCAGGAGCAGACAGCATAGAGTCTCTGCAAAGATGTCGAACAGTTTTGGGCTGCTCCTGGAGCCGAAAGTAAGTCTGGTGGCGAAGTAATAATTATCCCTCGATTTGATGCTATGGATATGCCAGAGTGACGGATGGATAGGTAGTAATTTGAATGCATTCATAATATCCGTCTTACTGAGCCAGACTTGTTCACAGGCCAGTAGAATAGCTTGAATGGCATGTTCCACGGTTGCTTAATGGAGAGAAAATTCTTCAGCCGGTATTATTGAATTTAAACTAGGGTTGTGAGAAGAATGGGGTGCAGACAAATCGATGATCAAATGTTTTTAATTAGATGTGATGTTGGTAACCACTCCAATAGGGTTCGTTCGCCATGTGGAAAAAGGAGTGTGCGGAAAAGGACTAATCATAAAACCTGACGTGGTCTCTTTCCGTAGCAACTTGTCAATGGCAGATGGGTCATTTGTAACCGAGAGTAAGTTAGGGCATTCTAGTGTGACAGAAGGGAGTGCTACAAACCCTGTGTGAAACCCATTGCAAAATCCCGAAATCAAAAATTGCACCAGGTGGAGGGAAGGGTGGGTGCGCAAGTGGTAGGCTAACGTGTCGATGTTGATCTCTGTCAGTCGTTTCTTATGGAAAAGCATAGAAGAGCACATGGATTTTATTTGTGCCCTGAAGCAGATGGAGCAAATGTGCAACGACCTGCAAGCATTGTAATCACAGGTTACTTCCTTAAAGTTGTTGCACACCTGCGCCTTGCCCAAGAATAAAACTGGTCTGCCTAGCTTATCTCTTTGTCTCGTATCCTGTCTGATGGAGGGGGTGTTGGAGGGGTAGGAAGTGGAGGGGTGGGATGTAGAAGTGTCTGCTTCACAGGGCTGCTTTAGATGATACCGAGTTGTGGTAATCGTAGAACTCGAAACCCCCATACTTGTGCCCTAGGTCCACCACCATGTGTAATTAGAGGTCGAATTCCTCTCACCTCTGAGGGTAGAGCAGATGACATCTCTGTGTAGTCCAAAGCGAGAACGAATTCGGGGATGGAGAGTTTTTTATTGAGGCGTGGATCCCTTGTTTTGAAGATCACAGTAATATCTCCGTAATTAAAAGTACTATTTTATAAAATGTCCTTTGAAGCAGTAAGGAGAGAGACGAGGCTTACATCCTTGCCATCTAGAATGTATTTCTTAATGGAAGCTGGAAACGAATGTGCAGGGGCGATGACGTGTGAAGTGGAGGAAGTACCGTATATACACGAGTATAAGCCGACCCGAATATAAGCCGAGGCCCCTAATTTTACCCCCAAAAATTGGGAAAACGTATTGACTCGAGTATAAGACTAGGGTGGGAAATGAAGCAGCTACTGGTAAATTTCTAAATAAAATTAGATCCTAAAAAAATTATATTAACTGAATATTTATTTACAGCGTAGGTATATAATGAATGCAGTGTGTATATGAATGCAGTGTGTGTGTATGCAGTGTGTATGAGTGCAGTGTGTATATAATGAATGGAGTGCAGTGTGTGTATAATGAATGCAGTGCAGTGTGTGTATGAGTGCAGTGTGTGTATGAATGCAGTGTGTGTATGAGTGCAGTGTGTGTATGAGTGCAGTGTGTGTATGAGTGCAGTGTGTGTGTATGAGTGCAGTGTGTGTATGAGTGCAGTGTGTGTATATGAGTGCAGTGTGTGTATATGAGTGCAGTGTGTGTGTGTATGAATGCAGTGTGTATATAATGAATGCAGTGCAGTGTGTGTATGAGTGCAGTGTGTGTGTGTATGAATGCAGTGTGTATATAATGAATGCAGTGCAGTGTGTGTATGAGTGCAGTGTGTATGCAGTGTGTGTATGAGTGTAGTGTGTGTATATGAGTGCAGTGTATAGGAGTGTGTATAATGAATGCAGTGCAGTGTGTGTATATGAGTGCAGTGTGTATATAATGAATGATGAATGCAGTGTGCATGTGTGAGTGCAGTGTGCATGTGTGAGTGCAGTTTGTGTGTATGAGTGCAGTGTGTGTATGAATGCAGTGTGTATATAATGAATGCAGTGCAGTGTGTGTATGAATGCAGTGTGTGTATGTGTGAGTGCAGTGTGTGTGTGTGTGTGTGTGTGTGTGTGTGTGTGTGTGCAGAGCATTGGTGGGGGTTGGGCATTTTATTAATTATTATTTAATTATTATCTTAATATTTTTTTTTTGTTATTTTTTTTTAGGTAATTATTTTTTTATTTTATTATTAATTGTATTAATTTTTTGTTATTATTATTGTAATATTTTTTTTTCTTATTATTTGTTTTATTCATATTTTTATTTTTTCGTCCCCCCTCCCTGCCTGTTAGCTGGCCAGGGAGGGGGGCTCTCACTCCCTGGTGGTCCAGTGGATGGGCTGTAGGAGGGGGGCTGGCAGGAAGCTGTAACTTACCTTCACCGCAG
Source organism: Pelobates fuscus (assembly GCF_036172605.1). Taxonomy (NCBI): domain Eukaryota; kingdom Metazoa; phylum Chordata; class Amphibia; order Anura; family Pelobatidae; genus Pelobates; species Pelobates fuscus. Next base: position 94,175,967 of record NC_086318.1, read on the forward strand.
CTCCTGTCAGCTCCCTTCTCTCTCCTCCGTCCGTGCAGCTCCCAGGTCGGCTTCCTCTGCAACTCTCGCGGCCGCGCGGAGCGTTGCCACGGTAACCCGTGGCAACGCTCTGACCCCGCGGCTCTCGCGAGAGTTGCAGAGGAAGCCGACCTGGGAGCTGCACGGACGGAGGAGAGAGAAGGGAGCTGACAGGAGCTGCGGTGAAGGTAAGTTACAGCTTCCTGCCAGCCCCCCTCTCCCCCCAGTCTGTATTATGGCAATGAAAATTGCCATAATACAGACCTTGACTCGAGTATAAGCCGAGTTGGGGTTTTTCAGCCCAAAAAATGGGCTGAAAAACTCGGCTTATACTCGAGTATATACGGTAATAGTAATGGCACTACCCTGTGTGTTTGAAGGTACAGGTGCGGGGGCTGGAACGTCAGATGTACCATAGGTTCAGTCTCGTTAAGCGACTGAAGGGTAGACAAGATAGATGACAAGCAGTGGCGTCACTAGGGGGGGGGCAGAGGGGGCCATGGCCCCACCTACATTATGCAGTGCCCCCCCTTGTGCCCCCCCAATTCAAATTAAAGTCGGGAGCTCTGCGTCTCCCTTCTCACGCTGCAGCAGCACTGTAACTGGTGGACTTTTCCTGCCTGTGGCCAGAGGGGGCGCTGTGTGCTGGGAGGACTTCCTCCAGGATCATAGAGAGCAGCGCAGGGGAGAGACAGGGAGAGGAAGATCAGCTCTGCACAGAGGCATCCAGGCAGCTGCTGGTAAGTGTTACTCAGACTGTGTGTAGGGGGGGGGGGGGGTGTGTGTGAATGGATCAGTCTGTGTGTGTATGGATCAGTCTGTGTGTAGGGGGGGAGGTCAGTCTGTGTGTGTATGGATCAGTCTGTGTGTAGGGGGGGTCAGTCTGTGTGTATGGATCAGTCTGTGTGTGTGTGTATGGATCAGTCTGTGTGTGTATGGATCAGTCTGTGTGTGTGTGTATGGATCAGTCTGTGTGTGTATGGATCAGTCTGTGTGTGTGGATCAGTCTGTGTGTAGGGGGGGTCAGTCTGTGTGTATGGATCAGTCTGTGTGTGTGTGTATGGATCAGTCTGTGTGTGTATGGATCAGTCTGTGTGTGTATGGATCAGTCTGTGTGTGTATGGATCAGTCTGTGTGTGTATGGATCAGTCTGTGTGTGTATGTATGGATCAGTCTGTGTGTGTGTATGGATCAGTCTGTGTGTGTGTATGGATCAGTCTGTGTGTGTGTATGGATCAGTCTGTGTGTGTGTATGGATCAGTCTGTGTGTGTATGGATCAGTCTGTGTGTGTGTATGGATCAGTCTGTGTGTGTGTATGGATCAGTCTGTGTGTGTGTATGGATCAGTCTGTGTGTGTATGGATCAGTCTCTGTGTGTATGGATCAGTCTGTGTGTGTATGGATCAGTCTGTGTGTGTATGGATCAGTCTGTGTGTGTATGGATCAGTCTGTGTGTGTGTATGGATCAGTCTGTGTGTGTGTATGGATCAGTCTGTGTGTGTATGGATCAGTCTGTGTGTGTATGGATCAGTCTGTGTGTAGGGGGGGTCAGTCTGTGTATGTATGGATCAGTCTGTGTGTGTATGGATCAGTCTGTGTGTGTATGGATCAGTCTGTGTGTGTATGGATCAGTCTGTGTGTGTATGGATCAGTCTGTATGTATGGATCAGTCTGTGTGTGTGTATGGATCAGTCTGTGTGTGTGTATGGATCAGTCTGTGTATGTATGGATCAGTCTGTGTATGTATGGATCAGTCTGTGTGTAGGGGGGGTCAGTCTGGGTATGTATGGGTCAGTCTGTGTGTGGGGGGGGCAGTCTGTGAGTGTATGGGTCAGCCAGTGAGTGTATGGGTGTGGGGGGGGGGGAGGGGGTGGTCATTCTGTGTATGTATGGGTCAGTCTGTGAGTGTATGGGTCAGTCTGTGTATGGGTGTGGGGCGACAGTCTGTTTATGTATGGGTTAGTCTGTGTAAGGGAGCAGTCTGTGTGTGGGGGGCAGAGTGTGTGTGTGTATGGGTCTATCTGTGTATGGGTATGTCTGTGTATGGGCCAGTCTGTGTATGTATGGGTTAGTCCAGGGATAGGCCACCTTCGGCTCTGCAGATGTTTTGGACTACACCTCCCATGATGCTTTGCCAGCATTATGTGTGTAAGAGCATTATGGGGGATGTAGTCCACAACATGTGGAGAGCCGAAGGTTGCCTATCCCTGGGTTAGTCTGTGTAAGGGAGCAGTCTGTGTGTGGGGGGCAGAGTGTGTGTGTATGGGTCTATCTGTGTATGGGTCTGTCTGTGTATGTGTATGGGTCAGTCTCTGTAAGTGCTTGAGCTCCAAGAGACAGAACTCTCATCTCGTGACCCCCCCTGTACCCGATGGATAGGCAGCCTTCTCAACCACCATGGATCTGATTGTGACACCCCCTCTCTGCAAGGTAAGATGAGGGAAAGGGGAATACAGTATTCTTTTTTTTTTTTGTAAACAATTATTAAAGTAAAAATTGTAAAGCTGTTCACTGTCCCACTCTCTACACCCCCTGAACACAGTACACCCTCACAGACAGTGAACCCCCCCACATACAGTACACTCTCACCAACACAGAGTACACCTTTGCATACACACACAGTGCACACCTCACACATCATCTCTTCACCCACATACCTTTATCCCCACAAACACATGCATACATACATACATGCTTTACCCCATTACACACCATATCATGTTACCTGTCCTGATGAAAGCTCCATGTTGGAGCTGAAACGTTGATATTTTATATGGAATAAATAAAAGCTAAATTTTACTACTTCAACCAAGTCCCAGGAGTGCGATTGTTTCTACACCCATATCTACCTTTGCCACAACCAGCACCGGGCACTACAAAAGTCTTCTTGGAGTGCAAGCTACTACAATGTATATATATATATATATATATATATACATATATATATATTAATTATAGGCACCCAGACAACTTCACCACTTCATCTCAATGAAGAGGTCTGGGTGCCAGGTCACTCTAGTGTTAACCCCGCAGCAGAGAAGCTGCTATGTTTACACTAGGGTTAATCCAGCCTCTAGTGGCTGTCTTACAGGCAGGCGCTAGAGGCGCTTCCGTGCTTCTCACTGTGAAAATCACAGTGAGAAGACGCTGACGTCCATAGGAAAGTATTGAGAAATGCTTTCCTATGGGCGGTTTGAATGTGCGCGCGGGTCTTGCCCCGCATGCGCATTTGAGGCTGACATGGGCAGAAGGAGGAGAGTTCCCAGCACCGAGGGAGCCCGGCGCTGGAGAAAGGTAAGTGTTTCTAACCCCTTCAGCCCAGCGGGAGTGGGACCCTGAGGGTGGGGGGGACCTAAAGACCCTATAGTGTGTGTATGTATGTGCCCCCCTTATTTTGTCCCTGGCCCCTTATGTGCCCCCCCTAAGTTTGAATCCTGGAGACGCCACTGATGACAAGGTGTCTTGAACTTGTCCCAAACCGCTGGCATTGGACTCCTGGGAGCTTGTGCCGGATCTGGGATCACTGGACAGGACCGCTAGTAGCTTATAGAGTTCCGCTTTCCTAGCTGGGGCCAGGAAATGAACATTACTACGGCGTAGTTTTGCTGCCAGTTTAGCGATGGTCCCGGATCTCAGATACGCGGGAGAAGCTGGAATAAGAACATCCTTCTGGGGTTGATAAAATGAGTACCATCAGTTGGGTAATAATAACATCTATTACTATTCAGCTGCCGATTTGGTTAATTCCTAGTGTTGAAAAGTGCTTTGAGACCCACTGGGAGAAAGGTGCTATATAAATACTAGTCATATACTGTGAGCAGGAAGGTGTGTGCCTTTATCAACAGCGTCCTGTCTTTGCAATCCTGCTGAGAGTATAAAGATAGCTGGAGCTTCTGATAGCTCCATACCCAGGTCCTTCAATACTGGGCCTGTCAAGGCAAACACAACTGTGCACTATATCAGGCTGGCCTACACAAAACAACCACTATACAACTTACTTTACAGTTATGCTGTTTGTTTAGTAAGTGACAGCATGGTGCCTGTTCTGCCTCCTCTCTCTCCCTGTGCATCTGTTTACTGGGAGGAAGTGATGATAAAGCATTTCTTCCCAGCATAGTGACTGGACACAAGAACAATTCAGCCACGTATGCAGGACATGGCCAAAATATGGTACACAATACTCAGACTCCTCCACACACAAAATTCAGCTACCACACACACAACACTAAACCAGTATATGCAGGAAAGCTCAGTATCTCCCCATATGGCTCTCATCATCATCCACTACACACAGTTCATCCACTACACACACACACAACACTATGGCTCCCACGCAAACACACAGCCACCACATACACTCACAGCAAAGAGCCCGGGGATCTAGGAGATCCCAGTCTGACATCCTGCCAGGGCCCTGGGCAATATTAATCTGGTTCAGTCTTTTTTTTGGTTGAATTAATCACTACTCTTTACAAACGCTCCTCTTTATTTCCTTAAACATTAAAGGAAAGTAAAACATCAGAAATACAAACAAAGGTTTCCATCATTAGAGTTTATTCTCTGCATTTTCAATAGTGGGCCTCCCTTTAACCCCTTGTGTGACATGTCATGATTCCCTTTTATTCCAGAAGTTTGGTCCTTAAGGGGTTAAGAGGAAAGTAAAAATATACTTATCCTTCAATCTTCATCATGGCCACCTCTCTGCCGCTCCACTTATCTTTGAAAATATCAGTTATGGTGATCTTAGATAATCCAGTACTTCTGCATAGAGAAGCATTCACAAGGCCTAATGCACATGCACGGCAAAAAGCTGTCTGTGCCAATCAGTATGTCTTCATAGAAATACATTATACCAATGCATCTCTATGAGGAGCATTGGGTGTCTTCATATACAGTATCTCACAAAAGTGAGTACACCCCTCACATTTTTGTAAATATTTTATCATTTCTTTTCATGTGACAACACTGAAGAAATATCACTCTGCTACAATGTAAAGTAGTAAGTGTACAGCCTGTATAACAGTGTAAATTTGCTGTCCCCTCAAAATAACTCAACACACAGCCATTAATGTCTAAACCATTGGCAACAAAAGTGAGTACACCCCTAAGAGTTCAACACTGACACACACACTCTCACTGACATATACAATTATCCACACACTCTCTGATTTACACTTACACAATGACAGACACACTCTTATGGACAAACATTCAAACAAACACATACACTCTTACTGACACATATTTAAACACAGAGACACCATTAAGGACTTCCCTACTACCAGCTGCCTGGTATTTCTAATGGGCCATTATTGGGTGTGGTTATTGTTTAAAAATATTGCACATGTTGTGCTAGACTTTGGCAGCTAGAGTGCTGGGTATGTTCTCATGCAACCCAATGGCCTTCAGCATGATACAAAGCACAAAAGAAGGCTGCAAGTGCTCTTTACACCTTCCTATACTCATCAACCACTCTGCAGCCAGTTATTTTTGTTTTGTTAATTGAACTTTTGTTGCAGCTGGAACCAGGCTTGCACAGTCCCCCGGGATACCTCCTAGTCCCTGGGTGGAGGCCCAAGCAGGGAGATCATTTCATCTTCCTGCTGGTACTAGCATGCAGCTACCATTACCTTCAACAGCTACCATTACCTTCAAGGAGAGTTTTTATTGGTTAAATTGAATATGGCTCCTCAAAAACTCCAGTTTGACAGGTTAAGTCGTTGATTACCCCCTTTACGTTAGTGTAGTGGAAACACCTCTTGTGGTTGTAAGGAAAACAAACACTGTAGATGTGTATTTAACCGTGTAACATAAGCATTGCAATTATAAAAAAAAAACTGCACTGGTTCACAATGTAAAATGGAAGGATAACTTCACCCAGTCAACTACATTGAGATGAAGTGGTCTAGGTTACTATAGTGGTCCTTATCTCTTGCTGGGAGATCATCCATCCGATATGTTTCACTCAGCTTGAGAAATATCACCAACCATGTGAGAACTGGGAAGCTCCTGGTTCCTCCATGCCTCATGTCACTAACTGCATAGTAGTCTGGCTGAATTTACCTGTAATTTTGTCGTGACGTGAATATTACCCCTCCACCTGTCTAAACAGCCAGTAGGTCCTTGGAAACAAGTCTAACTGTTTATCAGGATGTTATGTAAGATGTTTTTCATACATTCTCAATACCACTTGTGAAAAATGTGCCTCTACCCTAACAGTTCCTTCAGCAAAGCTATGTGCTGTCACCCTCTTCTGAGCCAGTGTTACCAGGGTAATACACTGTTCCCATTTATTTAATGCCATATGAGGAGTGATTTATATGTGATGTATAAAAAGGCCATTTTAAAAAAAAGGTATCCATTACAAATTGTGTATATTTGTGCATTAAATGAGTAAAATTGAAATTAAAGATGAACAAAGATTTAGCAAAAATAAAAAAAAGTGCTCGCTTGCCCTTGCTAATATTCCGTATTTAACAGAATTACAGACATGCATGTAGCCCTGGCACTGGTTTCTTAATAGAACACTATGACATTTTAACAAGTCATTTAACATTCAAAACTATGTCAATAAGATTGAAATGTCTGCTGGGGGGAAACACTGGAATTTAGAAACAACATACATTTCTAGAGCAAACATGAAAGAAAATATTTAAGCAAAAAAAGTCCAGGCGTTTGTAAATTCTTTTAGGAAAACGCCCTCTTCCCCCATGGTCTTCTTGTTTGTTTGTTTCTCCTCGTGTGGGTTTGATTGCGTAGGACAAGCTTTTCCTCTATTATTTGGTCTTGAACTCACAAATTCAGTGCCCTCCATCTACAACGTGAGAAGCTTGACATGGAAAAAGATGAACATGTGGGGCATATTTGATACATTCGATCAGCATGAGTATTATTCTGCATTAATAAAGCAGGAAACTATTTATGTTTACTCTGACAATTTTACAGAACATTGAAATTATAGTGTTTTTGTCACGGTTTAGGTTCTTTTCTTAATGTTTTATTAACATTAACCTGCACTACACTTTCTTCTAATTTAATACTCTGTAAATATTGTCAACCAGGAGCTGAATGGTCCATATTTGGCTAATTAAATGAAGCTAAAGGTTCACTCCTACAAAGGACTTGTCTGACCCATAATGTATTGAATTCGCTGAACAATTTGTAAGAATGTAATTCATATAGTGGGCTTTAGTGATAAATATATGGCATGGTACAGGACTTAAAGGGAAACTACTGTGCTAGGAATACAGAGTTGCCCCTCCTCCTACAGCGTTGAAAGGCTTAAAAACCCTTTTGTCACTTACCTGATTCAAGTGCCGATGTCTCTCTCCTCCTCCGCTGATGTCAGCCAGCATGGTAGACAGGCACTAGAGGTGGAGTTAACTCTGCAAGGTAATTATTGCAGTTTATCAATAACTGCAAAAGTTGCAGGGTTACATTGGCAGAGGCACTGTACATAGTGTCCATTCAAACCAATATCTTTGTGGTAGGCCATAAAATGTACCCTTTGCTGAAGCCTCGTGTCTTTTTGCAATCAAGCAATATTCATGATTATAGGTCAACCACTGAGGCTAGTGTAGTGGCTATGTCACCTACAGGGTTATTCACTAAAGAGAGAATTTGAGGTAAATTGAAAGTGAATTTCAGATTTAAGGTCAAAACAGACAAAGTGGAAACATTCTTTAAAAAGTCAGTTAGGCTTTCAGTTTGGCTACTCTGGCTTTAAATTTGAAATTCACTTTGATTTAACATGGCATTGTCACTTTACTAAATAACCCTGTCAGTGGCTATAGGAGATGCACCCCGGTTTTATGTCAAACCGTTTTCAAATGTTATGACAGTCAAAATGGAATATTACTGACACCCAACGCCTGGTGATGTTATGTAAGGAAATCATTGGTATGATTGGCAGGGTTTGACCACACACAATGTTGTTCCTGATCCAGGGGCTAAGTACTACAGCTCTGATGAAAGCAAACCCATAACAGCATATCTGTAAAAATGCACAAAACATGATTCTTCCCATTTTGATGTTTTGATTACAACAGACCCATTTTGGTTAAACATCAGATTGTGATATAAATTTTTTTTCCGCTACATATTATAATGATGAACATTACTGGTCTCCTGACTGAACAGGCTGAAAAGTGATACATGTGAGTCTTTTAACCTTGCAGCATTTAACCCCCCTACAAGCCATTATTCAAGTATTTAGCTTGAGTATTCCTGCTGGAAAATATTCCAAAAAGGGATTTGTAAAAGGGCTTAGACTTGGATCTCTGAATCAAAGCATGTGTGTGAAGGATGGCGTCAGGTCTGAGGAAAACAAAATAAAAATCTTGTGCAAGAGCACGTGAAGCCTAGAGGGTGAGAGGTTCTAATTTACTGGAACACAACACTCTGCCATTAAACTGACTGTATTAAGGCTAAACTGTGGATTTGCACTGTAATAGTAGAATCATCTGCTTGGTTTTCCCCCCAAAGTTTAAAGCAACTGTCATATCTACCTAATTACAAACTGTACTAAAAAGTATAGAGTGTGTTTAATTTTGACCATAATAGGTATCATGTGAGATCTGGCATCAGACAGACCAGGGCTGGCTACTTGACAAATACAAACATAAACTGATTCTAAGATAAATCCCTCCACAGTGAAATGTCTGCAAGACATCTGTCTGTATTTGTTTTACTGTTCAGGCCTTTTTGTGCAAAAAAAAAGTTAATTCTGGTGAAACGAGTGCAAAGAGAAATCAATACGTAGTCGTTGGATGTCAGATCTCATATTTAATTGTGCTATTCGGTAAAGTGAGAATTCAAGGTAAATTCAAAGTGAATTTCAATTTTAAGGACAAGATAGCCAAGCTGAATTAGGTATGATTTCACTTTGGCTGCTCTGGCTTTAAATTTGAAATTCTCTGTGAATTCTTCTCTTCAGTAAATAACCCTGATATTATTCACTACAGTGAAATATAATATAGTCTCAATTTATAACATCTTTGTAAGTTTTAAAAAATATAGATATTAGGGGATATTTATCTTAGTGTCATCTGGGAAGTTGTGCAAAGTTGTAGAAGTTGATTAATCACCAACGAAATGTTATAACTGATTCCATTCATTATTTTTTGGCCTTTTTTTTGCCCCTTTTCAATAAATTTCCAGTCTTGTAGATAAAAGGCAGAGTGCAGGAATTGAGGAATCTAATCTTGTTTACGTTTAATCACATTGTAGTTAGAACTAATTTACGGTACTTGTAATTTTGCAGAATCCATTATATATTTTCCTAAACACACATAGCATCTGCATGCTGGTGGATTGTATATGAAGAGTGTTGCTCTGTACATGGGTTTCATATGCTCTGGGATTTTCAATGACTAATTGTTAAATATCCACCTTCCAGGTTTCAAATCCTCCATACTATATGACAACACCCAGATGCAAGACTTCAGGAAATTAATCCAGGACAGTGGAACATAACCTGTCATTCAGGACAGTCCGTCAGAATCGAAACGTGTGGCAGGTATGAGAGAATGATTATTTACAGTTGAGTTAAGTGCCTTTAACCCCTTAAGGACCGGACTGTTTTTGCGATGTTGTACATTTGCGACCAGGCATCTTTTTACACTTTTGTGGTGTTTGTGTTTAGCTGTAATTTTCCGCTCTCTCATTTACTGTTCCCATACAAATTATATATTGTTTTATTCAGGACAAAAGGGGCTTTCTTTACATACCATTATTTATATAATCTCATGTAATTTAATTTTTAAAAAATTAAAAAATATGATGAAAAATTGAAAAAAATACATGTTTTTTGACTTTTATGTGAAAAATCTTTTACTCATCTACAAAAGCGAATGAAAAAAACTGCTAAATAGATTCAAAATTTTGTCCTGAGTTTAAAAATACCCAGTGTTTACATGCTTTTTGCTATTTTTTTGCATGTTATAGGGCTATAAGTACAAGTACGATATTGCGGTTTCAAAACATAAATTTTTAAAATGTATCAATAGTGACATTGTAACACTATTATCTGTCATAAATCGCTGAATAACACCCCACATGTACATATTTTTTTTAAAGTAGACAACCCAGGGTATTCAATATGGGGTATGTCCAGACTTGTTTAGTAGCCAGTTAGTCGCAAACACTGGCCAAAGTTAGCGTTCATATTTGTTTGTGTGTGAAAAAAGTAAAAAACTAAATTGAACGCTAATTTTGGCCAGTGTTTGTGACTAAGTGGTTACTAAAAAAGACTGGACATACCCCATTTGCAATACCTTGGGTTGTCTTCTTTTGCAAATGGTATGCCATCATGGGGGTAATTCTCATTCCTGTGCTACCATACGCTCTCAAAGGCAACGTAACCAACCTGGCCATTTTCAATGTGAAAATATTTGACCCATATGCTTGACCCTGTAACTTTCAAAAACGCTATAAAACCTGTACATGGGGGGTACTGTTATACTCAGGAGACTTTGTTGAACACAAATATTAGTGTTTCAAAACTGGAAAATATATCACAACAATTATATCATCAGTAAAAGTGCTGTTTGTGTGTGAAAAATGCAAAAAAAGTCACTTTCACTGACAATATCATCGCTGTGATATGTTTTACTGTTTTGAATCACTAATATTTGTGTTCAGCGAAGTCTCCCGAGTAAAACAGTACCCCCCCATGTACAGGTTTTAGGGTGTCGTAGAACGTTACAGGGTAAAATACAGTGATAGCAAATTAAATTCTCTGGACTTTCGGCCTGGGTTGGCAGGCAGGTCCCTTAAATTGCAATCAATAAAATAACTTAATTATGTAAAAATATTACATAAATATGCACGTAGAATTTAAATATATATGTATATTTATATATTTGAAGTCTACGTGTATATTTATATAATTATTTATGTAATTTTGTATATGGACATATGAATAGTTCGTATTCTTTTTATTTATTTATATATACATAGATATATATATACAATTTCATTCTAAGTGTATTTTGATATAAATATATATATATATATTAATATCAAAATACAGTTAGAATAACATTTCGTATAGATATATAATTTTTAAAAAAAATTGTATTATTATTTTTACATGTTTAATTTAATTTAAATTACTTATTATTTGTATTTTATAATAATATATATATACAATATATATAGTTATTATATATATTATATATATACGTGTGTAATTTAATTATAAGTGTATTTTTATATTAATATATGTATATATTAATATAAAAATACACTTAGCATGACATTATATATATGATATATAGATATATATTATATAGGTATAATATATGTCTATATATCATATATATATATACACATATATAATAATAATTTTTTTAAATTAACTTTAACTTTAATTTTTTTTATGATTTTACACATGCAGGGAGACTTCCTGTCAGCACAGACAGTCCCCCTGCAGGCAGACACATGGACACCTATTGTGACCATGTGGTCGCCCTGTTGAGCGATCACATGGCCCCAGGGGTCCTAATCCACCATGGGGAGACTGTCTGGGCTGCAGGCAGTCTCCCCACACCGGGAGCACCGCCGATCGCCGCCGGGGCAACGACGGCGATCGGGTAAGTAAATCTTAAAGTTAGGACGGTTCAGGACCGTCAGCGGTCGGCAATGGAAAAATGCAGATGACGGTCCTGAACCGTCGTCCGTCCTTAAGGGGTTAAGGTTAACTTGGAGAATTAAAAATAGTGGTGACAGCCAAGTTGGATACCAAGGTTGGATACCAAGCTATCCATGTCCTGTTCCTTGTCCTCACTGATGTCATTGAAGGTCTCTCTTCCTCCACCCAGGAAGTGGGAGATGGAAAAAGATGCTTGGTCGGTCCTCCTACTTCAAATTTTGGGCACTGCGCGTGCAATCTAATGTGCCACCAGATAGGAGTGGTGTGTTAAGTAGTACTATTCTTATCAGTTTAATCCCTGTTACGTTCCCTATCAGGGGACGTGTATATAAGGCATCGATTTTAGGAAGCGGGAGATAGAAAAAGATGCTTGGTCGGTCCTCCTACTTCAAATTTTGGGCACTGCGCGTGCAATCTAATGTGCCACTAGGTAGGAGTGGTGTGTTAAGCAATACTATTCCTATCAGTTTAATCCCTGTTACGTCCCCTATCAGGGGACGTGTATATAAGGCATCGATTTTAGGAAGCGGGAGATGGAAAAAGATGCTTGGTCGGTCCTCCTACTTCAAATTTGGGGCACTGCGCGTGCAATCTAATGTGCCACCAGATAGGAGTAGTGTGTTAAGTAGTACTATTCTTATCAGTTTAATCCCTGTTACGTCCCCTATCAGGGGACATGTATATAAGGCATCGATTTTAGGAAGCGGGAGATGGAAAAAGATGCTTGGTCGGTCCTCCTACTTCAAATTTTGGACACTGCGCGTGCAATCTAATGTGCCACCAGATAGGAATAGTACTACTTAACACACCACTCCTATCAGTTTAATCCCTGTTACGTCCCCTATCAGGGGATGTGTATATAAGGCATCGATTTTAGGAAGTGGGAGATGGAAAAAGATGCTTGGTCGGTCCTCCTACTTCAAATTTGGGGCACTGCGCGTGCAATCTAATGTGCCACCAGATAGGAGTGGTGTGTTAAGTAGTCCCCCTCATCAGGCCTTTTTTAGTCGAATGTATCGCCCACTGTCAGTCCCTTCGGGATCCATCCCTCATTTATTTTAAGAAAGGTGAGGTAATCTAGACTTTTTTGACCTAGGCGACATCTCTTCTCAGTGACAATACCTCCTGCTGCACTGAAGGTCCTTTCTGACAGGACACTTGAAGCTGGGCAGGCCAGAAGTTCTATCGCAAATTGGGATAGCTCAGGCCACAGGTCAAGCCTGCACACCCAGTAGTCAAGGGGTTCATCGCTCCTCAGAGTGTTGATATCTGCAGTTAAGGCAAGGTAGTCTGCAACCTGTCGGTCGAGTCGTTCTCTGAGGGTGGACCCCGAAGGGCTGTGGCGATGCGTAGGACTTAAAAAGCTCCGCATGTCCTCCATCAACAACACGTCTGTAAAGCGTCCTGTCCTTGCCGGCGTGGTCGTGGGAGGAGGAGGATTACTTTCACCTCTTCCCCTGTTAGATTCCTGTTGTGCTGTGACATCACCCTTATACGCTGTGTAAAGCATACTTTTTAATTGATTTTGGAACTGCTGCATCCTTTCCGACTTGCCGTAATTCGGTAACATTTCAGGCACTTTCTGCTTATACCGGGGGTCTAGTAGCGTGGACACCCAGTACAGGTCGTTCTCCTTCAGCTTTTTTATACGAGGGTCCCTCAACAGGCACGACAGCATGAAAGACCCCATTTGCACAAGGTTGGATGCCGAGCTACTCATGTCCTGTTCCTCGTCCTCAGTGATCTCTCTGAAGGTATGTTCCCCCCCCCCAGCCACGTACAACACCACGGGTACCAGATAGGTGACAATGAGCACCCTGGGATGCCTGTTGTGGTTGGTCTTCCTCCTCCTCCTCCTCAAAGCCACATTCCTCCTCTGACTCCTCTTCCTCACAATCCTCTTCCAGCGTTGCCACAGGTCCAGCAAGCGATGCTGATAAGGCTGTTTCTGGTGGTGATGGTGACCACAACTCTTCCTCTTCACGCTCATCTACGGCCTGATCCAGCACTCTTCGCAGGGCACGCTCCAGGTAGAAAACAAATGGTATGATGTCGCTGATGGTGCCTCAAAAGGACGCATGAGCCTACAGGCATTGCGCCTGAGCGTCCAGTAACATGGCAAAAAAATTCCCAGCTCCGCAGAGGCTGTCCTAGCACCCCGGTCATACAAATACTCATAAACGGCTTTTTCTTGTTGGAGCAGGCGGTCGAACATTAGAAGTGTTAAATTCCAACGTGTCGGGCTGTCGCAAATCAAGCACCTCACTGGCATGTTGTTTCACCGCTGGATATCGGAAAAGTGTGCCATGGCCGTGTAGGAATGCCTGAAATGGCCACACACCTTCCTGGCCTGCTTAAGGATGTACTGTAAGCCTGGGTACTTATGCACAAAGGGTTGTACGACCAGATTACACACATGTGCCATGCACGGCACATGTGTCAACTTGCCCAAATGCAATGCCGCCAACAAATTTCTTCCATTGTCACAAACCACTTTGCCGATCTCCAGTTGGTGCGGAGTCAGCCACTGATCCACCTGTGCGTTCAGGGTGGACAGGAGTGCTGGTTCGGTGTGACTCTCTGCTTTCAGGCAAACCCCAAGACGGCGTGACACTGCCGTATCCGGGATGTGGAACAGTACCTGGGGAGCTGGGGGGGGTGCCGTTGATGTGGAGCAAGACGCAGCAGCAGAAGAGGACTCAGCTGAGGAGGTTATGGAAGAGGATGGAGTAGGAGGAGTAGAGGAGGTGGCAGCAGGCCTGCCTGCAAGTCGTGGCGGTGTCACCAACTCCTCTGCAGAGCCACGCATTCCATGCTTGGCAGCCGTCAGCAGGTTTACTTTATGCGCAGTGTAGGTGATATACCTGCCCTGACCATGCTTTGCAGACCAGGTATCAGTGGTCAGATGGACCCTTGCCCCAACACTGTGTGCCAGACATGCCATTACTTCCTTTTGCACAATCGAGTACAGGTTGGGGATTGCCTTTTGTGCAAAGAAATTTCGGCCGGGTACCTTCCACTGCGGTGTCCCAATAGCTACAAATTTTTTGAACGCCTCAGACTACACCAGCTTGTATGGTAACAGCTGGCGGGCTAAGAGTTCAGTCAAGCCAGCTGTCAGACGTCGGGCAAGGGGGTGACTTTGTGACATTGGCTTCTTACGCTCAAACATGTCCTTGACAGACACCTGATTGTGGGCAGATGAGCAGGAACTGCTAAAGGCGAGAGACGGAGGGGCGGATGGTTGAGAAGGGGCAAGGAGGACAGCAGTGGTTAACGTGGCTGAAGATGCTGGACCAGGAGGAGGATGGCGGCTTTGAGTTTGTGTGCTGCTTGTACTCATGTGTTGATCCCATAGGCATTTGTGATGTGCGATCATGTGCCTTCGCAAAGCAGTTGTACCTAGGTGGGTGTTGGACTTCCCACGACTCAGTTTCTTTTGGCACAGGTTGCAAGTGGCATCGCCGTTGTCAGAGGCAGACACACAAAAAAAAATGGCACACTGCTGAGCTCTGCAATGACGGCATTCTGGTGGTGGCAACAGCATGCGTTGATTGGTGTGCTGTCTGGCTGACCCCGGGTGCCGATGCATGCTGTCTGACTGTGCCACTAGCTCCTTGCGACGACCTCCCCCTGCTTCCAACTCGTCTCCTCCTCCTCCTCTCTGTCTCCCCATCTGAACTTTCCCCCTGTTCTTCTTCTCTTCTAGTGGGCACCCACGTGACATCCACGGACGCATCGTCATCATCAACCGCTTCACTTGTATCTGACAACTCAGCAAAGGGAGCAGCAGTGGGTACAACATCATCATCATCACACCGTGTGCCTGACTGAGACATATCCCTGTTATCTACATCCTCTGGCAATAATGGTTGCGCAACACTCATTTCTTCCAACTGATGTGTAAATAACTCCTCTGACATACCAAGTGAAGCGGCTGTGGTGCTAGTGTTGGTGGTGGCGGCAGGCGAGTGTTAACTTGAGAGGTGCCCGAAGCTAAGCTGGAGGAGGATGGTGCGTCGAGTTTCCGAGCGGAAGCTGTAGAAGATTGGGTGTCCTGTGTTAGCCAGTCAACTATGTCCTCAGAACTTTTCAAGTTCAGGGTACGTGGCCTCTGAACACTGAGCATTATTCTAGGGCCAAAGGGAATCACAGCACCACGACCACAACGGCCTCTGCGGGGTGGCCTGCCTCTGCCTGTCATTTTTTTTTCGATTAGTGGTACTATGCATGCAAGCTACTGTGACAACAGATATGAGTGGCACTGGTGTGACACTGTGCCCTGGCAGACCCTGAAACGCACACTCGTTAAGGAAACTGACTGCTTTTATATTACAGTCCAAAAAGTTCAGTTTTTTTGATAAATGCAGGCTATTGTGACACCAGATATGAGTGGTGGCACTGGGCGAGTGGGCACAGTATACGCTGTGAGCCTGACACACACGCTGGCAGACAACTAACTGCTATTCAATCTATTACAGTCAAAATTGTATTTTTTTAAAAAAATGTACACTACTGTTACACCAGATATGAGTTGCACTGGTGTGACACTGTGCCCTGGCAGGCCCTGAAACGCACACTCGTGAAGGAAACTGACTGCTATTATATTACAGTCCAAAAAGTTTTGTTTTTTTTAAATGCAAGCTATTGTGACACCAGTGAGTGAGTGGTGGCACTGGGCAAGTGGGCACAGTATATGCTGTGAGCCTGACACACAGGCTGGCAGGCAGGCAACTGCAATTACATTACACAGAAAAAAAAAGCAGACTGATGTTCTAGCCCTAAAAAGGGCTTTTTGGGGTGCTGTCCTTACAGCAGAGATCAAATGAGTCCTTCAGGACTGTAGTGGACACTGAATACACTAGCCTAGCTATCAATTTCCCTATCAAATCAGCAGCAGCTACACTGTCCCTACTCTCACTAATAATGCAGCTTCACAATGAATGTAAAAATGGATGCTGTCCAGGAGGTGGGAGGGTCTGGGAGGGAGGGTCTGCTGCTGATTGGCTGGAATGTGCCTGCTGACTGTGAGGTACAGGCAGGGTCAAAGTTTACTCAATGATGATGAATAGGGGGCGAACCGAACAGCGCATGTGTTCGTCATCCGTGGCGAACGCGAACAAGCGATGTTCGCCAGGAACTATTCGCCAGCGAACAGTTCGGGACATCACTAGTTGTGGATATTGTTACTGTGTTTTTGGCAATATTGAAGAAAACAGGATGTGTATGGCAATGGCAGGCTTGCAATTTCTTTGTAAAGCAGCTATTTTGTGCCTTACTTGTTCCATTTGGATTCAATTAGCAAACATTCTGAGTTTAGTGAATAACTCTGTGGGTGTAAAAAAGGGAAAAAAATGGAAGTGGGCAGTATAAAGTGGAGCTATACTCCTCTACCACCCAATGGAAGCAACAAATACACACAAAAACTCGCACATGTTGGATAAATAATTTTTTGTTCTTGAGTCTGTTAACACCTGAGTATAGCAGATCACTTCTTTTCATTTGGAAATATTAAAATCAGAAAAAGTCGCAGGTCCCATGCTCAGTGACATAGGCAGATCAGTGGTGAAAAGTCCCCCTCCTTTTTATTGATGAGAAACAGGGATGGAACCACAGGTGCAAGATAAAAGACTCAGGTCCGAATGTGGGATTTTAGGCAGAATATGTACAGGACCAAGTAATAGATAGGATATGTGCTGCAAATTATTCGTAAAAGAACCACATATCCCCTAATGAGATGCTGATATGTGATTCTAGCAAACAACTGTAGAACATTGTGCACCCCACAGATAGGTCCAAGCTGTATTCATCACCCAGGTAGAAGATGTAGGGACCATACTTAAAATACATAAAGACTGTGTGAACTCTTAAACCGCACAGGATGGACGATACAATCTCACACAGGGTAGACATTATAATCTTGAGTTTTAAAAAAATATATAATAATTTCCCCTTATTTTATGAGAGCCATGGACATTACCAAGCAATGGTGAAAACATAAACATGACAAGAGAAAGAGGATAGGTTTCAGAAGACAACTGCCTGCCTGAGTCAGGGTGTTTGGATATATTGTGGTTTTGTTGTCCTGAGAAAACAGAACATGAGTAGGTACATAAAGCAGCTGTGCACAGAGCATGATGTACTTTGCCAGGTTTGGTGCAGGCTGGAGATAACCTTTTGCATTATACTTAACAGATGGTTTCACAAGGAAAAATGAAGATGAGGTAGTGTAAGCAGATTCCTTCTGCCTAGAAAAACTGAGAGGCTGTGAGAGACATAAGTAGAAGTAATGCCATTAATTGTTTACTTAAAAAGTGTTTTAGCAGTTTTATAAGGTCTCAATTTCAGCGATTACATAACAAGTGGACATAAATGCAAAATCTACTGATTATTATAAATAAAAAAACAAAAAAATAAAAAACGTGTTTGACTGTGGTGGAGAATATAAGAATATAGAAATTCAGACCCCAGTGGCACTCTAAAGCTTTTTTTCTTTTGGTTTTCATTTACTTCTGCCCCTTGTATCTGAATATATTCTACCATCAGAGTCCAGGGGTTCAACAGGGGCAGTGGACACACTAGGAACAATATATGGGGGGTACATAAGGTACCACACTCAAAACTGGGGGGCACTAATAATATCCACCGAGGGGGGAGAAGGATATGGGTAACGTGCTGCCACAGGCTGTCTGGCACAAGCATGATGTGCGTGCTGGTGTCAGGCAACAAATTTGCAAATAATTCAGATTAGCCACCCAGAATTCTTATTCTGGGCTGGCTAGTAAATCATCTTAATTTTGAACATTCAACTGTTTAGCCATTATTAAGGACACCATATAAGGGAGCTATCTGCTAAACAATGTCCTAATTTGGCATCCTTAGATATGGAATCTCATATAATGGTTCCAATTTAGGGAGTTATCTACCAAACAGCTGAAAGATTAATATAAATATTAATTTAGATGTTTCAGTTGTTTGGTAGATAACTCCCTTATTTGTTATCCTTATGTGGGCTTGCCATATTTAATAATATTAAATTATCTTCTAAACACATACACATTTTTATACACACACACACACACACACACACACTCATAAACACACATACCACATATACACAAACATAATCTGAGACAAACCCATAATCACAGAAAAACACACATAGATAATCACAAGACACATACATACAGACCCATATACTTAACCACAGACATACACACTTAAAGGACCACTCTAGTGCCAGGAAAGCATACTCGTTTTCCTGGCACTAGAGTGCCCTGAGGGTGCCCCCACCCTCAGGGACCCCCTCCCGCCCGGCTCTGGAAAGGGGAAAGGGGTTAAATCTTACCTTTTTCCAGCGCTGGGCGGAGAGATCTCCTCCTGCTCTCCTCCTCCGATCCTCCTCTTCTTCTCCCCATCGGCTGAATGTGCACGCGCGGCAAGAGCTGCGCGCGCATTCAGCCGGTCACATAGGAAAGCATTCATAATGCTTTCCTATGGACGCTGGCGTGCTCTCACTGTGAAAATCACAGTGAGAAGCACGCAAGCGCCTCTTGCGGCTGTCAATGAGACAGCCACTAGAGGACATAGGGGGAAGGCTTAACCCATTCATAAACATAGCAGTTTCTCTGAAACTGCTATGTTTATGAAAAAATGGGTTAACCCTAGAAGGACCTGGCACCCAGACCACCTCATTAAGCTGAAGTGGTCTGGGTGCCTAGAGTGGTCCTTTAACCACAGACATACATACATAATCACACACAATCACAGAGTTAGACACACATACAATCAGAGACTTACACACAATCACAGACACACACACAACCACAGACAAACACACGATCACACACATTATGACAGAGAAACAAACAATCAAATAATTCACGAGGGATTATTCTCCCTGGTCTGTGTGGCACAAATTTTTGATTGGTAAGTGTTGTACTTTTACAAAAAAATATCACAAAATCACAGGGAAACACACATAATCACAGACAAACACACACATAACCACAGACATACGCAATCACACACATAATCTTACACACATCACCGACATACACACACACACAATCACATTTATACATTCTTAGGGTATATTAACCCTTACTTTAGGTATTGTTTGTTTTGGGCTTTGGATGGGGGGGCCTATTAGGCCAGTAGAGGCTGTTAGTTATTTATCCCTATTTGCCATTTTGTCACCTCACATTTTGGATAGCTAGCTATCCCATTTCTACATTTCTACAGACACATTTTTTATTTATTTATTTATTAGGAGGTCCATCCAGTCTCCCTACCTTGCTCTGGGAAGCCTGGAGTAGATGCTCTCTCTGGTGGCCTGTGGTTGCCGCTGGAACGTGATCACTGTCCTCTACCAGGTCCCGTGTGTGCCCTCGAGTGATGTTAATGCAGGATGATGCCATATGCCGGCTGCTGGCACGCTGCTGGCTCGCTTGCTGCCTGATCATCACTGCCCATTGTTATATTGGGCCATATGGGTAGCCAGGTGACAACTCTACCAAGATTAATTATTGGGGTGCGCCCCCCCCCTTGCAAAAAAGGGCAAACAATATAGCCTATTAATACGCTCAAAATCAATCAAATGCATTTAAAGACTGGCTGTAATGCTTTATGGATGAGTAGTATTCCATTGAATTGAAAAGACACTTTATAAAGTGTCTCTTTCTGTGAGAAACTCTCCCCATATACCTTGTTCTTAAACCTCAGATCAGCGGTCGCACGCGCAAGGTGGTATAGTTTCAGAGTCTTCTCAATAACATGCCCCTGATAGGTTATTTACCTGTGAATAGATTGAAAGTTTTTTTTTGGCAAAAAAAAGGGAGGACTTGCAAAGTCTACAGCAATAAGAACTGAAGCGTTTGCAAGCACTTTTAAAAGGACTCTATAGGCACCCAGACCACTTCATCTCATTGAAGTGGTCTGGGTGCAATGTCCCTGCCCCCTTAACCCTGCAATGTTGATTATTGCAGTTTCTGAGAAACTGCAATAATTACATTGCCTGAGTTAAACCTATCTCTAATGGCTGTCAATCAGGCAGTCAGAAAGAGACTCTTCCTGCTTGCTAGGAGGTGCTTGCTAGGATGATGAGGACATCCAGCGTCAGTAAAATCCCAATAAGAAAGCATTGCAGCAATGCTTTCATATAGGGAGGGTCTAATGTGTTTGCAGCGCATGTGCTGCATGAGCATTAGCCCTTCCTCACCCCTCCCCCACCCCCGTCAGAGAAGGGTGGAGCACCGACCCAGCCCGGGACATTGGTGCTGGAATATGCCCTAACAGTGCATGGGGGGGGGGAGGGGGGTAAGGAGGGCTTTTTATTCCTAGCACTATAGTATTCTTTTAAGATTTCCCTGCAATGAATTCATCCATTAAAAAAAATACATATCTTAATTGGGGTATATCTACTAAATAATGTCCCCCCCCCCCCCTTATGATTTTGAGTGTTTAGTGGTATTTACAAGTTGTATTGCTGCCCAGAGTTTCCCTTTAAATGCTAGAGACAAGTTATTCACAAGGGCTTGGGTTTAAGAGTGGAACCCCATAGAGGCATTTACAGAAATTAATACCATCCACTTGTTGCTATTAATTGATCACATTCCTCTTTACTTTACAGAGCTCTCCAGTCAGCTGCTCTCTGCTACATCAAGCATATGTTCACCCATATGTTGCTGGGTGTTTACTCTCACAACTGTCACCTTTCCATATCACCCACCCGACTGACAGCTACTATCTCTAACCTTTTTTATTACAGCACCTTAATCCTGGTATTTCATTTCTCCTTGTTTAAATCATGCGCCCCCTCCATCCCTTATTTTTTAAGCTGTTTCATTGAGTCATTGCATGTTAGGACTTTATTAAAGTATGTGATCCTCTCAAACATCACATTTAACACTATATTACTGTTGTTCATCAATTGCGATTTTTCCCATTTAGGATGTAAGTTTTTTGGTATAATTATACCTTTTTTGTACCTACATCAATATCTACATTATTACATATCTATTGCAAAATTATCTGACTGCTAATGTTCAATGACGCTCCCTCCCTTGATACATTTTTCTATTGAAGACATAATAGAAGATAATGAACAATAGGGTTTTGGGGAACTTTCAGGAATTCAAAGCCAAACAGGAAAAATAGTTAAACCAACTTATGCTTCTTACTTAGCTATTTTGGCTTTAAAGTTTAATTTCACCTAGAATTTACTTTGAATATCTGACAATTCTTTTAGTAAATATCCCTGCATGTGTTGGTAGAGAGAAGTTCACGTGATGGTGAAATGACTTTACTATGTGTTTGGCAGTAAGCTGTACTATTAAAGAAACACTATAGGCACCCAGACCATTTCAGCTCGTTGACAGTGTCCCTGTCCTCATTAGTCCAGCAATATAAAACAGTGCCGTTGTAGAGAAACTAGACAAAGACAACCTCTAGGGGCTGAAAATCAGACAGCCACTAGAGGCACTTCCTGGTGGTTACGTGACTTTTGGTTGCCTACTGGAGTAGTTATCATTAATTGGAGAGTTCCCACCCTTGGTGTGAATTGTTATAGTGCGAGGCAGAAGCATATCTCTTTCACCATTTTTCTTTTGGAGGCCAGGCTGCAAGCTGCCAGGTACTGAGAATTTCTACTATCCGAATAAACCGTTCAGCAGTGATTTGGGACCTACAGACCACTTCAATCTGTTATAGGTGTCATGTTGCCTACAGTGTTTCTCTAAGGATGAGAATTAAAGATGAACTGTTACTTCAGATGGAAAGGCACATTCTAAGAGCTAACTAAGCAACTCTCAATTTGTACTTAAAGGACCACTATAGTGCCAGGAAAACATACTCGTTAAACTTACCTCTTTCTCCAGCGCCGGGCGGGGAGGTCTCCTCCTCCTCTCCGCCTCCGATCCTTCCTTTCGGCTGAATGCGCATGCGCGGCAAGAGCTGCGCGCGCATTCAGCCGGTCTCATAGGAAAGCATTCACAATGCTTTCCTATGGACGCTTGCGTGCTCTCACTGTGATTTTCACAGTGAGAATCACGCAAGCGCCTCTAGCGGCTGTCAGTGAGACAGCCACTAGAGGATTTGGAGGCTGGATTAACCATAATATAAACATAGCAGTTTCTCTGAAACTGCTATGTTTATAATAAAAAAGGTTAATCCTAGAGGGACCTGGCACCCAGACCACTTCATTAAGCTGAAGTGGTCTGGGTGCCTAGAGTGGTCCTTTAAAGCAACACTATAGGGTCAGGAACACAAACGTGTATTCCTGACCCTATAGTGTTAAAACCATCAGTTCATGTTAAAACCACCTGTTAAGGCAGGCATACCCCCCCTTGCCTCCCTTAACAGGTAAGAAAACTTACTTTATTTCCAGCGCTGCACAAGTCCAGCCACGCTGGCCCTGCCCTGATCCTTCTCCTTGGCTGACATAATCAGAATTAATTATTTCAACCAAACCAATGCTTTCCTATAGGAACATCATTAGTTTGGCTGAGATCGTCACGTCAAGGAGGCAGGTTCATACGCTGGCCTGGCTAATCAGCATACCCTCATAGAGATGCATTGAATCAATGCATCTCTATGAGGAAAGTTCAGCGTCTCCATGCAGAGGTTGGAGACACTGAATGTCAGCAGGGTCTGTCAGTAAGTGTCTGTGTGTGTCTGTCAGTGAGTGAGTGTGTGTCCGCCGGTGTGTGTCTATCAGTGAGTGAGTGACATGAGGGGGCGACAAAATAGATTTTTGCCTAGGGCGGCAGAAATCCTTGCACCGGACCTGAAAGCCAGTACTGCACACTGTGCAGCACTGCCCCAGGAAGCACTTCCAGTTGCCATCTGAGGAGTGGCTATTGGAGGTGTCCCTATGCTTTTATGTAATTTACAGCAAAAAGCCTACAGGAACATGTGAAACTCACCAGAACAACTACATTAAGCTGCAGTTGTTCTGGTGACTGAAGTGTCCCTTTAAAATTGTTTTGCAGCAATATCAAGGCTTTCAGTGACCATGTGTTCACATGCAATGGGAAAATTATGGGGAAATGAGAGGAACTCTAGGAGATGGCTGCATTAATCACCCAGAAATGCACACATGTCACTGTTTTCTTTAAGGGTTAACTGTGTTTCATCTTTTTCATTTTACAAAAACATTGGTTTAAACAAAAATTGGCCCTTTTATAAAGTAATAATCGTGCACCCTCCCAGTTTTCAGTCAGACAATATGGAGGATGCTCTTCCCGATTGCTTTAAAATAAATTCAATATGCATGTGTCCTATCTCCCTAATATTATTATTTATAAAGTGCCAAGAAATTCTGCAGCGCTGTACAATGACTGGACTAACAGACACGTATTTGTAACCAGACGAGTTGGACGCACAGGAACAGATGAATTGAGGGCCCTGCTCAATGAGCTTACATGCTAGATGATCTCTGTATGAGAAGTATTCTCTTGATCGAGAGATCGTCAGTGCTGATCTTACCTGTGAGCAGAACAGAGCTATGTTTAGGACAGCGGTAGACAACCTTTTAGAAACACTGTGCCCAAACAAATACTTGAAGTTCCTTGGCTTGCTGTTCCTAATTTTTTTAATTGAGGTGTGTATGTTGGCGTATTCTGCTTGTGTTATTTTCGGCTGCAGCAGTTGCTTTGTAGTGTTGTATTTGTGCCTATATGGACTGTTATATTGTATAATGAGTAGTTTGTGGAATTCTGTATGGTATCTAGGAATGTGGACTGTGTATGGGGGCTACTTGTGTAACTGTGTGTGTGGATGATAAATCACCTTGTGTGTTTGGTAGTGTGTGTATATGTGGAAATGCTTTCATGTGAGAGGCTGTTATGTGTGTGTTTATGTGGATTGTCATTGGTGTTGTGTTTGTGGGGACTGTGTGTGTGTGTTGTCTGTTTGTATTATACGTATGAAAAAGAGTCTTCTTCTGCAGCTCTGTGTATATCTAACAGTGTGGTGGCTTCACTTTGCTCCACTAGGGACTGTGCTGGCAAGGTGCAGGACAAGGCCAGTAGCTGCGATAGCTGTTGCAGGCTCCTCTACTCCAGTTCACAAGTGCCGGAAGGAAGTGATCTGAGATCACATCCTCTAACTACTGCAATGTGTAACTTTAGGATTATCCCCCAGCACCTGCAGATGGGGACCTAACGCGGCTGCAGGGGTCGCAGCTGTGGACCCCTGTGATCGGGTTGCCCACCGGCCATGTCGTGCGGCCCCGTTCCGTGCGGTACAACCGCCAGTCCACTTGTTCAGGGGCCCAGTGGGTGGCCCATGCTTTTAGGGCCACCCGATGCAATGTATTTCCAGGTGGCCGGTCAGCGCTGCAGCCCCCAGTGATGAGGTCAGAGTGCTGGGAGGAAGTGACAGCCCCGGTCACTTAGTCTTAGCTTACACAGAGCAACACAAGGGAGGAAGAGGAGGAGATGTGCTGCAGGGGAGGCGAAGAACACATGGAGGACGGGGAAGTGAGACGTATGGATGGGGCCCAGGGCCTCTGATCTCCGCTGTGGTTTAACTAGCAAATATTTGAATACTGGGACTTCTTATAAGCCAGAGCCTCTTTGGCTATTGCAGTCATAGGTTGTTGACCCCTGGGGTTTAGGATATCTACTTTTTGCTGGAAAGCAACACTTTTTTGTGGGGAGAGGGGCTTGGATGAATCTAAGGCAATTATGTATCTAGGGCTTTAGTGTGAGCTGAAACATTGTAAATGTAGTTGGTAACATTTAAACCTTTCACTAGAGAACTATCACTTCCCAGAAAGTTGGTTTATGCCCTGAATTAAAATAAAAATTCCCAGCACCATAACCAGTAAATTGTGCTGTAGTGGTAATAGTGCCAGGATCGCACTAGAGCTCTCACAAAGTATGTAGTTAAACCATTTAAAAGTGGTTTGACGACTTGTCTGGGTCCTGCTTGGCACCAGCCTTCTCTCCTGAAACCTTCCATTAGCTAAACTAAGGGAGGCCTAGCTGAGAGAGTTACCTGAGCACACTCTGCTAGTAAGCGCAGTCCTGCATTACTGAGCTTAACTCAGCGGCAAATGCTTCCGGAAACAGGGGAGGCGGCAGCGGGACCCTGGTAAGACCATGGTGATCATTTTTCTTAACCCCTTAAGGACCAAACTTCTGGCATAAAAGGGAATCATGACATGTCACACATGTCATGTGTCCTTAAGGGGTTACAACTTGTGTGACATGTGTGACATGTCATGATTCCCTTTTATTCCAGAAGTTTGGTCCTTAAGGGGTTACAACTTTATTTATTTCGCTAGGAGGTTACCAGAGCACTCTGGGTTCTAAAGGGAGAAGGTGGGCAACCAATTCATTAACTGACTAAATCCCCTGCCCAAGAAAAAATATAGTAAAATGCTTTAAATCTATGCATTTGCTAATAGCTAGGAACTTGGTGAACATGGGAGAAATCTAATTTATATCAGTAAACCATAAAATGTTTAAAAATTATAATTAGACTTTAATACCAAACAATACCAATGCACAATATTAATACCCAGTTAGAGCATAACACATCAGGAAGTTCATTTGAATTGTTTCTAATTTAACTTTAGAACAAAGCACTGTAAACACATGTAGCTCTCAAGGAGGAATTTTGTGAAAGGTGTGGACTCTGTGTGTTCAAGAAGTGGAGCAGCCGGTGTCTGTATGTGGTTTAAGGAAGCCATTCATTTTCCAATCAGGGATGGTCTGGGCGCAGTTTTTTTCGTCCTGCAGCCAGATGGCATGTATGTACGTCTGTCTGAAATCTTCCTAAAACTTGAATGCAATATACTTGGAGGGAATGTCGGCTATATTCTCTGTGAATGGAATTAAACAGAACAAACCACAAGTACTTTTAACATTTGAACAAACCTAAACAATATCATTGAACTTTTAACCTGACAGTTTCAGGCAACAATTGAAAGAAAAAAAAAAAAAAGAGACTATTTTATGAGAGAGCCTGTTTACTTAATTCCTTAAACAGCTCTGGGCCATGTGGCAATACCTACACATCTGTAATACCTGAGGAATTTATACCAGTTTAACTAAATTGTAAAGTAAGAAAGAAGAAAATTCTTGCCTTCGGACAGAACAAATACTTAGTGTTCTGGATTTCTTTTAATAGAACTTTAAAGGTCACTATAAGCACCATAACCACTTTGTCTTAGTGAGGTGGTTACAGTGCAAATATCTTGTCTTTGCAGTCTTTTTTTAAAAGATGCTTTAAAAAAAATAATGTTTTATTTAGGAGATAAATAACCTTTTCTGGTGTGTGTGTGTATGACCACCTCTACCTGGCTGGCAATATCAGTTTTGTGCAAATATTTACATCTGGTGTCAGCACGCACTGCATGCTAACCCCAGACACCCTGGGCAGATGCATTGTAATTCTTGCAACCTATAACCAGGTAAATTATAGGTTATCTCATAAAATCTAAATGGCCTCATACCAAATCCATCCAGTTCCGCATGGGGCCATTCAGCCTACAAAATCTGGATATTGTTCACAGGATTTAAAAAATTACTCCAAACACTGTGACCACTGGCTTTAGTAGTCATTGTGCTTGGAGTCTGTATGTGCTGTGCTATAGTTTGAAATGCTGTACTTAACCCCTTCCCGACCACGGACGTATCAGGTACGTCTGACAAAAAACGGCCCTTAAGTACGTCCGTGGCAAATTTGAGTGCTGGAAGTGACCATGATACCTGATAGTATTGCAGCGATGCCTAGATGTCGAAGCATCGTGCGATACCTCTCCTTACTGCCAGGAACCCGAATGATCGCTCCCCCTGGAGCGATCACTTACAGGTTGCTCCACGTGGTGCCCGGCAGAAAAGCAAAGCATTGGAAGCCATCGGGCAGACTTCCGATGCTCTGCCTGTGCTGAGTGCCTTGAGGGGTCAAGGCAGTCAGTGAAGATAATAATAATAATAAAAAAAAATTAAATAAATAAACATAATTTATTAACCCCCTCCCCAACCCCCGCCATGTGGCTCCCACGATGGCGCTGTCTTTCTTAAGGCAGTGCGTCATTGCAGTGGCGTACTAAGGGGGGGTGCGGTCCGCCCCGGGTGCCACCAGTTAGGGGGGTGCCACCAGGTAGGGGGGTGCCTCCAGGGCTGGCCAGGCTTGTGACTCTGTGAGCTGTGTGGCTGCACAGGGCGGCGGGAGCCACACAGCACACACGCAGGGGCTGGGAATTCAGCAGTACAGAAGTACTGCACGGCGAATTGGGGGCGGAGCCAACTCGGCCGTGGAGGCTGAGCCAAACTGGATGCGGGGGCGGAGCTACAGCCAGCCTCCATTTGCTGCCTTTCACTGCACTGAGGGGAAGCAGGAAGGAGTCCCTGCTTCCCCAACTCCAACACACCAGGGACTCACTGACTCAGTGACTGTGTGTGTGTGAGACTGCTTGTGACTGTCTGTGACTGTGTGTGTGAATGTCTGCCTGTGACTATCTGTGACTGTGTGTGTGTGTGTGTGTGTGTGAATGTCTGCCTGTGACTGTGTCTGTGACTGTGTGTGAATATCTACCTGTGACTGCATCTGTGACTGTCTGCCTGTGCCTGTGTGTGTAAATGTTTGCCTGTGACTGTCTACCTGTGAATGTGTCTGTGACTATCTGCCTGTGACTCTCTGCCTGTGACTGTGTGTTTGTCTGCCTGTGACTGTGTCTATGACTGTATCCCTGTAAATGTCTGTGACTGTGTGTGAATGTCTGCCGGTGACTGTGTCTATGACTGTATCCCTGTAAATGTCTGTGACTGTGTGTGAATGTCTGCCGGTGACTGTCTGCCTGTGCCTGTGTGTGTAAATGTCTGCCTGTGACTGTCTACCTGTGACTGTCTGCCTGTCTGCCTTTAACTGCGTCTATGACTGTCTCCCTGTAAATGTCTGTGACTGTGTGTGAATGTATGCCTGTGACTGTCTACCTGTGACTGTGTCTGTGACTGTCTGCCTGTGACTCTCTGCCTATGACTGCGTCTATGACTGTCTCCCTGTAAATGACTGTGACTGTGTGTGAATGTCTGCCTGTGACTGCGTCGGTGACTGCTTGTGTGTGTAAATGTCTGCCTGTGACTGTCTATCTGTGACTGTTCCTGTACCTGTATGTATGAATGTCTGCCTGTGATTGTCTGTGATTGTCCCACAGCGCTTTTTTGTTGTGCAAAAAAGCAAACCCCAGAATGCAACTGACTTTTTTACAGTTTCAGCTCCAGATCATTTTGGGGATTTTGTACCGTGATACACCTGCTCCCCGGGCGGTGATGGGAGATGGCTATGGATCTGCCAGCAGGGTGACTGTTTGAAATATCAGACAGTCCCCCTGCTGGTAGGAAGAGTCAAAAAAATAAATTAAACATGTTTAAAAATAAATTAAATATATTTATATATAAGTATATATATTAATATTAAAATACACTTAGAATGACGTTACATATATATAATATGTATATATATTATATATATAATAGATGTTCATATATATATATTATATATAAATACGTATAATTAAAATAATAAATAAATAAAATAATAAAATAAATAAATAAAATATTGAAACAAAATTTATTATAAATTATATATGCATATGTAATTTCATTCGAACTGTATTTTGTTATTAATATATATATATCGGTAACAAAATACACTTAGAATGACATTCTATATATATCTATCTATATATAAAATACAAATAACCGCAAATATATATATATATAGATAAATACATATAATTACATAAAATATTACACTAGTATACACGTAGAATTTAAATACCTATAAATGCATATATATTAAAATTCTATGTGTATATATAAGTAATTTTTGAACATAATTATGTCAGTGGATTAATTAAAATTTGATTGACATGCCTGACAACATAGGGAGAAAGTGCAGAGAATTTAATTCGCAAGCACTATATTTGACCCTGTAACTCTCCAAGACACCATAAAACCTGTACATAGGGGGTACTGTTTTACTCGGGAGACTTCGCTGAACTCAAATATTAGTGTTTCAAACTGGTAAATTGTATTACAACGATGATATTTTAAGTAAAAGTGACGTTTTTCGCATTTTTTACAAGCGAACGGCACTTTTATGGTCTATATTATTGTTGTAATATGTTTTACTGTTTTAAAACACTAATATTTGTGTTTAGTGAGGTCTCCCGAGAATAACAGTACCCCCCATGTACAGGTTTTATGGTGTTTTGGAAAGTTAGAGAGTCACATATAAGGCTTGCATTTCATTTTTTTCACATTGAAATTTGCCAGATTGGTTATGTTGCCTTTGAGACCGTATGGTAGCCCAGGAATGAGAATTACCCCCATGATGGCATACCATTTGCAAAAGTAGACAACCCGAGGTATTGCAAGTGGGGTATGTCCAGTCTTTCTTAGTAGCCACTTAGTCACAAACACTGGCCAAATATTCGTTTTTTGCTTTTTTCACACAAAAACAAATATGAACGCTAACTTTGGCCAGTGTTTGTGACTAAGTGGCTACTAAAAAAGACTAAACATACCCCACTTTCAATACCTTGGCTTGTCTACTTTTTCAAATGCTATGCCATTATGGGGGTAATTCTCATTCCTGTCTACCACACCGTCTCAAACATAGGCGTGCGCAGCCTATTGCATTAGGGTGTGCACCCTAAAGCACAAGCACACGCGGCGTGTATATATATATATATATATATATATATATATATGTATATAGGAAACATGGGGGGATGGTTGCACTCACCTAAACATGCTTAAATGGGGTGCTGCTGGGGGCCATATTATACAATAAATACACAAGATCCAGCGCACTCTCCTATCTACTAAACAGCAACTTCAATGTTGACAGATTTTATTAGTTTGTAAAAGTTTTTTTTTAAAACACCTAATCTAGGTAAAAAAATGGGGATTTAGTTACATTATATGATCATACATTGCATAAGCCTGCCACAACGTCAATGTACCCCATCTATGTATGTATGTGTATATATATATATATATATATATATACACATATATACACACACAAAGCTGTGTGTGTGCTGTGTGAGGGTGCTGTTAGTGTGATGTGTGTGTGAGGGTGCTGGTAGTGTACTATGTGGGTGAGGGTGTTTGTGTGTGCGTGCTTGTGAGGGTGCTGTGAATGTACTGTGTGTCAGGGTGCTGTTTGTGTGTGTGTGTGCACTTGTGAGGGTGCTGTAAATGTACTGTGTGTGAGGGTGCTGTTTGTGTGTGTGTGTTTGTTAGGGTCCTGTTTGTGTTTGTGAGGGTACTGTTAGTGTGCTGTGTGAGTGTGAGGGTGCTGTTTGTGTAATGTGTGTGAGGGTGCTGTATGTGTGTGTGGGTGCTGTATGTGTGTTGGTGCTGTGTATGTGTGTTGGTGCTGTGTATGTGTGTGGGTGCTGTGTATGTGTGTGGGTGCTGTGTATGTTTGTGGGTGCTGTATGTGTGTATGTGCTGTATGTGTGTGGGTGCTGTATGTGTGTGGGTGCTGTATGTGTGTAGGTGCTGTGTATGTCTGTGGGTAGGTGCTGTGTATGTCTGTGGGTGCTGAATGTGTGTTGGTGCTGTGTATGTGTGTAGGTGCTGTGTATGTGTGTGGGTGCTGTGTATGTGTGTGGGTGCTGTGTATGTGTGTGGGTGATGTGTATGTTTGTGGGTGCTGTATGT
The DNA here is from genome assembly GCF_036172605.1 of Pelobates fuscus. NCBI lineage: Eukaryota > Metazoa > Chordata > Amphibia > Anura > Pelobatidae > Pelobates > Pelobates fuscus. Next base: position 94,207,326 of record NC_086318.1, read on the forward strand.
GTGTATGTGCTGTATGTCTGTGGGTGCTGTATGTGTGTATGTGCTGTGTATGTCTGTGGGTGCTGTATGTGTGTATGTGCTGTATGTGTGTGGGTGCTGTATGTGTGTGGGTGCTGTATGTGTGTAGGTGCTGTATGTGTGTAGGTGCTGTGTATGTCTGTGGGTGCTGAATGTGTGTTGGTGCTGTGTGTGGGTGCTGTGTATGTGTGTGGGTGCTGTGTATGTGTGTGGGTGATGTGTATGTTTGTGGGTGCTGTATGTGTGTATGTGCTGTATGTCTGTGGGTGCTGTATGTGTGTATGTGCTGTGTATGTCTGTGGGTGCTGTATGTGTGTAGGTGCTGTATGTGTGTAGGTGCTGTGTATGTCTGTGGGTGCTGAATGTGTGTTGGTGCTGTGTATGTGTGTGGGTGCTGTATGTGTGTGGGTGCTGTATGTGTGTGGGTGCTGTGTATGTGTGTAGGTGCTGTATGTGTGTTGGTGCTGTGTATGTGTGTGGGTGCTGTGTATGTGTGTGGGTGATTGTGGGGGGTGGAGGTGGGGGTACATTACTTGGTATCCCCCCTCCCTTCTTACTTTATGTAGGGAGGGGGGATCCTTCCTTTCTGCCTTCCCTGGTGGTCCAGTGGAGGTGGGGGCAGATCAGTTATCCCCCCTCCCTTCTTACCTTATGCCTGAGAGGGGGGATCCTGCTGCTGCCGCCATCCATCCCTGGTGGTCCAGTGGAGAGTGAACTCTAGCCCCGCAGGGCTAGAGTTCACTCACGCGAGATCTGAGCGTTGCCGTGGCAACGCTCAGATCTCGCGAGAGGAGCCCGGCGGAGCTGCTGGCAATAGCTCCGCCGGTCCTCTCCTGCCTCCCTCACTGCCTGTGAGCCGGTGAGGGGAGGCTGAGAGCAGAGCCGGCGCTCAGATAGCGCCGGCTCTGCATGAGCCGACAGGGGGGATCCTGAGATCTCCCCTGCCGGTCTCAATACATAGGCGTGCCGCGGGGATTAGGGTGTGCCCAGGCTCACCCGGCACACCCCGTGCACACGCCTATGGTCTCAAAGGTAACATTACTAATCTGGAAATTTTCAATTTGAAAATGGAATGTTCTATATTTGACCATGTAACTTTCCAAAACAACATAAAACCTGTTAATGGGGGTTACTGTTGTACTCGTGACACATCGCTGATTACAAATATGTGCATTTTTTTGCAGTAAAACAGTATTATGACATTCACAGTTAAAATGTCAGACGGAAATGCAAATTTTAAAAAAAATCTTATTTTCTCACATATTTTTAAATTTTATTCATAATAAATTATGTTCCATATATAAACAGTTAATGATAAATTAAAGCCCTGTTTCTCCTGAACAAAATGATATCTAATAAGTGTGGGTGCATTTAATATGAAAGAGGTGAATTACGGTTGAACAGACATATAGCGCAAATTCCAGTTTTTGTTTACGTTTTGTTTTAATCAGAACGTGCACTATTGACTCCGTCCTGAAGGGGTTAAGAGGGGGCAGAGAAAAGATATGTTATTTACTGTCATGATTGCCCTGGACAGCCTGAACTATGCATTGGGGAGTGCTTTAAACGATACCACACATCATTTTTTTTACATTTGCCATTCAGTTTTTTTGTTGTTTACGTTTACCCTATGTATGGGGGGCATGGGTGTACTCAGGAGGCCTTGCAGAAAACAACCTGGGGTGTTTTCTTGCAATAACCAACAACAGGCTCTCCTAAATCACAGCCAAAAAGCAATGACTAAAAATATTGCATCAAAGGCATAAAAACACTCCATATACAATACTGTGTGGTGTCAACCTTTTAAATATATGCACGCTCATTGCAAGAAAATAAATTGGTATATCAAAAAAGGCACCCAAAAAGAAGATATGCCAAATTTAAAAAACACATGTCAGAAGTTTGGCATTGCACCCCCCCAAACATCCCAACAAACCTATGCATGGGTGGTATCACTGTACTCAGGAGATGTTGCTGAACACATATTGGGGTGTTCTTGGGCAGTTACACCTAACAGGAGCTTAGAATCCATGCGTAAAGTAGAATGTGTTTGAAAAATAACACAAAAGAATTACCCAAAAAAAGAGCTACCCAAAAGTTTGACAAAGACTGCTGGTAGAAACAGTGCATGGAAAGTGTTTAAATACCACCATTTAAAATACCCTAGGGTGTCTACTTTTGAAAATATATGGTTTGATGTGGGTAAATTACATTGGCCAGGTCCAAAAATGTCCCAAATAGGACATGGTTCATGATGCCCAGCTGTGAAAATTCCAAGTTGGAAAACTGGAATGCGCACCCTCCAAATAAGGTATTTTAGCCCCCAGAAAACCCGACACAACTGTACATGGGTGGTATCACTGTACTCAGGAGATATTGAATACATATTGGGGTGTTCTTTGGCAGTAACCATTAAAGTTCTCAGTACATGTATTCTTAAATTGCTATGTGTGTCAAAAAAAATCACCAATTATTATTTTTATATTTTTACTTGTCATAGATTGGTGGTAAAATGGTTGCATAAAAAGAGTCAAAATACCCCAAGTTTAATACATTACGATGTCTTCTTTTATAAAAAATATACATGTGAAGGGTTATTCAGGGATTCCTGACAGATATCAGTGTTACAATGTAACTTGCGTTAATTTTGAAAAAAAAATGGTTTGGAAATAGCAAAGTGCTACTTGTACTTATAGCCCTATAACTTGCAAATAAAAGCTAAGAACCTGTTAACATTGGGTATTTCTAAACTCAAGATAAAATTTAGAAACTATTTGTCATGGGTGTTTTTTGGTGGTTATAGATGCGTAACAGATTTTGGGGGTCAAAGTTAGAAAAAGTGTTTTTTATTTTTTCATCATATTTTATAATTTGGTTTATAGTAAACTATATGATATGATTTAAAAAATTGTATCTTTAGAGAAACCATTTAATGGCGAGGAGAAAAACGGTATATAATATATGTGGGTACAGTAAATGAGTAAGAGGAAAATCACAACTAAACACAACACCGCAGAAATGTAAAAAGAGCCCTGGTCCTCAATGGTAAGAAAATTAAAAAATGGTCAGGTCACTAAGGGGTTAAAGAGTTTTAGCACTTAGCGGCCAGAAGTGTAACTCTACCTTCATCCAGAGTAATGACTAGCCTGGAATGAGAGTTTCAGCCTGGATAATGTGAACTCTCTTTCGCACACAGGATACTTGCGACAAATGGCCAATGGCGGCACACTCTTTCCCCCGCCCCTTGAATTGCCCAAGTCCTCCTCTCAGCTCTCCCCTAACAAACCAAATGAAGGGAAGTGACAGCACTGATATGCTTTATATTTTCTGTACAAATCCATCCATGTTTGAATGGTGGTGATAGGCAGCCAGCAATGGACAGCCCCAGTGTTCAAAGACAATTAGCACCATGTTATAGCATTATTTAGGACTTCGGGCACCCACATAATGCTTTTAAACTCCCACACAATACAAATTGGTGTTCCTCCTCCAATAACGACTACACCCAAAGTCAAAAAGATATTGCTGTACTGGTGCTTAGAATGTCCATTTGAAAGGTTACAAGTACAAAGTTGGCAGCAAAGAAATTGCAGGAGTAATTAATGCTTGAATAGAGGGAGTTCTAGATATAGATTAGACAGAGGGTATTTGAGGGGTACTGAGAAGTAAGGGTATGGATTGAATTGTGAAATAAAGGGAAAAAATTAGTACCGTGCATGCGTGTGTGTGTGTGTGTGAAGGAGCTGTGTGTGTGTGTGTAGTGCTAGGCTGGGATTATATATAAATATGTTAATATATTTATTAGACGAGCTTGGCATTCTTGGACAGCTGAGTTTCAACAAATGGAAATACCAGACATTGTGTATTTTTACCCAGAGTTTACCTTTTGCTAGCAACTGTCTCTGACAGCAAATGCTGCACACTAAAGTGACATCTTAGCTACACAGCTGGCATCGGATTGACTCGTACAGATCATCTAACTACTACAATCCAATATATATACAAACTACCAAACATCGATGCATTCACCTGCAATTATTAACGAGAATGTAACACCCATGGTACCACCATAATATTTGTCTGTACAGGTGAATGGATTCTTTCTTTGTCTGATGTTTACAGTTCTGACCTTATTCTTCATTTAACCATCATCTTTTCATCAATGTAAAAGCATAATGAATACTTTATATGCCAAGTGAATAATACAGTTTAGTAGATTAATAATCTCTTAGGTAAGCAGTATAATTAAAAAAAGAGCATTGTGTAGATTAATCACCTAAGTAAACAATGAACTAAGGGTAGGGCTTGCCAAAACTGGGGCACTTTGACATAGAGAATTATTCATTTTCTGACATTAGAATGTGAATACATGTATTTTCCATTTGATATGGAAAAAATAATGTGAAAGATCTATTGTGTATTTTCTTGTGGAATATACATTTTCTTTAGCATGTTTTCCAAGTTTATTGCCATTAGTCCCATTGTGTAGCTGGATTTAATCATATGTTGTATACACACTGAATAGGTGAGTATCTGCCAGTAAACAAGTTTATTCACTTTAGTATTGCTTTTTGCTTTTGTTTTTTATACACAATGTGACAGGAAACATTCAATGTCATGTAAAAAGCTTCAAGTAGAAACATCACAGTAAATGTAAGGCAGAGCTGCACTTATATAATATAGTGAATACTGATGTGGAAATGAAAATATAAAACCGTGTCCTACTTTTAGGGTAATAAGGTAATTAAGGTAAAGCAAACTAGAACTGCACAGCTCTGTTTCTTGCTTAAAAAATAAATAAAAATAATATATATATATACATATACAAAATTCAGGATGCACACTCAGGACTTTCAAAGTGGAATAAAGTGATTTATTAAAGATAAATAAACATGCAGCAAAAAATTGACGTTTGAAAAATACCCGGTAGGGTTGAAACGTTGTTTTTTGTTGCATGTTTATTTATCTTTAATAAATCACTTTATTCCACTTTGAAAGTCCTGAGTGTGCATCCTGAATTTTGGAGATATATATTGGACGCAAGTGGATTGCACCCAGGCGGTTGGAACCTAAGTCCTGGTAAGGAGAGTGCCAAGCCATTTACTGTATATATATATATTATATATATATATATTATATATATATGTAAATATACACTGCTCAAAAAAATAAAGGGAACACAAAAATAACACATCCTAGAACGAAATGAATTAAATATTCTTCTGAAATACTTTGTTCTTTACATAGTTGAATGTGCTGACAACAAAATCACACAAAAATAAAAAAATGGAAATTAAATTTTTCAACCCATGGAGGTCTGAATTTGGAGTCACACTCAAAATGAAAGTGGAAAAACACACTACAGGCTGATCCAACTTTGATGTAATGTCCTTAAAACAAGTCAAAATGAGGCTCAGTAGTGTGTGTGGCCTCCACGTGCCTGTATGACCTCCATACAATGCCTGTATATTCTCCTGATGAAGTGGCACATGGTCTCCTGAGGGATCTCCTCCCAGACCTAGACTAAAGCATCTGCCAACTCCTGGACAGTCTGTGGTGCAACGTGACGTTGGTGGATGGAGCAAGACATGATGTCTCAGATGTGCTCAATTGGATTCAGGTCTGGGGAACGGGCAGGCCAGTCCATAGCATCAATGCCTTCGTCTTGCAGGAACTGCTGACACACTCCAGCCACATGTGGTCTAGCATTGTCTTGCATTAGGAGGAACCCAGGGCCAACTGCACCAGCATATGGTTTCACAAGGGGTCTGAGGATCTCATCTCGGTACGTAATGGCAGTCAGGCTACCTCTGGCGAGCACATGGAGGGATGTGCGGCCCCCCAAAGAAATGCCACCATTACTGACCCACTGCCAAACCGGTCATGCAGGAGGATGTTGCAGGCAGCAGAACGTTCTCCACAGCGTCTCCAGACTCTGTCACGTCTGTCACATGTGCTCAGTGTGAACCTGCTTTCATCTGTGAAGAGCACAGGGCGCCAGTGGCGAATTTGCCAATCTTGGTGTTCTCTGGCAAATGCCAAACGTCCTGCATGGTGTTGGGCTGTAAGCAGAACCCCCACCTGAGGACGTCAGGCCCTCATACCACCCTCATGGAGTCTGTTTCTGACCGTTTGAGCAGACACATGCACATTTGTGGCCTGATGGAGGTCATTTTGCAGGGCTCTGGCAGTGCTCCTCCTGTTCCTCCTTGCACAAAGGTGGAAGTAGCGGTCCTGCTGCTGGGTTGTTGCCTTCCTACGGCCTCCTCCACCTGATGTACTGGCCTGTCTCCTAGTAGCGCCTCCATGCTCTGGACACTACGCTGACAGACACAGCAAACCTTCTTGCCACAGATCGCATTGATGTGCCATCCTGGATTGTGTTGTTTACATTGTGTTGTTTAAGTGTTCCCTTTATTTTTTGAGCAGTGTGTATATATATATATATATATATATATGAAACCAGGGGGCTGCACTCACCTGAACATGCATAAATGGGGTGCTGCTATTATTATTATTATTATTTTTCCAAGGCTGATTAAATCACAAACGCTTTGCAATTCTTTTGGTCACACATTTATGTAATCTGACTGCAGTTAAAAGTAATCCCACACATTCTCCACAAGTAACTTGGAGACTGTGCAACTTGTTAAAGTGAATAGCAATGACTAATCTACTCATGGATCCAACACAGGCAGTAGAGCTGTTTGTGATACAGCGGCTTTGGTCAGGATCAATGCTCAGTATTCCGGCAGGGACGTTTTAGCTGTGAGGCTAACAAGGCATTTGCCTTGGGCGGCATTTTCCAGGGGGCGGCAAAAAAAGTCGCCCCCAAATGCCCAAGGCAAATGTCTTGTTAGCCTTGCGGCTAACAGACATGCCGGCGGGCTGAGCTGCTGGGCGGTCGGGCAGCGCTGGCGGGCGGCTGGCGAGGGAGCACTTCCTCTGAGCTGTCAGCTCAGCTCCCTCGCGCACCGCAGAGTGAGGCTGGGAGGCGGAGCCGGAATATGACGTCATATTCCGGCTCCCAGCCTCACTCTGCGGTGCGTGAGGGAGCTAAGCAGACAGCTCAGAGGAAGTGCTCCCTCGCCAGCCGCCCGCCAGCTCCGCCTGACTGCCCAGCAGCCACTGGACCACCAGGGAGAAAGATGACTCCCCCCCAGCATTCCCAAAGGTAAGGAGGCTGGGGGGGGTTAAAGTGTTAATGTGAGTGAGTGTGTCTGTTAGTGAGTGTGTGTGTGTCTGTTAGTGAGTGTGAGTGTGTCTCTTAGTGAGTGTGTGTGTGTCTGTTAGTGTGTGTGTGTGTGTCTGTTAGTGTGTGTGTGTGTGTGTCTGTTAGTGTGTGTGTGTTTCTGTTAGTGTATGCGTAGCTGTCAGTGAATGTGTGTGTGTGTATTTAGAAGGCGGGGAGGGGGGAAGAGGTGGTGTGGGAGGGGGGGGGGGGCAGGGGGGCGCTCGAGTTTTGTCCTGCCTAAAACCAGGATACACCATTGCCTGTACCATTGCTCAAAGCAGGCTAAGTCATAGACTGATACATACACATTGTTATCTACATATAAAACCCACAGAAATATAGGCAGTACCTTTAGAGTGATAATGCTGTGTATTTTCGTACTGGCTAGACCTTGCTTAGGCAACCTTCGTCACTGCAGATGATTTGGACTACACCTCCCATAATGCTTTGCCAGTATTATGGGTGTAAGAGCATTATGCGGGATGTAGTCCATAACATCTGCAGTATTGAGGGTTGCCTGTCCCTGGTCTAGACCATGGTTCACAAAGGCAATTTTCCTGTGGGTAACTGGCCAAATTGGAACTGACACTAGAGATGTTCCTAGGCAGCAATGCATATCTATAAAAAGGCAGTGTTTACAGTGCTCAGCCTGCAAGAACAGGCTTTAGACAACAGAACCACTACATTAAGCTGCAGTGATTCTGGTGTCTCTTTGATGATGCTGACAGGACCATCCACCACAGGCAAACATTGCTCCCTAACTGGCTAGCTTCCTCAACCACAACAAATTAGTTTTTAATCACAGCCCCCTGGATCAGGGTTTCAGCAATCTGGGACAAACAGAGATTTGCCCAGGATTCAGACATACCACTCTATTCGAGGATGGGTAGCCCTGAGTCATGTCATAGTATCTGGAGGCCTGAAATAACCTCTTGACTGGTACTTGGAGACACTTGGCCTAGAATGTCTGATGACGAAAAGCAAGCACGTAACACTGTATACTTGGTGCCACCTTGTGGTCATATTGAGAACAATATTATGATTGATTAACATTTGTGAATTGTTGGAAATTCAAAGATGAATTAAAAGTGAACTGAACTTGAAACATTCTCCAAGTCAGATATGCTTACAGTTCTGCTGCTTTGAATCATGTCAATTAATTTAAGTGGTTACTCTGCCTAGAGCAGAGGTAGGCAATCTTTTCGTAGTACTGTGACAAAACAAGATGGAGTTCCTTGGCGTACCACTATGTTCTGCTTGTGTTATTTTTGGTTGCTGCAGTGTCTTTGTACAGTTGTATTTGTGCGTATGTGGGCTGTTATAGTGTATATAATAATATACTATAATATATAATAGTGCATGAGTACTTTGTTGTATTGAGTATTATACCTATGAATGGGGGCTGTTTATGAGGCCTGTTTGTGGAGGTTTGTGTCAATGATATGTTACATTGTGTGTTTGGTGTATGTATGTGTAGAGCTGCTTGTGGGATTGCATGTGAGACACGGCTTGTGTGGTTGTGTGGGGATTGTCAGTGGTGTTGTGTTTGTAGGGACTGTGTGTGTGTTTACATGTGGGCTATTTGTATTATTTGTATGAAGGGGAGGATTCTTCTGCAGCTCTGTATATATCTAGCTTTGCAGGTGGCTTCCCTGGGGGCCAGTTACAGATCAATAGCTGCTGCGGGTTGCTCTACTCCAGTGCAGATTCCCATTTCACAAGTGCAGGGACGAAGTGAGCTGAGATAATTTCCTCTAAGTGCTGCAATTTGTAAATTGAGAATTGTCCCTCACCACCTACAATCACTGCTAAATTTGCACTCGCAGATATCTTAAAGGGAAACTATAAAACTAGGAAAAAAAAAAAATTCCTGGCACCTTTTATTACGTAACTGATTCCATCATCCATGTCCCTCTGCACTGGTTCAGGCTCCGTCTGCCTGAAACATTATATAATGCTTTCCTATGGGGTTTTACATGAAACTGGATGCCCTCATACATAGTCGCCTAACGACCCAGAAGTCCCTCTAGTGGCTGTCTGGTAGACAGCAATTAGAGGGAGCGTTAACCCTCAAAGGTAATTATTGCAGTTTATTAAGGGACCTGGGAATACGCACTCAGACCACTTTAATAAGCTGAGGTGGTCTGGGTGCCTATAGTGTCCCTTTAAGTCCCACTGCGACCCCTGATAGGCCAGAGCCTGTTTGGTTCTGGTAGCTTTGAGTGCCGTGCAAAGACACCTTGAGTGCCATACATGACACACGTGCTGTAGGTTGCTGACCCCTGGCTTAGAGTCCTTTTGAATATAGTATGGTGTGTTTGGGGTAGTCTGAAGAACAATATCACATTGTTTCAATGATATTAATATTAAGCAGGAGAAAAGCTATATTTCAAGTTTACTCCACAGGTATGGAATTTTGGCGTGATCCACCTATCGTTTATTCAGATGAGGAATTTTTCATGTATCTTTTGTCCTTTTTTTAAATCTCTCTTTATGGTTTAACAGTCAGAATTGGGACTTTTAATTCGTACAAAGACTGGTTCAATTATAAAACATATGTGGAACACAAAATAATGAAGATTGCTATTTGTTAAAATACACAGAAACAAAGGCCAATCTCATAACTTTTATCTTTACTTTGAGAAATCCCTGTACATAAACCCTCACTTACCCACTAATCATGTACTTACATGAAACGGTCTCTTTTATTCCGTATCAGGATATTAGGCACAGCATGGTATATCACAATATTCAGAGTGCTGCTGCATGCTATGCATTATGGGATGCAGAGCTCCCAACTGTCCTGCTTTCAGAGGGACAGTCCCTGTTTTGGATTCCTGTCCCACCAACCCAGTTTAGTTCTCTGGGACCGAGCATGATGCCAGGCGATTCAAAGGTGGGAACTCCCACTTTGTAGGCTCCACTCACTCTGGAGTATACATGGATGTGGGTGACTGCATATTTGTAATATTTATGGCTATGCTGGTAGCATAATGTTAACTCTTTAGTGAGAGCTGACCTATAGGGTATGTCATTACCATTTTACAGGGTTACTCACTAAAATCATAATTGTTGGGATATTCAAAGTAGAGGAGGTAAACTTGTGCATCTCTGAAAAGCTTGCCTCAACATTAGAAGACTTGAGATTTCTTTCTTTTTTTTATTGTTACCATAACTTATCTTTTTTAATTATTTTTATTTAGATTTGTCACATATAACAAAAAATATTGAGTACATAAAACATTTACAATACATCATTCATATTTGGCTTATTTTATCACATTTCTTATTATATATAAATTAATAAGTGTCAATCATAATTTAAATTTTTTATCATTTAATGTATCTACCATCTGGTTAGCTTTAAAGGTTACTTTTTTACTTTCTTATAAGAAAATATCTGTTCTATACAATATGAATTTGTTGAAGAGCTCTTTATTTGAGTTGAATTTACAAAGTTTTTAATTCTTAAGTACATAAAAATGTCTTTATCAGAAATTTGATATATTGATGAAATATTGGGAAATTGTTCTAATTGATCTTCCTGGATAATGTCTAATAAAGTGGTTACATTTATATTTGGTCAATTTTTAAGTGACAAATCCTCCATGTTGTAATGAGATCAATTTACATGTTTTTGTCTTAGATCTAAAACTTTTTTTATTTCCTCTGATGCTTGAATGATTTGAGCTAAAATTAAAGATTTTAAACAGATTTGATCTGTGCATTTTTTAGAACTATTGCACTATAAAAAATACCGGTACTCAAATCTTCTAACACCCACTGCTTCTGACTCAATAATATACCATGGCTTTGTTAACATTTGATATTCCTGAAGTTTATATATATGACCGATTATATTAGCATAATATAAATGTTTAATATTTGGGAAATGTAGTCCCCCTTTTCGTATGTTAAATGGTAGCATCATAAACAAGTATGACCATTTTGGCAGTATATACTAATTCATGGTATTGATCCTACCAAACCATGACGTCTCAACTGATTTCCAATCTTTCAAAGTCCTATTTGTATATTTTAATAGATTCATAACATTTATTTACATTGTCCTCTCCACCTGTGCAGGTATTGTAACTCCTAAATAATAAATTATTTATTTGTCCATACAAATTAATTTTTTTTACCGAATTCATCAATAGTTTGAATGTCTATATTTATAGACAAAGCAGTAGATTTTATGACATTTAATTTGAAATTTCACTATATTTATTTATCTCCTGCATCAAACATGGTAGAGAGGACATAGGTGAAGTTATTGATAACAAAGTATCATCAGCGTATAATGAGATTTTAATTTCTTGTCTATTGGTATAAAAGCCTTTAATGTTTTTGTTACCTCTAATATTATCGCAAGGAGTTCAACTGAAAGAATATACAGGAGAGGGGACAGGGGACACCCCTGTCTCGTGCCATTATGATCCATCCTGCACATATGTTAGCTCCTACCATCCTTGCTGAGGGTACAGAATATAATGCCATTATGGCATCCGGGATACAAACTTCAAAACCAGAATGTTTTAATACTTTTTTCTAGGTAGCCCTAACTGACCCTGTCAAATGCTTTCTCAGCATCCAATGACAGGGTCAGGAGGGGTTCACCTCTTCGACCAGACGTGCCCAACATATCCAAGTTTCGTCTTGTACAATTATTAGCTGATCTCCCTGGAATGAAACCTATCTGGTCTGAATGTATTCTTTTTTTTTATTACTACCTTTATTCTTTCTGCTATGATGGAGGTATATAGTTTCATGTCCATATTTATCAGGGAGATTGGTCTATAGTTGCTTAGATCAGTTCCGTTTTTGTTGGGTTTTAGTATTGGCTCTTTTGATGGATTTGATCTCCTTGCTATCTGTAACGGATCGCCTGGTACCCTGACCGGATACCTCTGTCAATCGATGCTCCTAGTGCTTTCTGAGGGGTCCAAGCACTCCACCAGACACCATAAGCACTGCAGACTCCTCTACCAGCGATGCAGCTGCGCCAGGGTCTCGCTGTCCTCCACCCACCCTGGACCCAAGACCAGGATCCAGCTTACAGTGGGAAGACCTCTCCTAGTCCAGAGAGTGTAGCAGGAAGAGCTAGTGATTATACTCAAGGGAGTATAGTGATTATAGCAATTCCCAGAGTGTAGTTCTCCAATCCCCCAAACATGAGCCAAGACTTCATGAAGGGGTAAAGCAGGTCTCTTTAATGCAAGCCAGCACTTAAAATGTATACAATTCCTCAGGCCAGAGGCACACCCCTGGACCTGATAGAACACAGGCACACAAATGACACAAACCAATCAGAACAATACAACAATGTCCGGCACTCCCACATACAGCACACAAGCCCTCCCCTCTGCCTAGAAAACACCCCAAAGTCTAGAAAACACCCCAAACATAACACATCCCCATAAATATTTTCCTGGATAGCCCTGAACTGGGTGAGCAACATATCCAAAAATCACCCAGATCATAGGGGTTTAAAAATTTTATGGTAGTCTCTTTTGACCGACCGCACGCATGATTTCATTCCCAAAACAGTTCCAGAGAATTTGGCTGTGCGGCCGGTCTATTTCCAATAGCTAAGTTCACTTTGAATGCATGAACGGCATCCATTCGTGCACAAAGCCCATGTTGAAGTGCCGTTTGAATTGTCGAACAGCGTTGAACTCCAGTCGAAGAGTTGAAGTCCACCGAAGGTAAAGTTTCAGCGGTGTTCGTGCCGTCGCGTGTCCAATTTGACTTCCATGAACTCGACGACAAGACACAGCTGAACTCGTTCGACTGAATAAAATGGCCTCTGCCACGTGTTCGAATGTTGAACGGTGGCCACTTAAATATAATTTAAAGGGGGGGCTTGGCCTTACCGGCGATGTGAACGGTCGCAAACTAATCGAGCACCTGACCAACCTCTTATAAACCGCCGCCAAACTACTATTAATGGAAAGGATGGGCAACAAAAAGAAATCCCACGCAAGCCAGGAGACACCCGGTCTACCGCCCGGTAAAAAAGACGGCGATCTGGACCGCTACTTTCGAGACAAAGTAAGGGCGCTCGCAGAGGCAGACGTGGATGAGCCGCCATCTTCCCCACGTGTCTCACCTCCGAACAGCCCGACGAGTTCGGAAACATCAATCCCGTACAGCAATAACAAGCTGCAGGATATAATACAAAACCTCCCCTCCAAAGGAGATATGGCATCTATGCTGGCGAAGCTGGATGCCTCCATACAAGAGAAGCTGTCATCCATTACCAACGAGGTACGACACATAGGCTTGAGAGTGGGTGACTTAGAGGGGGATAGAGAGAGTATTCTGACACGGATCCATAACTTAGAACAGGGACAGGAGTCTCAAGACGCCAAAATCATACAAATACTCCACCACACAGAAGACCTGGATAATAGGGGGAGAAGAAATAATCTCCGTGTGAGGGGTATCCCAGAAACACTGGGGGACCCCGAAAATATTAAAGAAAAGCTCCAAGTCTTATTCAATAACATATTACAGCGCCCTATTGAAACACCTATATTAATGGACAGAGCTCACAGGGCAGTGAGGCCAAGGGGCCTACATCAAGACGCCCCAAGGGATATTATATGCAGAATACATTATTATACCCTTAAAGAAGAAATCATGCGCAAGGCGCGAAATTCTCCAGTCTTGAACTCAGACTCCTCACAAACCCAAATCTTACCTGACTTGGCTTGGCAAACATTGCAAGGCAGGCGGGTTCTGAGACCCATAACGCAGATCCTACAAGCAAGAGAAATACGTTATAGGTGGGGGTACCCATTTTCCCTTACAGCGACACATAATGGAACGCAAGGCTGCATTACTACAGTGCAAGATGTGCCTGACTTCCTCAAACTATTTGATATCCCTCAGTTGGAAATATAAAATTGGTATGATCCAGGATCCCAAGGCACCTCACAAACTCTGAACCAGCGACCCAGATGGAGAGTTCAGGCAGAAAGGAGAAGGACGCCGGGGAAGAGACTCCATTTCACACCACCATCCAGACCCAGACATGCCTCTCAGGACACTTGAAGGCTTTACTGCTAGAGAAGTTTGAAGACTCACTACAGTCGATGTTCAGAAGCCTTTGTTGGAACTCATTTCATGTCTTTTGTGAAACGTCAGACACGGGGAACTCAAGGACTTACTCGGGAGTATAAGAAAAATAAGAAAAAAATAGAAAAAAATCACCTGATATCCATCCCATGGGCTCTACATCCTCTCTGCACCCCATCCCCTTCCCACTTTTCACACCCTCTTATCACTCTGGTAATTCAAGGGGGTTGGAAACAGATAGCTAAGGAGGGGACAGAATCTTTATACATTGATCTATTAATGCCTATTGGGGGGATTGATGCAGATTGATGTAGTGTTGGTATGTTTCGTATTGTTTTATAGAAACCTACAACCTTCACATGTGGTACCCTACGCACACCCTCACCCTACACTCTACGCACACCCTTACCCTACACACTAACACTGACATGTCTGCTGAGGCGAGTATAATATGAGGACAAGGTCAAACCCTTAATAATGCAATTTTAGAGTTACACCCATCCGGATGTTGTTATGGTTACTACTAGCTCGAGGCGGCGCAAAAACCTATAAGTGACTTCGAGAGAGGTTGAGGAGAGCCTGATAGGTTTTCACATACCACTACTTTCTACGATTAACGGCCACGGTTAATACAAACCTTTTAAATATATCAATATATTACCCCTAAAGAAACAATAGTGGTTCTGAGCGGTACAAAACTACTAGCATATTCTAAGTGACTTTTAATCCCGATTCGGTAATTATTGCCGAAAGGGAGTGTATCGAGTACCGACTCCTTGATAGTTGGTGAAGACACCAGCTTGTGTTCGTGATTTCTGAACCTAGATTTCACACTTGTAATTTTTCAATTACACTGTTCTATACTGTTACTCTTTTACATTTTTCAGTTTGTTACTTCATATATTTTAATTTACAATTGTTCCTGAAACAGCAGCATACAAGTCCATACTCCGCTACTGACAGTACTCACTCCGTGAGCACGATGATGACACATGTTAAAAACCAGACAGCGACAATAGACTCATTAAAAATAATATCCTACAATGTCAGGGGACTTAATACTCCCCAGAAAAGGAACTTAGCACTTAGAGAATTTCACAGACTACAGGCAGACGTAGTGTTCGTACAGGAAACACACTTCAGGGACCCAACAGCACCGAAACTAACTAATAAACACTACCCTCTGGCCTACTATAATAACTACACCCAGAGCAAATCGCGTGGTGTAGCAATCTTAATCAGGAAGGACATTCCCTTCACCTACCAAAATCATCTTATTGATAACTCAGGGCGATATATCATATTGCAAGGCTCGATAGGCAACCAATCTGTCACCTTTGTGAACATATACTTACCGAATGTTAAACAATGTCACACCCTACATAGAATCATCAACAAAGTACAACAGACGGCGTTAGGTATATTAATCGTAGGGGGAGATTTTAACATATCTATTGACGGTCTCAAAGACAGCACAGCCCCACAATCTAAACATCTAAACTACACGAGAACACAGATAAGACACCTCCTACACGACCACCAACTGGTGGATTGTTGGAGGGCCATGCACCCGACAACAAAGGACTACTCCTTTTATTCTAGATCAGCATCTGTGTATACCAGAATAGACCTCTTTCTCACAACTCAGAGAGACCTCTCATTAATAACCTCAGCAACAATACACAATATCACTTGGTCCGATCATGCACCGGTCCAGATAACACTAAGAATTCCAACGATGGCCCAAGGGAAAGGTCAATAGAGACTGAACACTTCTATTCTACACAATATCCAGGCCAAGAAGGCTATAGCAGAGACAATCGACAATTACTTTCGAGAAAATAACACACATGATACTGCACCCTTTCTCCAATGGGAAGCCCATAAGTGTGTAGTGAGGGGGGAACTTATAAAATGGGGCTCCTTTCTTAAGAAAGCACAGATCAAGAAACAACAGGAGCTATTGCACAGGATCAAAGATTTAGAAGAGGTACATAAAGTCACCATGTCAGATATAGACTATAGGAAACTATTATCCCTTAGATCTGAACTGACTTTAATATTACAATCCAAGGCGAAAAAATCCTTGAGTTGGAACAAACAGTTGTTCTACGCCCAAGGAAATAGATGTGGGAAACTTTTGGCTAACGCCTTGAAACAGACGAGAGGGAAAACATATATTCCACAGATTAAAACGACAAACGACAAAATAGTGCAAACAAACGAGGAAATAGCAAAGACCTTTAGGGAATTCTACCACTCTTAATACAATATTACGAAAGAGTCCCAGGATAAGGAGGTAATAAAGGCATACCTCGCAGATAAATTTGACTATGCCCTTCCACAGGCGATAGCTAAGTCCCTAGACGAACCGTTCTCCATGATGGAACTCACGCACGCAATTAAAGATACTCCAGCTGGTAAAAGCCCAGGCCCAGATGGCTACTCGGCCTCCTATTACAAGACTTACACAAAAGAATTAAGCCAGCATCTCCTCTAAGCCATGAACTCCATAGGTCTGGTAAATCCCATCCCACGACCTAGTTTAGAAGCTAATATTACACTTCTCCATAAACCGGGGAAAGATCCAGACCTGTGTAGTAGTTATAGACCAATCTCTTTAATTAATGTAGACATAAAAATATTTACAAAGATGTTGGCTCTGAGATTGAAACCACTACTACCATCTCTCATCCACCCAGACCAGGCGGGATTTGTGCCATCGCGGGAGGCCAAGGACAATACCACAAAAATTATTAACTTAATACATGGGGCTCGGGGCCTTAAATCTCCGGCAATTTTGTTAGCTATAGACGCAGAAAAAGCGTTCGACAGGGTGGACTGGAGCTTCCTCCTGTCGACGCTTGAAATCCTTGGCTTCGGGAATAGATGGATGCAGTGGATACAGGCTATTTATTCACTTCCCTCAGCAAGACTGAAAATCAATGGGTCATTGTCCGACCCTTTTTTAATTACAAATTAAACGAGACGAGGGTGTCCTTTGTCTCCTCTTCTTTTCATCCTTGGACTAGAACCATTACTAAATGCAGTAAGAGCACAAAAGAAGGTGGAAGGGATTCAGATAGGCCATTCACAATCTGCCTTTGCCGACGACCTGTTGTTCACCCTAGCCAACCCAAAATGATCCCTCCCGGCCCTGATGAGTATTCTTTCTGAATACAGCACCCTCTCTAACTTTAAAATAAATATGGACAAATGCGAAATATTAAACCTTACACTCCCAGACAAAGTAAAAACCCAATTACAAAAATTATACCCCTTCCAATGGGCCAAACATTCGATCAAATACTTGGGCATCAACGTCACTCCACATACCAAATCATTGTATAGTGCAAACTTCCCACATCTTTTGGGAACCATAAGCTCTGACCTAGGGAGATGGAATACGCCGCATTTTCGTTGGTTTGGCCGAGTGAATATACTTAAAATTAATGCTCTTCCAAGAATATTATACCTCCTTAAAATGCTCAGGATTCCACGAGTATTCTTTAAGAAAATACAGACACTATTTACGGCATTTATCTGGGCAAATAAACGCCCAAGGATCCATTACAACATTCTTACAAGGCCAAAGGAAAGAGGGGGAATAGGGCTACCTGACATTTGGTTGTACTACCAAGCTATACACCTCAACCGCATCATGGATTGGTCTTACCAAGGGAAATCTAAACTGTGGATTTTCATTGAACAAGACTTGATAGGAGAATCATTGAAAACAACTCATTGGATGCTGACGTCACCTTCAACTTGGCCAGTCCCCATACACCCAATGGTGACACCAACAATACATTTATGGAAAAAGATCCTGAGCAGATCAAATCTAGCCCCGATCCCATCTCCAATTTACCCAATAACAAATAACCCGAATTTCATAACTGGGAAACAGGGTCTACAGCTTACAATACCCAATAGGAACAAGCAGACTACACATATTACACTATCTGAAGTGGTGGGGAAAGAGGGAGTAGTACCGGTGACATGTTTGGCGGAAGGAAAATTACCTTCACTCATGCAGAGTTTTCAATATGAACAATTAAAACACTTCTTGAGAGCACAGGGTTTGATAAATTGGACCCATAGGGACCTAACTGCTTTTGAGGAACTATGTATGCGACACAAAGCACCACAAAAATCAACCTCCCTATGTTATAAACTATTACAAACACAAACCCAAGGGTCTTTACCCTATTTTACTAAAATTTGGGAGGATCACATAGAAGAAAGGTTGGTAGAGGATGATTGGAATGCAATATTTAAAACCATCTTTCATTCACATTCCAGTGTACCTTTGCAAGAGATTAATTATAAATTCGTCTCGACTGATGTTAATAGGTTTGACCCTTCGACATCTGCTGAATGTTGGAGATGTACCTCGCAAAGGGGTACGTTTCAGCACATATGGTGGACATGTGATCTAGTGGCAGGCTTTTGGAGGGAGGTATGGAACACGGTAAACTTAGTGATGAACATAACAATCCCATTCAGTCCGGATGCTCTATTGCTGTTCCATTTTGACATCCCAGGAAGGAAATTTAAACATTCTCTCACATACTTTATGTTGACAGCAGCTAAAAGCTGTCTAGTATGCAATTGGAGGTCACCTAACCTGCCTTCTAAGAAGGAATGGTACTTAAAAGTTGAATATTTCCACGCCCTAGAGGAATTAAGTTGGGGATCACTAGACAAATACCATAGGTACACGGACACATGGCAACCCTGGAAACAATTCTTGCAGGGACAAATCAATAATATCAACTTAACATCGGTAACTTAGGTAGGGGCCACGTATCCTTCAAGGGAATTATTTCTCTAGATATGGCAAAATATAGTTCATATGGGTACGAATACAATACTGCATAAACTTAATTGAAGATCTTGGGCTTAGTCTGCAATTGTCAGTCACTATGAACATAAATGTATCTAACAGTTGGTAATCGTGAGAAACTGTGGAGTCATCTATTCTACACGAATGTAATATGATAGAATGCTGCTTAACTTTTATACTTTTATATTTTATGATTTGTAAACTTGTTCTAATTGTTGCACTTATTTGTTCATAAGATGTGATAATATTGTACCACACAAAATGCATAAAAATAAAATAAATAAAAATATAATTTAAAGAGCAGAAACAGTCCCTTAAAACCCATTATGCCCAAATAGCATTTTTAAAGGGCAATACATCCCAGGGACTATAGTCACAGGGCAAGAGGCTGGCAAGCAGGCTTCTCCAAATCCCAGTGACGAGGGTGCTTTCATCACACACTATCTAATTAAACAAAAAAGCCAGAGGCTGTACCAATATTGATTTAATTAGTTTATAATATAGATTGCTAAATCCATCAGGACCTGGAGTTTTTTGTTCAGATTTATTTATTTATAAAATATTTTACCAGGATGGATACATTGAGATTTCTCTCGTTTTCAAGTATGGGTCCACAAAACATTGCATTGTTATAATAGGATACAATATTACAAAAATACAATATACAAACAATATATATATATATACACACATATAAATCTAAATTTAATTCATAACAGGTAATACATTTATTCAACCATGACAGGTGCATTCTGTGCTGAGATATATTGCCATAGATCTCTTACAAGATTTTAGATTGAATGAAGATTTGACTGTGTCCCTGAGGTTATTCCATAATTGCGGTGCTCTGTAGGAAAATGAGGATCTAGCCAATTTATTTTTGTATTGCAGTATGCTAAATATCATGCTAGTACTGGATCGGAGGTTATAGGAGGTGGGAACAGCTGGGGAGAGCATTCTACTCAGGTAGGGTGGGAGCTTTCCAAAAATGTTCTTATGCACAAGGCTGGAAAGATGAAGAGTGCATCGATATTCCAGCGATAGCCAGTTTAGTTCTTTTAACATGTCACAGTGGTGGGTAAAGTAATTCCATTCTAGTACAAAGCGGCAGAACAAATTATATAATGTATAAAGTTTATTAACGTGGGTTTGCGGTGCGGGTGCATACACTACATCCCGATAGTCAATTAGCATTTGTTGCACTATCCTTACTGTAGGTCTTAGGCAGGATTTGTTTCTGTACAGGGCACCTAGTTTTGGGTAAAGTTTTGAAGAGATGTTTTCAATTTGAAGGCCAAAGGATAGATTGGGGTCTAGCAACATCCCTAGAGATATAAAAGAGCAGACTGCTGTCAGTGTGCTATTTGAATTTGTTCTGATACAGAGTTCTTGATTTTGTAGATTATATAATTTATGTACAGTTCCAAAGATCATTTTAACAGTTTTGTCAGTGTTTAGGAAGAGTTTGTTATCTGCTATATCTGCTATCCACTTTTCTACCTCTGTGAATTGGTTATGGAGCACAGCCTCAAGCCGTGGTAGCTTGGGTTTACTAGTGTATATTACAGTGTCACCGCATACATGTGTACAGTTGAGGATTTGCAGACGTTAGGCAGATCATTTATAAATAATGTGAATAGCAGGGGGCCGAGTATGGAGCCTTCAGGAACACCACACGTGACTGGAAGACGGAGGGAAACAAAAAAATGGCCACATATTGCAATTGGTCTGAAACATACGATCACCAATGCCTGAGTTTTTAAGTTTTTGCAGAAGAATGCCATGGTCTACTGTGTCAAAGGCCTTGGCAAAATCAAGGAAAATAGCTCCAGTTAAGTTTCCTTGGTCCATGCCAATTTGGCCTCCAAGACTAACCTCTACCTCACATACCTGTCTCTTGCTCTCTCCTAAAGGGCAGCCCACCTTATTCGACTGCAAATTCCTGTCCTTATGTGTTTTACACCCCACCTTCTATAAAATGTAAGCTCGATTGAGCAGGGTCCTTTTCAACCTATTGTTCCCGTAAGTTTATTTGTAATTGTCCTATTTATAGTTAAATCCCCTCTCATGGAATCCGTTGGCGCTATATAAATGGCAATAATAATAATTGCAAACTTTTAAGAGGGCAGTCGAAGTTGAGTGATTTTGATGAAAGCCGGATTGATCAGGGATCAGATAATTTGATCGTTGATAATATTCACGTAGTTGCATGTGGACACATTTTTCCAAGATTTTTTACAATACTGAGAGCAATGATATTGGACGATAGTTAGATACCAAAGTATTGTCACCACTTTTATGGATAGGTACAACTTTTGCAGTCTTCCAAAGCTTGGGTATGTATCCTGACACCAGGGATTCATTGATGTGAGTAGTGACAGGTTTAGCAATTGCAAGCGCACACTGAGCTTCAGAAACATTGCTAGGATTTGATCTGGTCCACGCTGTTTTTTCATTTTTAAATTATTAAGATGTTTATTAACGACGCTAACAGGTACAGGTCTAAAATTGAATTTTTCTATATGAGAATTTTGAAGTTTTGGCAGGGCCTGATCTTTATTTGTGGTCTGAAAATGAGTGTCATTTTGTGTGGTAGCACATCCAACAAAATAATTATTAAAGGCATTTGCTACATCTAGGGGTTGTTGCAGTCTTTGGTTGTCCATTTTGACAGTGGAGGGTTGGGAGTGGATTGTGGGGCTTTGTATACTATTTATGATTTTCCAGAAGTTTCTTGGGTTTGATAGGTTGTTGTTCAAATTTTTTTTACTTACTACCAATTATCCATTTTTGGAACATCTGCACTATATTTTTGTTTTTCTTGTTTTTGTTTCCTGTTTTTTATTGTGGGTAAGGGGTATTCCACTTTTAGTGTTGAGCAGCTTTTACATTTTGGGCACTGTAAAGAAACACTTTCTATCTCTTTATTGAGGTAGTTTTCTCTGTTCAAATTTTCACTGAAATATTGTCTCTTTGCCATTTTTGTTTGTTTTGTGCATGCATTTCGCCATTGTCTATAGGCACAGTGATCGTTCATGGAGCCAGTACGCTGGAACTTTGACCACAGTGAATCTCTAAACTGATACATTTGAATGAGGTCAGCTGTAACCCAGGACAGGTGTGTCCCTTTTAGTCGCACTTTACACAGAGGGGCATGCAAAGTCCAAACATGCAAGAGCTCAGACTGAAAAAATGCAATAGCTATTTGTCTCTCAACTTCAATAGGAGTAAATTGTATATTGTTTGTTTTTGTTTAAAAAAATTTGTATATCGCTCTTTTTTGGGTTAAATTCCAGATTGCATAGTTTACTATAAAAATAATTTATTTATTTTTATTTTTTTAATTTTTTTCCCCTGTTTTCTTTCACGTAGTATATATTCCATGCTCATCTATGAGTCTGTCTATCCTATTTCTTGATCTTTGTTTTTGTCATTTTTTTGTTAAGTTCTTACTAGCTATATTTCCAGAGTAATAATTATTTAAATTAATTTTGTTTAGAGTTGTTTTAATTTTTTCTTGTTTTTAAATGCATTTGTTTTGAAGTTCAAACAACTGTTTTTTTTTCTTTAGTAGCTTGTAGTTTATTTGAATTTGAAATATTATAAAAACATATATAAAGATTCCTTGCCTTTCTTTTTTTTTTTGCTATTTTCCCATTTTGATTAAATATCCCCTCATAACGGCCTTGTACGTGCACCAGATTGTATATTGTGTGATATCTGGGGAGGTATATTCCTCATAAAACAATTTTGACATTTTTAGTACTACTTCCTTATTTTCTTCATTTTTAATTAAAGAGTCATCCAATCTCCATGTATTGGTACCATGGACTAGAGGTTTTCCCAATTCAATTAAAACAAAACTGTGGTCTGACCAGGTGTTATCTTTAATTGGTATTTTATTCATCCATGTACTTTAGATAGATGAGTATAGTCTCGAACTAGTGGATACATAGTTCTCCATGCATCATACAACTCAAATCTTCTGCATACACTATTTCATTTCTTAGATTGTTTTGTAACCCTTTTATCGATTTTACAAAGCTTTTGAGATATTTTATCCATTTTATAATCCAATACACAATTAAAGTCACTGGCTAAATTTAATGAGCCTTTGGCTATTTTGAGAACTCTTTTAATTCACTTGAAAAGATAATAGCTACACCTCCTTTTTAATATTTTTCTAATGAAGCTTGCAAAATTGTTGGAAACTTTTTTCCTCCCCATTTCTGGGGTGCCAATTTCTGCCAATGCGTTTCTTGCATGAAACCTATTTGAATTTTTTCAACATTGAAGGAGTTATATATCATGCGCCTTTTTGCTGGGGGATTTAAACCCTGTGCATTTATTGACATTAACTTAAGCGTTTGATAATATAATAATTTACAAATAATTGAACTCCTGATCTGATCACAAACAAACAAACATACATATATAACGGCATCTAACAAATACTGGAAATCTATCCTCTTGATCTCCATTTACATATAACACATACAATTTTCAGGAATTTTATTCCATAATTTTCTCTGTAGCTCATAGAGCTACTTGGCAACCTGTGTAGTAATACCACACAAAGTAGGCTGCATTGTTTGGAGTTGATATATTTTTTTATCTTTGGAGTTGTTCCTAGCCTTAAAATCAATTAGACAAAAAAAAAGAATTGTGAAATTATACCTATTTTTCCTGGTTACTTAATTTCAGAGAAATATCCTATTAACTTTTTTTTACAATTTAACTTGTATACTTTCCTCCCCCCCCTCCTCTCGCCTCCCCCTCTTTTGACCTAAACAATGTTAATTTATAAATTCCAATTCCAAATTATGAGGAGAGAGAGAGATAAAGAGAGAACTGTAAGAAGAAGGGGAGAGGTAAAACAAAAACCCTCTTTTCCCTTATCCCTCCGCCCTCACCTCTTAAAAAATATCTTGAAGTGTTATGTTTTCCATTCCACTTCCCTTATTTTAGTATTTTTAACAATTTAACTTTTTTCCAGTGACCTTAGGCAAAGAATGTTCTTATTTATTTTAAATCAAGTGAACTTCATGTGTTTCATTATTATTATCTTTTCATTATTATTGTCCTTCTTTGATTGTTTTTTTTCTCTGAAAGCTTGTAATATCTTATCTCTAGGAAAATCTGTTGGAATATTTTGAGGTTTACTTATCCCATGGCAATCCTTTCTTCTTGGGAAAACAAGGGGCTGGCTGCACTCACCCAAACATGCTTAAATGGGGTGCTACTGGGGGCCAATAAGAACAGTAAAAATAGAAATCCAGCGCACTCACGTATCAACTAAACAGCTACTTTGATGCTGACAGATTTGACTAGTTTTATTATAAACACCTTATCTAGGCAAAAAATAATGGGGGTTTAGTTACACTATATGATCATACATTGCATAAGCCTGCCACAAACGTCAATGTACCCCATCTTTGGCAGGTCCTACTCTCACTGCCAACTGTCTACTAAATTAGCTACTCACTTGGGGAAATCCTTCCATCTCGAGTTCTCTGCAGTACAAGGCTAAAATAGGGTCCTGAGATGAAACACCTGTGACAGGGGGCGGTGCAAAAAGCTGGACACACAGGAACAGAGGGGTTGAGGGCCCTGCTCAATGAGCTTACATGCTAGAGGGAGTGGGGTAAAGTGACACAAAAGGTAAGGATTGTATTAGACTAATGACAGTTGCAAGAGAGGAATCAGTCGGGAGCTATTAAAAGTTTAATTGACATGCTTTTCTGAAGAAGTGGGTTTTTAATGATGTTTTGAAGGAGTGGAGACTGGGTGAGCATCTAATGGAGGAGGAAAGTGAGTTCCACAGTCTTGAAGGCGAGTATCAGAGGTGGGAGAACGGACTGAAGATAGACGTAAGTCTTCAGCAGAGCGTAGAGGCCTAGACGGGACATACTTGTGTATTAGGGAGGGTAGATTGGTGGGAGCAGCGTTATGTAGAGATTATTTAAAAGCAAGAACCAGAATTTGAAATTGAGCCCTACATCTTAGAGGAAGCCAATGTAGGGACTGACAGAAGAGTGAGGCGTGGGATGTGCAGGCGGACAGGAAGATGAGCCTCGCCGCTGCATTCATTATGGACTGTAACAGCGCAAGTTGGGAGCACGTAAGACAACTGAGAAGTGGATTACAGTAGTCAAGGCGAGAAAGGACAGTGGAATGGACCAGCACCTTAGTCGCATCTTGTGTTAAGTAGGGTCGGATTTGCACAATGTTTTTGAGATGAAAGCAACAGGATTTGGCGATAGACTGAACATGTGGCGTGAAGGAGAGGTCAGAGTCAAAGAGAACACTTAGGCAGTGAGCCTGCGTGGTGCAGCTGATTGTTGCATCGTTGACTTGGAGGGAGACAGACATAGGAGTAGCAACACTTGAGCAACAGTTTAGACGAAGGGTCTTGCAACACATTAATTCCATCAAGAATACTGTTACCCCAACTACAGTAGCACGACACATCGTTAATTTCCACAATGGCATTAGTGACAATCTACGATTCCAGGCCATTGAGAAACTAATGCCCAATCCAAGGAAAGGTGATTTTTATAAAATCCTTCTACAAAAAGAATCCCACTGGATTTTCACCTTCAAAACTCTAGCCCCTCTTGGCCTAAACGAAGACTTCAATTACACACAATTCATCCACTAGTAAATTCAGGTGACTGAGTACGACCCATTAACACTCTCCGTCTATGGGCCCCCCCTTTTTCGTAAACCATCTACTTTAAATGGTGTCCCTATGTGCTTTATGCTCCTACACATTATATTATGACGAGCAACTTACTACACTGACTGACATTATTCTTAGTAGTAACTGAAAAATACCACCACTGATCTTTAAATCACATCCGTATCATAATCTCCTTCTTTAGTTCAATTGTATTATTTCCTATATTGGATAAAATACTTAAAGGACCACTCTAGGCACCCAGACGACTTCAGCTTAATGAAGTGGTCTGGGTGCCAGGTACCTCTAGGATTAACCCTTTTTTTTATAAACATAGCAGTTTCAGAGAAACTGCTATGTTTATAATGAGGGTTAATCCAGCCTCCAAATCCTCTAGTGGCTGTCTCATTGACAGCCGCTAGAGGCGCTTGCGTGCTTCTCACTGTGAAAATCACAGTGAGAGCACGCAAGCGTCCATAGGAAAGCATTGTAAATGCTTTCCTATGCGACCGGCTGAATGCGAGCGCGGCTCCTGCCGCGCATGCGCATTCAGCCGATGACGTCGCGATCAAGATGGAGAGGAGGAGGAAAGCTCCCCGCCCGGCGCTGGAAAAAGAGGTAAGTTTAACCCCTTCCTCTCTCCAGAGCCCGGCGGGAGGGGGTCCCTGAGGGTGGGGGCACCCTCAGGGTACTCTAGTGCCAGGAAAACGAGTATGTTTTCCTGGCACTAGAGTGGTCCTTTAAACATATGTCTCCATTAAGAGGTGATGACTAATTGAGTATCGACTACTATATATATATTATATATATTCCTTATTACCAATTTCAAAATATACTATTCACCTCCTATTGTAACATAGCACAATTCGTTTCCACACTACCCTGAAATGGTTTCAATAATTTCAGCGACAAGTGGGAGAACTATATGTGCACAAGAATTTCGGCATGTATATGTTACAAATCAAACCACTATGAGCTCTTTACATTTTTGACCCTATAGAGCCACCGTAGTTTCTCACTCCCTGACAGCCGAAATCTGACCAATCAGCTGCCAGGGCGGGATTTATAAACTTCACCACTGGAGGGAGTCATTTCCCCCTGACGAGCCCCTAAACAGGGCGAAACGCGCGTTGGGTCTTGCCGACATTATTCTACATTTCGCATTAGAAATACTGCATACCTAACTGCTCCTCGGACAAACTCTAATAATCCTAGTTGTTCTGGATACCGACCGAGGCACTGGGGCATTTTTGGTCAGTTAGAAATAGTGCGAAATAATCAACCGACCGACCGGCGGTCTCCACTTCTAATCATTTAACCACTTGGCTAATTTAATCACGGCTAACTCTATTCATTGGTAAATCACCTATACTCTCACTTTACTATTACTGATGCCCTCGAAGGCATCTTTCTCTCTTTGCTTTGCAGTCTCTAGAACTATTTAAAGTAGAGAAGCTGACGAAAACAATTGGGTTACACATCCAGACGAAAAACGTTATGTGACCAATACCTTATCAATTGTACCAATACTGAGAATATTAGTATTTACAATAGCCTGCACGATTTTGAGAAGAAATTCAGCAGGAATACTGCACACTTATCAGACTAAACATCCATCTTTATATTTTCTCATCCAGGGTGACTAGCTTGGAGAGAGTAAGTGGATTTAAATCTGACCATTTCTCAGTACAGACCGTATGACTTTCTTACAAATCTAAAAAGACCAGGCATTATACCAAGAAGTAATCTAGCACGGTGCCCAGTCACGAATAATGCTAAATCACGTCTAGTATTACGTGTATAGAGAACCAAGCACCCTTAGCGGTCTGTTTAATGCTGTACCGATGACCGAGGCAACCGACACTTGTCTATCCACTAATTACCTCGTAGGAAGCATTTGCCTCAAAATCTCGGAGCCCACCCAGGCTGATAATCACGGTCTATAACACTGGGAACCTTTTTTCTACAGACAAAAAACTTAGTATTATAACTATACAAAAAAGTGGAAAACACCCAGAATACGTAGAATATTTTAAATTAAGACAACCTGAAATCAAGTTGAATATCCGTGGATATAATCTGTGTAAAGATCAGATAGCTTTCATAGCATAAAATAGTATGAAACAAATAATATGTGTAAATATAAATGTAGATACACTCACAAACGAAGGTGAGATCAGGCTTGTCACCCTCTCAGGGGTAATTGTAACGAGTATATACCCCTACACGCAGGATCCAGCCAAACAGAAGACAGCACAGAGGAAAGATACATCTACCGGACCTTAGAGTGGCCGGACTCGACGTAATAGGAGAAGTACAGAGTCAGGAACGATCCGAGGTCAAGGGCACAAAGAGACAGCGTAAACGAGAACTAGCCGGGGTCTGGTACACAGGAATCAGCAAGCCGGCAAACAGTACAGACAAGGATAAAGCGAAAACGAAGTCAGAATACAAAGCCAAGGTCAAATACGGAGAAACACAACTGAACACAACAAGCACTAAAGGGAACTGTAGCAGAAACCACGATAGGGCAAGGAACTAAGGGAAAAGGATGAGTATAAGTAGCCTTCAAACTAATGTGATTGGCTCCTGTCACTTCCACACCCCCAACAGGTAAGTGTATGGGGTGATTGGCATGACAGGAGCCAATGGGAGCCTTTTTGCAATTTAGGCTCCCACTGTCTCTTTAAGAGCGCGCCCGAGACTCGCGGCGCGCTCTTAGCTGCAGGCGGGACACGTGACCGCATCTCGCGGTCACTGCCCGTCTTCCTGTTAGGAGAGTCGGATGAGCCGCGCGCGGCTCGTGCAGCCGCAGGACCGCGCGCGGCTTGAAGAGAGGACCGCGGCCGGCCCCCGGATAAGGTAAGTAACGCTACAGTAATATGATGAAGATGAGCTGGTATATCCTCCAGTAAAATATGTGAAAATAAAGGAAATCAAATATAGTGAAGTTTGTTAATATAATAAACAATTGCATTTATTGGTTGCACTTACACATAGAAGGCATAAAATAGGCATGTCTCCATATATTTATGGAACTCCTGGGAAATGGTGTTGAATTCCTGGTATTTAGGATCCAAGAGCAGCAATATCGAAGCAGCCAAAAGATCAAATTACATTAAAATACAAATACAAATAAAATTATAAAATAAAGTATATAGGAGATAAATCCAACGCGTTTCGTCCGGTAGAGTGCTGGACTTCTTCAGATCCCAGAAAATTATTTTACAGGAGTCACTTCTATATTAATATGTCAAATACAAAAATATTTTAGGCAGGCATTTTGTTAAGGGAATTTAAATAGAAGACATTGCACATTGTATAAAAAAAAAGATCCCTGAAGAAGTCCAGCACTCTACCGGACGAAACGCGTTGGATTTATCTCCTATATACTTTATTTTATAATTTTATTTGTATTTGTATTTTAATGTAATTTGATCTTTTGGCTGCTTCGATATTGCTGCTCTTGGATCCTAAATACCAGGAATTCAACACCATTTCCCAGGAGTTCCATAAATATATGGAGACATGCCTATTTTATGCCTTCTATGTGTAAGTGCAACCAATAAATGCAATTGTTTATTATATTAACAAACTTCACTATATTTGATTTCCTTTATTTTCACATATTTTACTGGAGGATATACCAGCTCATCTTCATCATATTACCCCTGAGAGGGTGACAAGCCTGATCTCACCTTCGTTTGTGAGTGTATCTACATTTATATTTACACATATTATTTGTTTCATACTATTTTACGCTATGAAAGCTATCTGATCTTTACACAGATTATATCCACGGATATTCAACTTGATTTCAGGTTGTCTTAATTTAAAATATTCTACGTATTCTGGGTGTTTTCCACTTTTTTGTATAGTTATATATTTCTTTAGGTGGTGTGAAGTACACTTAGGATTGCTTCCAGTTATACGTTTTCCATATCCTTAGTGATTACACACCTTTCCTTGTTTGAAAAAACTTAGTATTACCTGGAATAGCTCACAACGACATAGAGCTATTAAGTTAACCCTCATTGGATATTGGTGAATGAGAGTAGCCATACATTTGCTCTTTGGGAGGGCTTTTTGATAAACTGTCTTACCCCGAGCATCTGTTGATACACAATTTTGGTTACAAGTGATTCATGCAACACATGGTTATTTGATATACGTATTTGTATCTATTTCAATAGTACTATGACAGGTCATTTGATACTTACACTCTAATTGAATTACGATACTTTTGCACACAGAGTTGAACTATCAAAGAACCTGTGTCCACGTTTTATGTTGTGTCTTTCCCTCTGTGTTCATCCCCCTATCTAAACGCCCCAATTTTCTTGTGCCAGTAATTCTGGACGCTAGCCAAGAGCTAGCCAGCATATACTGTGCCTTAATATTGGTGCTACTTTACGTTAGGAACGTTTCTCTACCCTATTAAAGTATTATATTTTAACGTCTACTACTATAGTACACTACACCTCTTTGTTAGTGACTTTAGTAAATTCAGTTCCTAACACGAACTAGGAACATCTTTTTGATACTAATATTCCTATATTAGGTTTTATCTTAAGGACAGTCTTTTCTCCCTTTGTACTTGAGGGAGGAGAGACCAGAATTTCACTTTTGGTCAAGTTGAGTTTAAGGAAGTGGGCAGCCATCCAGTTAGAAATAGCAGAGAGGCAGTCAGAGACACTAGCCAAGAGGGACGGGGAGAGATCAGGAGAGGACAGGTAGATTTACGTGTCATCCGCATATAAATGATATTGGAGCCAAAAGAGGAGATGGAAATGGAGTTTACCAAGGGACGCAGTATAGATAGAGAACAGCAGGGAACCAAGGACTGAACCCTGGGGGACACCAACAGAGGAGTTGGGGCGAAGAATCAGAGCAAGAGAAAGAAACCCTGAAAGAGCGCTGGGAGAGGTAGGAGGATCACCAGGAGAGAGCAATATCTTGTAGATCGATATTGCAGAGTTTGAGAAGAAGCTGTTGATGATCAACAGAGTCAAAAGCTGCAGACAGGTCAAGGAAAATTAGGATAGAGCAGTGACCACGAGATTTTGCAGTGAGTAGATTATTGGATACTTTGGTCAGTGCCGTTTCCACAGAATACTTAGTGCGGAAACTATACTGAAGCCGGTCAAGCAGAGAGTTGGACTTGAGGAAGTCTGTCAATCTCGCATACACAACTCTTTCAAGGATCTTAGATGCAAAAGGCAGTAGTGAGATAGGACGGTAGTTGGACAGGGAGTTAGGGTCAAGGTTGGGCTTCTTTAGAATTGGGGTTACAGTTGCATGTTTGAAGAAGGATGGAAATATGCCAGAGGAGAGAGAGAGATTGAGAATTTTAGTGAGAGGTAGAGAAAGAGAAGAAGACAGAGTACGGATGAGATGCGAGGGAAATGGATCTAGGGAGCAGGTGGTGGGGCGGGAGGACTGGCGCAGAGCACAAACCTCTTCCGCTGTAGCGGGTGCGAATGAACATAGAACAGCAGAGGGATTGAGGTTAGGGAAAGTATTGTAATGGGAAGAAGAAAGATGAGAGATCTCTTCCCTGATTGTAGAGATCTTGTCAGTGAAGTGAGTTGCAAAGTCTGAGGTGGTCAAGTTAGTAGGTGGAGGAGGAACAATAGGGCGAAGAAGAGAGTTAAATGTGTGAAATAGTTGTTTGGGTTCGCGGGAGAGTGTGGTTATGAGGGTATTGAAGTAATTTACTTTTGCAGAGAAAAGAGCCAAGCTGTATGAGCGCAGCATGAATTTATAGTAGAGAAAGTCAGACGCACGGTGAGACTTTCTCCAACAGCGTTCAGCAGTTCTGGAGCATTTTTGATATTGAGTCATCTTGATGTGGTTGTTCTTGGGGGCGCTTGCTGCGTTTAAATGTAGGAGGTGCCCTGATGTCTGGTTGAGAGGAGGGAATTATAGAAGGAGGTTGCAGAGCTAGGACAGGTGAGGTTTGAGATAGGTAAAAGAAGAGTTTGGAGATTAGTGGAGAAATGCTCTAGGTCAAGATATGGGAGGTTTCTGTGAGATTGATGTTCAGACGGTGGTGTCAATTGGGTTTTAGGTATGCTGATGTCAAAAGTCAGCAGATGGTGGTCAGATAGAGGAAAATGAATATTGGACAGATTGGAGGCGATACAGAGATTATTTCAATTGATTGACTTGAAAATATATATCTGTGTATTAATCTTCCATATTTTGAATCTTAATTGTTAGCTGATTTATTTCATTTTTGATTCCTTGTTTAATTTCTAAAGAGTTTGTAGAGATTTCTTTCTTAATTTCCTCCAGAATATTTTGTAAACTTGCATTTAGTAGATCTGCCGTAAGAGTCTTTTTACTTTCTCATGTCCAGGACTGAGGTCTCAGAATTTGCAATGGAATCGGGAAGTATTACTTTACTGAGAGGGTAGTGGATGCTTGAATAGCCTTCCAGCTGAAGTGGTAGAGGTTAACACAGTAAAGGAGTTTAAGCATGCGTGAGATAGGACTAAGGCTATCTTAACTATAAGATAAGGCCAGGGACTAATGAAAGTATTTTAAAAATTGGGCAGACTAGATGGGCCGAATGGTTCTGATCTGCCATCACATTCTATGTTTCTGTGGATCTATTGGACTTTTCTCTTTAGTTTTGTGGTGAGAAATACGTTGTGAGACTTTTATATTGGTTTTGTTCTTTTTTATCTTTTTTTGTTGAAGTTTTAGTTCCTTCTGATCATTTGTTGCCATTATTAATTTTGAATTTACCACTTATCTCAATTTCCTCTAACCAGCGGTTCCTTAGTCAATTTGTCCCAAAGCTTAGGGAACAACCAATTGTGTAAATATATCTTGGTAAAGTCAGGATTTTTCCTGTGATAATTTTTTCCTTTTTACCTCCTTTTTTTTTTTTACCTTATTTTTTTTCCTTTCTCCTCCTTTCCCCCTTTTTTTCCTTTTTTCTTTTTCTTTTCCTTTTTCCTCCATCCTTCCTCCCAACTAACTATTTACAGATTCTGTTTGGCTGCTTTACTTTCTTTTTTTTACCTTATTTTATTTACATAGTGCTAGAGGTAAAAACCTCCTGGTTTATGCACAGTGCAATCCCACTCTCCTGGATGTATGCTGCTGAATGGCAATGTGTGATGTATGCCCCTGAATGGCAATGTGAACATATATGGAACTATATATATATATATATATATATATATATATATATATATATATATATATATATATATATATATATATATATGGACAATGTAAGCATATATGACATTATATATCCAGCAATATATATGGTGACAATATGAGTAACTATATGGAGCAATACATGGGGACAAGGCGACCAAATATGTAGTATAAATGGTGGCAAGATAACCCACATGGAATAAATTTACATTATATGGAATCCTGTAATACTGCTACAAATAGATATTGATAATTTCCTTTCAAATTGCAGAGAGTCGTGTGGGGATGCAGAAGAGATATAGAAAGGAGGGAAAAGCCTGACGACTTTGACTCCCTCTAGACATTCTTCTCACTTATCCTGCAGCTCTTACTGGACTCCATGGAAGTCACCCTCAGGCATTTAAGAAGGTTAGGATGACACCCAGATATATCTCTCATCCCCTGATCTCTCCTCCGTGGTCCTGCAACGTGTCACTGCTTGCCTTTCTTCTATTTCTGATTGGATGTCCTCCCGCTTTCTGACACTCAATCTCTCTAAAACTGAGCTTCTCATTTTCCCCCTCATAATGCTGATCATCCTCCTTCGCTTTCCCTGCAAGTTGATGGTGCTTTTATCAGTCCATCCTTGCTAGCTCATTGTCTTGGTGTTATCTTTGCCCCAAATTTCTAGTATGTTGCTAAAACCTGTCGATTCCACCTTAAAAATATCGCCCGCCTCCGCTCCTTTCTCACGCAAGATGCTGCCAAGGAGCTTGTTCATGCTCTGGTATTCTCTCACATGGATTACTGTAATTCCCTCTTAATTGGTCTCCCCAAAATTGGTCTCTCTGAACTGTCCCGCTACAATTGGTAATGAATGCTGCCGCCAGGCTGATCTTTCTCACCTGTCGTTCCTCCCATACCTCGCCCCTCTGTCGGTCCTTTCACTGGCTCCCTGTATCATATAGGTGTCAATTCAAAATACTAAGCCTTACCTGTAAAGCTCTAACCAACTCTATCCTCTCTTACATTTCTCACCTGATTCATAGATATGCCCCTTCTTGGTTTCTCCGCTCTGCTGGTGACCTTCTCCTGTCCGCTGCTCGCACCCTTACTGCTAACTTGCACTTGCAGGACGTCTCGCGGGCGGTTCCCTTCTTTTGAAACAGCCTGTTTACCTCCGTCAACCGTTTATGAAGTCCCTCAAAACACATCTGTTCAGAAATGGACTCCCAGAGTAACTTATCTATACTTACCCAAGTCTGTCTTTTGCTCTCCTAAAGAGCCATACTCCACTCTCTCCTCCAGTTATACTACTTTTCCACCTTGTTTGGTGGCTGTAACCCTTGCTGGCCGGTTGTGTATTTGTACCCCACCTCATCTAGACTGTAAGCTTGTTTGAGCAGGGTCCTCATCTACCTATTGTTCCTGTGTCACTGTGTAATTGTCTATTAAATACCAATAATAATAATGTAACTCATTCCCCCTGTACATTAGGTTTTGTAAAGGTGTTCGGCACACTCTTTCCAATTCCAATTAAATTTTTGGAATGGCTATTCCTGAAACTGTCACTAGAGGGCAGTAAAAATTCTAATAGTTCATGGGTGGTTTTAAATACAGGGTGATTCCCAAAGATATAATGATACCTTATTAAAATGTTGAAACCAAAATGAACCTACGTACAACCCCACTGAAAAAAAAAGACAACTGCGTTTAATGTCCATTTTTTTTGCATTGTATATATCTCAAATATATATATATATATATATATATATATATATAAAAAGTATGTATCTTGGCACTCACCCTTTCCAAAACAAAAAATTGGATTAATATAGATGCCTAGGTGCTATCCCACGTTGTAGTATATAAATGAATGAAAAAGAGATGCACTCACAGGTCTTGATAAATAAAAATATTTTATTCTCCAAACAGGGTACACATTGTCCGATCGACGTTTCGAGCCCTTAGGGTCTTCCTCAGGATCCTGAGGAAGACCCTAAGGGGTCGAAACGTCGATCGGACAATGTGTACCCTGTTTGGAGAATAAAATACCTATTTTTTTATTTATCAAGACCTGTGAGTGCATCTCTTTTTCATTCATTTATATATATATATATATATATTTATATATATATATATATATTACATCATATAATGTAACCCATATATGAGATATAAACAATACATATATATAATTAATTATAGTGCATGTGTCTCCTGTAGTATGTGAAGTGTATTTGTATGCACTCTTCAGAATATACCGGTACTTGAAAACAAGAGATATCTTATTGTAGCCTTCCCATAATGGTAATTCATAAAAACTATGTATATACTACACATGGGCAGCAGAGGGAGCCACTGCTCCTCCAGAAGAAGTTGAAAAAGTGAACTGCAGTCAGGATCTGTTGCTGGATTATAATGAACAGATATTTAAGTGAATGTGCTTTTTCTTGTGTCTATTGTTCTCGAGTAGAGATGTCCCGAAAGGTTCGCTGGCGAATAGTTCCTGGCGAACATAGCTTGTTCGCGTTCGCCACGGACGGCGAACATATGCGATGTTCAGTCCGCCCCCTATTCGTCATCATTGAGTAAACTTTGACCCTGTACCTCACAGTCAGCAGACACATTCCAGCCAATCAGCAGGAGATCCTCCCTCCCAGACCTTCCCACCTCCTGGACAGAGGAGTGAGAGGAGGGACAGTGTAGCTGCTGCTGATTTAAAAGGGAAATTGATAGCTAGGCTAGTGTATTCAGTGTCCACTACAGTCCTGAAGGACTCATCTGATCTCTGCTGTAAGGACAGCACCCCAAAAAGCCCTTTTTAGGGCTAGAACATCAGTCTGCTTTTTTTTTTGTGTAACCTAATTGCAGTTGCCTGCCTGCCAGCGTGTGTGTCAGGCTCACAGCGTATACTGTGCCCACTTGCCCAGTGCCACCACTCATATCTGGTGTCACAATAGCTTGCATTTAAAAAAAAACAAAAAAAAAAACTTTTTTGACTGTAATATAATAGCAGTCAGTTTCCTTCACACGTGTGTGTTTCAGGGCCTGCCAGGGCACAGTGTCACACCAGTGCAACTCATATCTGGTGTAACAGTAGTGTACAAAAAAAAAAAAGAGAAATTTGACTGTGAAATAATAGCAGTCAGTTTCCTTCACACGTGTGCGTTTCAGGGCCTGCCAGGGCACAGTGTCACACCAGTGCAACTCATATCTGATGTAACAATAGTGTACATTTAAAAAAAAAAATACAGGGGGCTTGTTGTCACCTTTAGGGGACCCTTGGTGTTGTACATGGCTGGGTGGAGGAAGATACCTTCAATGACATCAGTGAGGACAAGGAACAGGACATGGCTAGCTTGGTATCCAACCTTGGGGAGTTTGCGGTTGTGCAAATGGACTGTTTGCGGTTGTTTGCGGTGCGTTAAACGGGGAGTTTGGTCTGTCACTGTGAAGCGGGCGTAACTCTTACACTACCTGATCGATACAACATCATACCTGATGTTTTAAAGCACGTTATTCCAAACAATTTAGGAATGTTAGGTGATTTATGCCCTTTATGGATTAAAACCAGACTCTGCATCAACTATGTAATTTTCCATGGGAGTTTTGCCATGGATCCCCCTCCGGCATGCCACAGTCCAGGTGTTAGTCCCCTTGAAACAACTTTTTCATCACTATTGTGGTCAGAAAGAGTCCCTGTGGGTTTTAAAATTCGCCTGCATATTGAAGTCTATGGCGGTTCGCCCGGTTCGCCCGTTCGCGAACATTTGCGGAAGTGCGCCGTTCGCGAACGGAAAATGTTATGTTCGCGACATCTCTATTCTTGAGCACATGCGGAGGTTTTACACACAAAAGAAAAAACTATCCCTGAGAGGCAGGGACTGAGATAGTGTGTCCAAAAAATATCCAATGAAAGGGGGTAACCCTATATATAGTTTAAACAAAAAACAGAGGGAATGGATCCAAAAACAAAAAGTCAGGATCCACGGTTTTGGATATATCAGAGTTAACTGTTAAAAATCAAAAGTTTATTGATACATCATAGACACTAACAAAAAATATCTAAATCTAACCACTGCTAATCCTCTATATAGCTAGTATATGTATAGAGTCTGTAGACCCAATTAGACACAGCTAGAGGATAGGCAGGTTTAGTAGTAATAGGTACTAGTAGTCGGCTGTCAGAAAGCAAGTCCCTATATTGCTGTTATATCCAAAAAGTACTAAATCTAACCACTGCTAATCCTCTATATAGCTAGAATAGTAGTAGAGCAGGTAACATCCCTTGCTAAATGATAAAAGAAAATAAGCTAGAGATCCCCATTTTGAAAAGAAAACATACAAAACACCCTAAGTGCTAAAATAAATGGTGAAGTGATTTAAGAAATCATAATAACAAGCCTTAGCAGTGGTTAGATTTAGTACTTCTTGGATATGACAGCAATATAGGGATTTGCTTTCTAGTTTTAGCTTTAGCTAAACCTATTACTGCTAAACCTGCCTATCCTCTAGCTGTGTCTAATTGGGTCCACATACTCTATATATATATACTAGCTATATAGAGGATTAGCAGTGGTTAGATTTAGTACTTCTTGGATATAACAGCAATATAAGGACTTACTTCCTGACAGCTGACTACTAGTACCTATTACTACTAAACCTGCCTATCCTCCAGCTGTGTCTAATTGGGTCTACAGACTCTATACATATACTAGCTATATAGAGGATTAGCAGTGGTTGGAAACAATAGCAGTATAGGGATTTGTTTCCTGACAGTTTACTATTAGCAGTGGTGTATCCTGGTTTTGTGCTGCCCTAGGCAGGACAAAACTCAGGCGCCCCCCTCCCACCCACGCCACCCTCACCCAACCCTCCCCCCCCCACCCGCGCCACCCCCACCGAACCCTTCCCCCGTCCCGCCTTCTAAATACACACACACACACATTCACTGACAAATACGCATACACTAGGTAACAGAAACACACTCACTAGCAGACACACACACAGTCTAACAGACACACACACAGTCTAACAGACACACACACAGTCTAACAGACACACACACAGTCTAACAGACACACACTTACAGACACACACACTGACATACACACACACTAACACACACACACACACACAGACCCACACACATACAGACATACACACATACAGACATACACACACACACACACATACATACATACACACACTAACAGACATACACACACACACTAACAGACACACACGCAGACACACTAACAGACATACACACACTAACAGACATACACACACTAACAGACATACACACACACAAACACACACACAAACTAACAGACACACACACAGACCCACTAACAGACATACACACACTTACAGACATACACTTACAGACATACACACACACACACACACTAACAGACATACACACACACACTAACAGACATACACAGACATACAAACACACTCAATCACTCACATATTTAATACATTTTTTTTTTTAATTTAACCCCCCCAGCCTCCTTACCTTTGGGAAAGCTGGGGGGGGGGGATATCTGTCTCCCTGGTGGTCCAGTGGCTGCTGGGAAGTGCGGGTAGGCGGGCGGCCGGCGAGGGAGCACTTCCTCTGAGCGGTCTGCTCAGCTCCCTCGCGCGCCGCAGAGTGATGCTGGGAGGCGGAGCCGGAATATGACGTCATATTCCGGCTCCCAGCCTCACTCTGCGGCGCGCGAGGGAGCTGAGCAGACCGCTCAGAGGAAGTGCTCCCTCGCCGGCCGCCCACCTACCCGCACTTCCCAGCAGCCCGCCGGCCGCCCAGCATGCCTTGTTAGCCGCAAGGCTAACAAGGCATTTGCCCTGGGCATTTGGGGGCGGCTTTTTTTGCCGCCCCCTGAAAAATGCCGCCCAAGGCAAATGCCTTGTTTGCCTCGCGGCAAATACACCCCTGACTATTAGTACGTATTAATAACTCCCCTGCCTATCCTCTAGCTGTGTTTATATTGGGTCTTCAGACTTTTATACTTATCCCCCTATATCATTTAGGCTTAGATATTATTTTTTTTATCAAGTATAATTTAGGGAGGACTACTCCTAGCAAATATAGGCTTCCTATTTGACCCTGATATTGT
Organism: Pelobates fuscus; assembly: GCF_036172605.1. Taxonomy (NCBI): domain Eukaryota; kingdom Metazoa; phylum Chordata; class Amphibia; order Anura; family Pelobatidae; genus Pelobates; species Pelobates fuscus. The sequence continues at coordinate 94,246,469 of NC_086318.1, forward strand.
AGGAGTCATATTTCTCTCCCTCCTGTCTCCTTATCCCCATATGCATTTTGGCTCTCCCATCCTTACTAATCAAGCTTCTATATCCTATCCCCATCTTTGTTATTTGGGTTTATTTATTATTATTTTTTGTTAGTGTCTATGATGTGTCAATAAACTTTAGATTTTTAACAGTTAAATCTGATATATCCGAAAACATGGATCCTGACTTTTTTGTTTTTGGATCCATTCCCTCTGTTTTTTGGTCTTACACACAATGGTACAGTTTCTCTCTCTGTGTATGAATGTGTTGCCATGCATGTGTGAATCTATCCAAGCATGTGCCAGTGTTTGTGCTTGTATATTCCAACAAGTGTCAATCAACTTAAATGTGACTTTAACATGAAGATTTAATTGAGATTGCTAATGTGGAAAACTATTTTGCATTTACAGTAACTGAGCTGGTGGCCGGGCATTTAGTGGTTACGGCTAGACTGCCTCTTTTGAAATATATATATATTTTTTTATTGTGAAAGTTATTATTTTCTAATGAAAAAAAAGGTTCTGGCTGCACTGACCATCTGGCATGTATATATGTGGACATGGAAGGGGCACACTTGAAACACAGTCATTCCAGTTTTTTTCAAACTTTGAATTTTTACACTGTGTCCGTGTTCCATTTTAGAGTATTTTAGCAGGCTATATAATCCAACTACCCCATAAAGGCATACCATTTCTTAAAGAAGACATCCCAGGGTATTTCAAAAGGCATATTTTGAACCTTGGCGTGGGATCATTTTTTGTTATTGTAGAGGATGTAATATGTGTGTATTCTAATGGAATGTAATGTATAAGGATAGCAGTTTGTGTAAGGGATGTAATAGGTGTGTATGGGGGATGCAGTGTGTGTTTGTGTATAAATAAAGCATTATATGTTTCTGGTAGTGTGTAAGAGATGCATTGTGTGAATCTGTGTTTGTATGTGTAAGGGATGCAAGGTGCGTTTCTGTGTATTTAATGTAATGCAGTGTGTGTGCCTGTAAGGGGTGCATTGAGTGTGTGTAAGAGATGCATTAAGAGAAGTAGTGTGTGTGTGTGTGTGTGAGGGATGCAGTGTGTGCTTTTGTGTATGTGTGCAAGGCTGCATTGTGTGTGTGTGTTTTGAGGTATGCATTGTGTGTGTCTAAGGGATGCATTGTGTGTGTTTAATGGATGCATTGTGTGTTTCTGTGTGAGTGTAAGGGAAGAATGGTGTGTTTCTGTGTGAGTGTAGGATGCATTGTATGTTTCAGTGTGTGTGTGAGTAGGGATCCATTATGTGCATGTGTGTTTCTGTGTAGGTGTAAGGATGTATTGTGTATGTATGTAATGTATGTAATGTAATGTAATGTATGTAATGTATGTAGTGTGAAAGAGAGGGTTTGTGGGGTAGGAGAGGGGCTGATAGGGGGATCTTTATTTTTATTATAATATTTATTTTGTTAATATATTTTTTTGGTATATTTTTTCTTTAAGTTTGTGTCTTACACTCCTGTTTAGTGTATCTCTTACAAACCCCTTGTGTGTCTCTTATCCCCCCCCCTTTGTATGTCTCCTACATCCACCCATCCTCCTTTGTATGTCTCATACATCCTCTTCTACACACTCCCTTTGCGTGTCTTACTCTCCCAAGTACCTTTGTGTCTTATTCTTCCCAGCTCCTTTGTGTGTCTCTTCCCCCCCAGGCCTCTTTGTGTGTCTCCCTCACAAGCAACTCTGTGTGTCTCTCTCCTGAGCCCCACTGTGTCTCCCCTACCAGCCCTTCTGTGCTTCTCTTTCACCCCTTCCTCAGCCTTTCTGTGTGTCTTACACTCCCCAGTCCCTTAATGATCTTTTCCACTTCCCCCGTCCCTTGGGGTTCTCAACTCCATTTCCCCCCATGTCCCTTAGAGGTCTCCCATCCTGTCCCTTAGAACTCTCCCCTCCTGTCCCTTAGTGTTATCCCCTACCCTCCTGTCCCTTATTGTTGTCCCTTTCCATCCTGTCCCTCACTGAGAGAGGACTTCCTTCCAGTCCGGCCGGGTACAGGAAACTCCTGTACCGCAGTCCGCGCAGTCCACGCCGCCCGGCCACGCTACACTGAGTGACTGGCAGGAGGGAGCGCTGTGCCTGTGTGCCCTAGGCGACTGCCTAAGCTGCCTATAGGACACACCGGCACTGTACGTAGAGGCTTAGAGGTATAATTATAGCTCTTACCTTTAAGCAAACAGAAAAAAAGTCTTAACAATAAGTGGGAAAAAAATATGACTATAATGTTTACTCTATACTTTTAATTTTTACATTAGTCTAGAATCATGTATGAGTGAATTTTTATTCTTGGTGGAACACAGCAAAAAGTGTAACATTATAGACCAGCATTTGCAAACATATCGCAGGTGTGAAAAAAGAAAGAATACGAATTCTGAGAACAGACAAAAGCTTAAAGTAAGCTCAATAGCTTGCCCTTCGGTACATACCCGCTCAGGTCTCTAAATAGTTTTTACTCACTTGTGCCATTACAGAGACAACATATCTGAAGCATATCAGACTGGTCCCACCTGTACGGGCAGTCCAGATCCGAAATGCCAGCAAGTTCCCTCTGCACGAGAGACACATCAACCCCAGACAATTGTTTTGCCTTCTTTTTGGTCTCATCAATGAGGTGTAGCTGATATCCTTCTAGGCACATATGGCTGGTGTGCCATGCATGGCACGTGAGGTGCATTTGCAAGTCATGCAGTTTACCAAACCCAAACAGCCTGGCTATGGTGATCAGAGAGGCAATGCTGGGAGGAAGTTAAGTAAGAACATTTTTTATATACTTTTTCCCCATTTGACAAAACTATTTGGCTATTATTGGCATGTGGGAGGTCTACCAGAAGAGGCCTTAAAAGCCAGAATAGTCACCAGATGGGATTTGTTATGGGCAGACAAGCCCCAGATGGCACCAGAGGATTCATTAATATGAGTCACCAAATTAAAATTGAGCGGACACCTTCTCTCCTCCTTTCTTTGGATGCTGAGAAGGCATTTGATCGAATACTCTGATGCTATCTGAGAGAGGTGATGGTCAGGATGAACTTGCCTTCCTCTTTTATTGATGTGGTTTTCACACTGTACTGCAGACCATTCGCAGACGTGTATGCATCAAGCTTTGTTTCTGATACATTCCTGTTGTCTAATGGTACCAGACAGGGGTTTCCATTGTCACCATTATTGTTCATTTTAGCTATGGAACCCCTGGCTATGACCATGTACACGACGGCTAAAATGAAGGGATTTAAAATAGGTGATGGTGTTCATAAGGTGGGTCTATTCGCTGATGATGTGATTTTATCTGTCGGAGACCCAGAACTGTTCCCTTGCCTTTTTAAAAAAAAAAAAAAAAAAAAAAAAGATATATTCAGATTTTCTTGGATTTATCTGGAGGAACAGAATGTGCAGAGTTAAATTAATGGTTCTACAGAACTTGAAGGGTTTGGGAAGCCTGGGGATGCCTGATTCCAAATATTCTGAAATGCAGCCAATGCGGTAGATGCTATTAAATTTAATTTAGGTTCACGTAAACCAAGATAGTTAGAGATGGAAACAGATAAATTACACCTATACTCTATTAAAGAATTAATTTGGCTCCATTTTTCTAAAAGACCTAAATTATCTATGATGTTTCCACCAATGAAAATCTAATTAAAAGCTTGGAATGTATTGTTTAAAATTTTAAAGCTCAACTTGTCTTGGTCAAGAGCTATGTCGCTTTTTATCTTAAATCATTATTATCCACAGATAGATTGGCGCTCCAAATTTATAAACAATAGTAATTGTTTTTTTCAACAATGATTCGCTAATGCCATTTGAAAATGTTTAAATTAAATATGATTTGGATGATAGTTGGGTGCCCCGTACTCTGCAATCACTGAGATCCTACAAGAACAATTTCAAATCCCCAATCCTGACCACAAATTTGAAAAATTACAAAATTTGAACCTTGAACAAATTTATTTATTCCACCCAAATCAAAAATATATGATCTCCATATGTTATTGTTATTTTTATTCAGTTCAAGATCCAAAACCAGACTATATTCTATGTATGAAAAAGAAAAAATGCACAAAAAAATATCTATACACAAGTACACCTAACCAACTCAATGGTAGGAATATGCAGAGGTACTTAACTGCGTATAAGATGGATACAGCTTCCCAAGAGGTTTCCCCCAAACGAACCTCAAATATAGATATGGATATAGACAAAAAATGGGATACAGCTGAATAACTAGAAAAAAAAGAATATATAGCACATAGTGAAGTACATTAACAATAATTGGATTTAACCCACAAAGATTGCACTCACGAGATGGTGTAGGGTAATGCGCCTTTAAGCCCACAATGGGCTGAAATGGTATTTGCCTTCCACGGATAGGTTGCTCTGTCTTTCACAGGAAATGGAAGAATGCCAGTTGAAATGTAAAAAATGTTTTTCTTTATTCAAAAGGCAATAAATAGCCTTGAAAAATTCAATCAGTAAAATTTTAAAAATAACTGCAATCTAACGCGTTTCGTCCAAACAACTTGGACTTCATCAGAGAAAATTCTGCAGTTTAAACAATCACATAAAATACAAAGCATGCATAATCCCACCCCCAACAGAGTCCCTTAAATACAACCAGTCTGTGTGTTGATTGGAGAATTCTCTCCTGGAACCACTTCTCCCATCAGGGTATATTGCCTCCAGATGGCTCTCATTCTGTAATTTCGCGGCAAAAAGACATAGCCGTTTTTCGTCCGTCTAGTTCATCTAGATTTGCGTTCCAAATGTCCGTTTCCGGTTGCGTTCCATGCGCATACTTCCGGTTGCGGACGGCGACGTACGTCGTGACGTCAACGTTGCGTTCCAAATGCGGCATATGCGTTCCAAGCATGGAACAGCCACTCGAGTAGTTACATGACTGGAAATAATCTCAAAATAATCGCAATCAGTCATCAGACTTTCAAATTAAAAATAAACACTTATAAATAACAAAGAGATACATCATCATCCAATAGAGCTATAGGACTTTCATCTTCTGCCAATTGCTATAGTATAAATATATACATAGACTACAAAAAATATATATAATAAGAAAAATTATATGTATACAATTAAATAAATAAATAATTAAATAAAAAAAAAATAATAAAATAAATAAATAAAATAAAAATAAAAATAGAATAAAATAAAAATAGAATAAAATAAAAAATAATTAAAAATAAATAAAAATAAGAATAAAAATAAAAGAAAAAGTATAAACAAAATTATATAATAAAAAATAATAATAGTAATAATAAAAAATAATAAACAGTTAAATAAAATAAAGTAAAAATAAATATAAATAAAATTAAAATTAAAATTAAAAATAAGAACAAAAAACAATAATAAAAAAATATGTATTAATAAAAAAATGTATTAATAAAAAAATTAATTAAATTAAAAATAAAAAATAAAATGTCAATCTAGAGAAAAAAAAAACTATGTGGCAGAAGATGGAAATCCCCCCTTAGATCCAAGAACATCTTTAGAAAAAAATACCCTTATACCATGAAACTGGCCAAATCAACATCTATATTTAAACCTTTGGGTATTAAGGTATCCAATTGGTATATCCAATAGGTCTCCCGTTGTGCTAATTTCAATTCCCTATTTCCTCCTCTCCAGTGGGCGGGCACATGTTCTATACCACAACCCTTAAAATCTCTCCAATTAAAGGCCTGGCATGTATTGCAGTGTACTGGCACTGAATGAGTTGTTATGCCTTTCCTTATATTATTAATATGTTCCATGAGGCGTATTTTTAGAGGTCTTTTTGTTTTTCCCACGTACTGTTTGCCACACGGACACTGCAATAAATAAATCACAAAATCCGTGTGGCATCCAATACTGGACTTCACTGGGAAAGAAATTCCAGAAATATAACTTGTAAATTGAAGAGTTAAGCCTAGGTTCATTCTTGAGCAAGCCCGACACATTTGGCATCCCTTAGATCCCTTTGTATGTGAAATGACTTTCTTTTTAGGGATATCCTTTCTAGGAAAACTGGGAGCAACTAGATCTTTAAGGTTTTGACCCTTCTTATAGATAATAGATGGCCGGTCTGGAAGGATACTTCCAAGAACTGGATCCTGGAGTAATATGGGCCAATGTTTTTTAAGGCACCTATTAATTTTCCAATGGTCTGTATTGTATTTCGTTATGAATGAGTGTCTAAAATGTTCATTTGGATTATTTTTGGGACGTTTAATCAGTAAATCACTTCTATCTTTCTTCCTTAATATTCTAATTTCTTTTTCAATCGTATTTTTATCATAACCTTTATTCACCAATTTATTTTTTATATGTTTCGCCTGAGTTTCAAAATCTTGAGTATTGGAGCAATTTCTACGTACCCTTGTAAGTTGACTTTTGGCAATGCCTCTCAGCCAAGGTTGATGGTGGCAACTTGACTTATGGACATAACTGTTCCCATCAGTTTTCTTAAAGAAACATCTGGACCTAATTTTATCTCCCTCCCAATATAGACTTAAGTCCAAAAAATGTATAGTGTCTTTGTGCCACTCCGGTGTAAATTTCAAATTAAAGGAATTAGAATTTAAATACTGTACAAACAATAAAAAATCTTCTTGAGTACCCTTCCAGATGACAATCACGTCATCAATAAATCTCCGCCATAGGACCAGGCTCACCCGCCAGTCATGCCCGCACCAAACAAATAGGTCCTCCCATCTGCGCATATAGATGTTGGCATAACTGGGGGCGAACCTGGTTCCCATGGCGTTCCCTGTCAACTGTAGGTAAAATTTACCCTCATGAAAAAAATAATTATGTTCCAATATAAATTTAATTGCCATCAAAATAAAATTTTGAAGTGCATCATCCACCTCGGGATCATTTTCTATGAAAAAATGAACTGCCTCAATACCTAGCTGGTGATGGATGACCGTATATAATGATGTCACATCCAATGTTGCCCAGCTGTATTCCTCCTTCCAATTTATATCTTCAAACTCATGTAAAATGGCTGTAGTATCTTTGATATATGAAGGGGCACCCTGGGCATATTTTTGGAGCTTTGAGTCAATAAAGGCTGACAGATTTGCTGTGATAGAGTTGATGCCACTGATAATTGGGCGTCCAGGGGGAGAAAACAAATTTTTATGTAACTTTGGCAAAAAGTAGAAAATGGGGATAACGGGAAAATTGTTAAACAAAAATTGAAAATTCTTTTGAGATATTACATTATTTTCTAAGGCTCTTAATAGCAAACTTTTTAGTAGAGAGTTAAATGTTCCTGTCGGATCTCTATGGAGTTCTACATAGGTTTCTGTTTGACCTAAGATATTTAGGGATTCTTGATGGTAATACTCTGCAGACAAGATGACGATCCCCCCCCCTTTGTCAGCCTCCCTTATAACTATATCCTCCCTTTTAGTTAAATTTTTTAAACAAATATTCTCTTCCTTTGTCATATTAAAATTCTTTTGTTGGTTGCTATTTATCTTTTTGAAATCCTGGCAGACCATATTCTCAAAGGTTTCAAGATGGGAACCCTTGCTTTGGACAGGATAAAATTTGGATTTTGGCTTAAATTTCGAAAAACTATTATCTGTACTTGAATTAGATTTTAAACTAGTGGGTGGATTGGATGTTAATGATGAAACAGCATTATGGTTAGTTCTAAGATTAATGGAAGTATTAATCATTGGTGATGGAATGGTACTTTTTTCAAAGTGTCGTTTAACTGTTAATGTTCTTATAAATTTCTTTAAATCTATAAATAAGGCGAATTCATCCACTGTACGTGCAGGAGCAAACTTTAGGCCCCGTTCTAATACACGTATTTCCAATTCAGTTAGTGGTATTGATGATAAATTAAATATACCTACATTTCGTTCTTTTAGTGGGAAGATCTCTCCTTTCTGTACTGATTTAGGGGTTCTTCCTCCATTCTCATCCTTTTGAGGGGAGTTTGTGTTTGGAGGGGGGAGTAACGATTTGGATGTGCCCAAGTGGTTTTGCGTGGTAAAAAATAATCCGTTATCCGCTGATCTTTTTGTATATGGCTTCTCTCTAAAAAATTACTGTTACTGGGAGGGGTATTCTCTCTGTGATCAACTTTTTCCCTTGTAACGTCTACATATGACCTCCTACCTCTATAGTCAATTTTTTCCCTTGTTACATCTGCATATGACCTCCTATCAAAGGACTCCCTCTTTTCCTCATTTCTTTTAGGTGACCTTTTCTCGCCATTCATTCTCCTATTTATAGGGGACTTATAGGAATATGAATTACTTTCGTTTGGCCCCACTCTGTTTGTTTGTGATACTCTCTGTGTTCTATACATCTCCCTATCATCAACCTTTGGTCTCCATTTATATTGGTTAATACTGGTGGAGTTTCTATTTGCTGTTTTCTGGGTTTCAAATCTATTATACGGAATTGTTTTTGTGGACCGTCTCCTACGGGACAATTTGTTAATTGTAGAAAAAACATTGTTGTGTTTATCTTCTTTGTCTCTCCTATATTTTTTACTTTTTGTCTCCGCTATTCTTTCATCTAATGCCTTCAATTTATTATTTAGTTCCTCCTCATGTTTTACAAGTTCAGAACTATCTAAGTCAAATGATTGTTTATTATCCAATTCTTGTAGCTGTGTCTCTAGGTTACTTTTCATTTCTTTAGAGAATTGGATAATAAGTTCCATGAGCTGGAAAGAACAATTATTTAAAATTTCATCCCATTTGTTCATGAAAGCATCATTTTCCATACCAAAAGCTGGTATTTTTTCCACCCTCAGGCCTCTTGGTATGAGGCCTTCTTTGATGTAATTTTCTAAGAAAGCTATTTCCCACCATTTTTTATTTTCATTAATTAACAATCTTTCTTTAGTTTTGAAATAGTCCTCTAATTTCCTAATTGGCTCAGGTTTTTCCCATTCGTTAAATAAAGCCTCAAATTTTTGTGATCTAGCTCTCTGTATCCTAGACAGAAAATTCCCAGCAGTAGCCATATAATCACACAATATCTTATATTAGGAGGCACAAAAATCAATATATAGACAAAGGGAGCAGAGACCAAGCTCACAATACTGGGGGAAACAGTATAAGTATGAAAAAGAAAAAATGCACAAAAAATATATATACACAAGTACACCTAACCAACTCAATGGTAGGAATATGCAGAGGTACTTAACTGCGTATAAGATGGATACAGCTTCCCAAGAGGTTTCCCCCAAACGAACCTCAAATATAGATATGGATATAGACAAAAAATGGGATACAGCTGAATAACTAGAAAAAAAAAGAATATATAGCACATAGTGAAGTACATTAACAATAATTGGATTTAGCCCACAAAGATTGCACTCACGAGATGGTGTAGGGTAATGCGCCTTTAAGCCCACAATGGGCTGAAATGGTATTTGCCTTCCACGGATAGGTTGCTCTGTCTTTCACAGGAAGTGGAAGAATGCCAGTTGAAATGTAAAAAATGTTTTTCTTTATTCAAAAGGCAATAAATAGCCTTGAAAAATTCAATCAGTAAAATTTTAAAAATAACTGCAATCTAACGCGTTTCGTCCAAACAACTTGGACTTCATCAGAGAAAATTCTGCAGTTTAAACAATCACATAAAATACAAAGCATGCATAATCCCACCCCCAACAGAGTCCCTTAAATACAACCAGTCCGTGTGTTGATTGGAGAATTCTCTCCTGGAACCACTTCTCCCATCAGGGTATATTGCCTCCAGATGGCTCTCATTCTGTAATTTCGCGGCAAAAAGACATAGCCGTTTTTCGTCCGTCTAGTTCATCTAGATTTGCGTTCCAAATGTCCGTTTCCGGTTGCGTTCCATGCGCATACTTCCGGTTGCGGACCTCGACGTACGTCGTGACGTCAACGTTGCGTTCCAAATGCGGCATATGCGTTCCAAGCATGGAACAGCCACTCGAGTAGTTACATGACTGGAAATAATCTCAAAATAATCGCAATCAGTCATCAGACTTTCAAATTAAAAATGAACACTTATAAATAACAAAGAGATACATCATCATCCAATAGAGCTATAGGACTTTCATCTTCTGCCAATTGCTATAGTATAAATATATACATTGACTACAAAAAATATATATAATAAGAAAAATTATATGTATACAATTAAATAAATAAATAATTAAATAAATTAAAAAAAATAAATAAATAAATAAATAAATAAAAAAATAAAAATAAAAATAAAAATAGAATAAAATAAAAAATAATTAAAAATAAATAAAAATAAGAATAAAAATAAAAGAAAAAGTATAAACAAAATTATATAATAAAAAATAATAATAGTAATAATAAAAAATAATAAACAGTTAAATAAAATAAAGTAAAAATAAATATAAATAAAATTAAAATTAAAATTAAAAATAAGAACAAAAAACAATAATAAAAAAATATATATTAATAAAAAAATTTATTAATAAAAAAATTAATTAAATAAAAAATAAAAAATAAAAAATAAAATGTCAATCTAGAGAAAAAAAAAACTATGTGGCAGAAGATGGAAATCCCCCCTTAGATCCAAGAACATCTTTAGAAAAAAATACCCTTATACCATGAAACTGGCCAAATCAACATCTATATTTAAACCTTTGGGTATTAAGGTATCCAATTGGTATATCCAATAGGTCTCCCGTTGTGCTAATTTCAATTCCCTATTTCCTCCTCTCCAGTGGGCGGGCACATGTTCTATACCACAACCCTTAAAATCTCTCCAATTAAAGGCCTGGCATGTATTGCAGTGTACTGGCACTGAATGAGTTGTTATGCCTTTCCTTATATTATTAATATGTTCCATGAGGCGTATTTTTAGAGGTCTTTTTGTTTTTCCCACGTACTGTTTGCCACACGGACACTGCAATAAATAAATCACAAAATCCGTGTGGCATCCAATACTGGACTTCACTGGGAAAGAAATTCCAGAAATATAACTTGTAAATTGAAGAGTTAAGCCTAGGTTGAAATTAGCACAACGGGAGACCTATTGGATATACCAATTGGATACCTTAATACCCAAAGGTTTAAATATAGATGTTGATTTGGCCAGTTTCATGGTATAAGGGTATTTTTTTCTAAAGATGTTCTTGGATCTAAGGGGGGATTTCCATCTTCTGCCACATAGTTTTTTTTTTTTCTCTAGATTGACATTTTATTTTTTATTTTTTATTTTTAATTAAATTAATTTTTTTATTAATAAATTTTTTTATTAATATATATTTTTTATTATTGTTTTTTGTTCTTATTTTTAATTTAAATTTTAATTTTATTTATATTTATTTTTACTTTATTTTATTTAACTGTTTATTATTTTTTATTATTACTATTATTATTTTTTATTATATAATTTTGTTTATACTTTTTCTTTTATTTTTATTCTTATTTTTATTTATTTTTAATTATTTTTTATTTTATTCTATTTTTTTTTAATTTATTTAATTATTTATTTATTTAATTGTATACATATAATTTTTCTTATTATATATATTTTTTGTAGTCTATGTATATATTTATACTATAGCAATTGGCAGAAGATGAAAGTCCTATAGCTCTATTGGATGATGATGTATCTCTTTGTTATTTATAAGTGTTTATTTTTAATTTGAAAGTCTGATGACTGATTGCGATTATTTTGAGATTATTTCCAGTCATGTAACTACTCGAGTGGCTGTTCCATGCTTGGAACGCATATGCCGCATTTGGAACGCAACGTTGACGTCACGACGTACGTCGCCGTCCGCAACCGGAAGTATGCGCATGAAACGCAACCTGAAACGGACAATTGGAACGCAAATCTAGATGAACTAGACGGACGAAAAACGGCTATGTCTTTTTGCCGCAAAATTACAGAATGAGAGCCATCTGGAGGCAATATACCCTGATGGGAGAAGTGGTTCCAGGAGAGAATTCTCCAATCAACACACGGACTGGTTGTATTTAAGGGACTCTGTTGGGGGTGGGATTATGCATGCTTTGTATTTTATGTGATTGTTTAAACTGCAGAATTTTCTCTGATGAAGTCCAAGTTGTTTGGACGAAACGCGTTAGATTGCAGTTATTTTGAATTTTGATTGAATTTTTCAAGTCTATTTATTGCCTTTTGAATAAAGAAAAAAATTTTTTACATTTCAACTGGCATTCTTCCATTTCCTGTGAAAGACAGAGCAACCTATCCGTGGAAGGCAAATACCATTTCAGCCCATTGTGGGCTTAAAGGCGCATTACCCTACACCATCTCGTGAGTGCAATCTTTGTGGGTTAAATCCAATTATTGTTAATGTACTTCACTATGTGCTATATATTCTTTTTTTTCTAGTTATTCAGCTGTATCCCATTTTTTGTCTATATCCAGACTATATTCTAGCCTGGGAAAAAGATTTGGGTCTGCAATGGGACCTGGAGGAATGACTTGCAGACAGTCACATCATCTCTCAAAGGGATCACACAGTGTCCTAACCAAATAGAAAATCACTACAAAAGGATATACAGTTTGCACCCGGCCCCTTCAATACTTCATAAAATGTACACAAAATATTCAGATAGGTGTTGGAGGGGTTGTGGAGGCCTCGGTATGCTTTCACATATATTGTGTCAATGTGCAAAATTGCAGCCGTTCTGGCAGGGAATACATTCACAGATTAAAAAGATAGATCCATTAATTATAACATTCTATCCATAGGTGGGTTTATTCAAAAATCTCCCTAAGACATCAAGTAAATTAGAAAGACTCATGGTAGGCCACATTCTTATTGCGGCCACGTCGATCATACCTTGTTATTGGAAGTTTACTACTTTACTATCAATTAAGGAAGCACTGATTTGAGTGATCGATAACAAAAGGTATGAAGTGGCGTTGTGGCAACCCTCACCTCAAAAGGTGAATTTTCCGTTTCATTGGGACGCTTAAGAAAGGGATTTAAGTAAAAAATGTATCCTATAGACAATTCCATACACCCTGCTACACATTGATATACAATATATTTAGACATACAATTGGTTACATTACACTTTGTATTATATTTTGACAGGAACAAATCCACTATTTTATTATTATATATTTGGATAGTACCTGTCCCCTCTCTTTATTAAATGTTGATTTCATTATATACCAAAATGTGAAATGTTTTTCAAAATACTGTACAATAAAAAAAGTTTGAAAAGAACACTTCCTCCAAGGAATCCACATGAAAACAAAACAACCACCAGCAACAACACTTCACCTGGCCTGTCTGGTCACCACTGGACTCCAGGGAACCACAATCCTGCTACTAAATGGTAAGCAAAAAGGAGAGTGGCCAAAATAACATTATTTGAATGTGTGTGCATAGCACTATGTGTGTCTAGCACTGTGTTTGTGTGTGTAGCATTGTGATTTTCTGTCTGTGCATATGTAGCATTGTGTATGTATGCAGGGCCGCCACCAGAAATTTTTGGGCCCCTAACTCAGCTCGGGGTCTGGGCCCCGCCTCCAAATACTGCCCACTGGGTTCGCCTCCAAATACCGCCCACAGGAATACACACACAGACACAAACACACACACACTGATACAAAAGGACACAGATACATACTAACAGACACACATAGTGAAACAGACATACACGCATACAGGCATACATACTGACACACACATACTGAGACATACACACAGGCATACATAGTGACAGACAGACACATACTAACATACATACAGACACAGATGAATGAGGACATAAAGACACATACATACATACAGACACCGACATACATACATACACACACACACACACACACACACACACACACATACAGACACTGACATCCATACACACATACATTCATAATGGCATACAGACATACACAGACATACATTCATAATGGCATACAGACATACATACATACATTCAGACTGACATACATGCATATATACAGACATACATGCATACAGACATCCATACACACATACACACAGACATACATTCATAATGATATGCAGACATACATTCATACGGACATACAGACATACATATATACAGACAGACATACATGCATACAGACATACATGCATGCATACAGACATACACATACATACATACATACATACATACATGCATACAGTCAGACAGACAGACATACATAGACATACACACAGACATACATACATACAGACATACACACAGACATGCATCCATACAGACAGACATACATATATAGTCATACATACATACATACAGACATGCACACAGACAGACAGACATACATGCATACAGACATACATGCATACAGACATACAGACAGACATGCATGCAGGCAGACACACACACACACAGCTCATTTTCCAGCCACCCTCCTGTCTCTTACCTTTTCTTTGCAAGAGGGTGGCTGGGAATGATGGGAGTCGGTGCGGCTCCCTCTTCACTGCCTGGCTCTCCCTCTTCACTGGCGCGTGCGCTCCTCCCGCGCGGAGTGAGCTGGGAGGAAGTGACCACCCGATAGGCCCCACATGTGGGGCTTGGGTGGCCGGGCCCCCCAGGGCCGCCGGGCCCATGACAACCGTTATGCTTGTCACCCCCTGATGGCGGCCCTGTATGTATGTAGCATTGTGTGTGGCACTATGTAACTGTGTGTGTACCTGACAGTGTGCTTTGGAGTGACTGCTTGGCAGTGTGTATTAGTGCAATGTGTGTGTCTAGCAAGGAGTATTGGTGGTTGTGTGTGTATCACACAAGAGTGTATGGAGTGAGAACCTGTTTGTGTCTGAATATCTTTGGTAGGAATTATGTGTGAGACATATATCTACACAGCATGTCACGATTCCTAGTAGTGATAGTGTAATATTGTGAAATAGTTGAAGGACACAATAGTTTAAGCAGTAAATTAAATTACTTTCCTTTATTGCTCTTGCCATAGATTGTGACACTTGAGTCGATACATAATGGAGTTAACTTGCTTAGGAACAACTCAGATATAATAATAAAGATCTCCTGGCTCAGGCCTAAGCCCCAACATCTGCTTGAAGGAGGAGAAACCCAATAATGAAAAGAGGAGGCACACAATATAGGTGCAGACCACATTAAGAACTCCCCTGTCGTCCTCTGCCACTTCTTAATGACTCAAAGCACCATAGCCAGCATTCTGAGTCATTGACTGGGCAATTTGCTGTGAGTGAGCTCTTACAGCAAATTGCAGTATTGGTGCAGACCACAATACTCCCCCACTGGACCACCAGAAAAAGATAAGCAGCAGGAGGGCAAACACACAAGTGCAGACACTATACACAAACACACAACACTCATCCTCTATGGGAAGGTTTTAAGATTGTGACAGGCACGCTGTAAGTTTTTTTGAATGGCTGTTCCCTAAACTGTCAGTAGAGGTCAGCAAAAACGTATGCTTATGCATGTTTTGAAATACTGCTCTAGGTGTTTCAGAGGGAAAGCGTTCTATCAACATAGGAAAGAGTTGACAAAAATATGTAAACTATGTTCGCCCTAAAGACTTTTATGAGTTAAACAGATAATTTGGTATTCCTTAATCATGTTAAGCTTGTTTATTGCCACTGTTTACAGAATAGTTTAATTTTTTTTATGTTAAAAATTAGATTAACTTTGTATTTCTAATGAAGAATGAGAGAATGATACTAATAAGGAAAAATAAAATAAAATAATTGTCTTATGCTGACTCCCAGTGAACTCAAAAAGTGATATTAGAGGCCACCCTCTACCCCTCTAACAACCCTCCAAACATACACTGGACAAAATTATAAACGCAACACTTTTGTTTTTGCCCCCATTTTTCATGAGCTGAACTCAAAGATCTAAGACTTTTTCTATGTACACAAAAGGCCTATTTCTCTCAAATATTGTTCACAAATCTGTCTAAATCTGTGTCAGTGAGCACTTCTCCTTTGCCAAAATAACCCATCCACCTCACAGGTGTGGTTTATCAAGATGCTGATTAGACAGCATGATTATTGCTAAGGTGTGCCTTAGGCTGGCCACAGTAAAAGGCCACTCTAAAATGTGCAGTTTTACTGTATTGGGGGGTGGTGGTGGGGGTCCGAAAAACCAGTCAGTATCTGGTGTGACCACCATTTACCTCACGCATTGAAACACATCTCCTCCTTAGAGTTGATCAGGTTGTTGATTGGGGCCTGTGGAATGTTGGTCCTCTCCTTTTCAATGGCTGTGCAAGGTTGCTAGATATTGGTAGGACCTGGAACACGCTGTCGTATACGCCGATCCAGAGCATCCGAAACATGCTCAATGGGTGACATGTCCAGTGAATAGGCTGGCCATGCAAGAACTGGGATGTTTTCAGCTTCCAGGAATTGTGTACAGATCCTTGCAACATGGGGCCTTGCATTATCATGCTGCAACATGAGGTGTTGGTCGCGGATGAATGGCACATCAATGGGCCTCAGAATCTCGTCACGGTATCTCTGTGCATTCCAAATGCCATCAGTAAAATGCACCTGTTTGTTGTCCATAACATACTCCTGCCGATACCATAACCCCACCGCCACCATGGACCACTCGATCCACAACATTGACATCAGCAAACCGCTCACCCACACGATGCCATACATGCTGTCTGCCATCTGCCCTGTACAGTGAAAACCTGGATTCATCCGTGAACACCTCTCCAAAGTGCCAGACGCCATCGAATGTGAGCATTTGCCTGCGAACTGCAGTCAGGTTGAGACCCCGATGATGATGACGAGCATGCAGATGAGCTTCCCTGAGACGGTTTCTGACAGTTTGTGCAGAAATTCTTTGGTTATGCATACCAATTGTTGCAGCACATGTCCTTGTAGCTGGTTTCAGATGATCTTGGAGGTCAAGATGCTGGATGTGGAGGTCCTGGACTGGTGTGGTAACACATGGTCTGTGGTTGTGAGGCTAGTTGGATGTAGTGCCAAATTCTCTGAAACGCCTTTGGAGATGGCTTATGGTAGAGAAATGAACATTCAATTTAAAGTCAACAGCACTGGTGAACATTCCTGCAGTCAGCATGCCAATTGCACGCTCCCTCAAAACTTGCGACATCATGATGTTTGCAAAGGTGTGCCTTAGGCTGGCCACAAGGAAAGACAACTCTAAAATGTGATAAAACTGCACATTTTAGAGTCGTCTTTCCTTGTGGCCAGCCTAAGGCACACCTTTGCAAACATCATGCTGTCTAATCAACATCTTGATATGCCACACCTGTGAGGTGGATGGATTATCTCAGCAAATGAGAAGTGCTCACAGATTTAGACAGCTTTGTGAACAATATTTGAGAGAAATAGGCCTTTTGTGTACATAGAAAAGGTCTTAGATCTTTGAGTTCAGCTCATGAAAAATAAGGGCAAAAACAAAAGTGTTGCGTTTAGAATTTTGTTTAGTGAATATTAAGGTTTTGTTTTTTTAAAACTATTTAACTTCCCTCATGATGCTCAGGCATGGGGTAACAGGTTTTTGATGAGTCATGCAAAGTTATTTTTCCCCTCCACCCAATCACAAAAATTGAAGCCCTTCTTAAAAAGGTGTTCATTACCTCAAACTGCTTAATTTTTGTAGAGCTCGTTTGCATGGCGGTTTTAGGTCCATGAAAAACTCCATAACTGATTTATTTTTGCTCACATTTACGTAATTTGCTCATAATGAGTCATAGATGATTTTAGACAGGTATTGACTAATGCTATGGGTTTTTGTATTGTCTAAGTATTTTCTATAGGTCAACCAGTTTATTTACTCTGAATAATGTGTATTAGTGGGTGGTAAACTGCAAATAAATTGCTTGTTGCATGTTTTGTCATCCAACAATGATGCTAACATAAATCCCTGGGATTGATAAATATAGTAAGGGACCCTGCTTTATGACAAGATATTTGTACCTTCTATTGATTTTTCCATTTTTGTTCCAACGTGTTTCCCTATATTTTTAATTTTCTATTTTCTTTCCAGCTGTTTATTTCTTCCTCATTTTATTAATTTTATCCTACATTATTTCCAATCTTTCTGCCCTCTCTCATCTTTGGTATTTCCCTCCACCAACTCAGATCATTCTGTTCCTTCTACCTAGTGTAGGGACTTTTAAATGGCAGATGTCAGCATATCGTGTTCCAACTCATTTCACTGATTTTTTTCTTGACTGCTCAAGGGCCCCTTTTTACTGGCAAGCACCACCACTAATTCTGTCTTTTCTCCTTCATGTCCTTATGTGAATATGAACAAGACCACAATTTGTAGGTTTTCAAAACTTAAAACCCCCACAAAATAAATTAGAACAGATGAAAAACAATACTTTATTAAAGATATGACAATCCATGCATTAAACGGTATTTAGCAATTCCTGCCCCATATCATCATTTTTATCTTTTCATGAATAGATAAAAATGCTTAAAGTAAAAATAAATCAAGTTTTCAGTAGCATGTCTAAATATGGTTCAGTACATTAAATAACAAGTGTGATGGTGACGCCATTACATAAGTAAACCACTTATCACTGTAACACAGTAAAACCTCA
The DNA here is from genome assembly GCF_036172605.1 of Pelobates fuscus. Classification (NCBI taxonomy): domain Eukaryota; kingdom Metazoa; phylum Chordata; class Amphibia; order Anura; family Pelobatidae; genus Pelobates; species Pelobates fuscus. Next base: position 94,265,021 of record NC_086318.1, read on the forward strand.
TTACCCCTGTTTGCAAAAATGATGGGGATGGGGAAAATGCTTGCACGTTAAAAAATAAAATGTTTTTTTTTTTTTTACTTCAACACAGATGTCACAGTGTGTAGTTACATTATGATCATTATATTTATTGAAAAAAATAGCACTATCAAAATATCAAGTTTCAAATATCAAGCAATTTTTAACGATAATGCATTATTGCATTCTTTACAGCAACCTTATAATACTAATCTTTGTTACTATAAATAAGGTCACCATTGAGATTGTGTATGTAGGATTGACTGATACTGATGATAGTTGAAGTACAAAGCATATTCCTTGGTCACAGTGGTTAGCAGGTGCCAGTTCCTCTGATAATGCAGGATTACAACATGGTGTATCCAGACCTATAGGATTCCACCATCAATGGATGCCATCTACATCATGTGATACTTTGAACACATCAATTTACTTTTTCACTAATTTACTATTTTTAAATTGAATGATCTCTCGGGGTTGTGCAGGAAAACTTTATTTTACTAGATCTTTTTCAAATTTATTACATTTTTTATTTAATCTTGTTTTTACGACTATGTAATGTTGTATTTCAATCTGGCAAGGTCTTACTAAACAATCAAACACAGTTTACAGGTTGTCACCCTTGGAACATCAATGGCATGCATTTTGTACACTACTTTAGTTTTAGCACCACCACATCAGATTTCTCCTCACAGTCTTACAAACCCAATATTAGCACATAGAACACACTGAATTTTCACTGTTTTGGTCTCCTAACTATCTCAGGTGCTACATTGTATTTTGTCAGTTCAGAGCATTATACCATTCATGGGTTCCATATTACATTTTATAGATGTGTTATATATAACTTATTTATATCATGTAGCCTGCTTGAGCCAGGAAAACACACAACAGGTGAGGTAGATAGGTAGATGCTTATAAGAAAACACACATTTAGAAAATTTACAAAAAACCAAGAGAGATATTATTCACTTATCACTATATATCCATTGTGTCATATCCTACTTTATATGCATTCATCAACCTAACAATATGTATGTTACAGTATAAGCAAAATGATGCAATGCAGTTATTAAATGAATACCATAGGCATCATAAACATCTTTAGCTCAATTAAGCAGTTTTGATGTACAGATTATGCCCTTTTAGTCTCATTGCTAAATTCTCTAATAATTAATAGTCAAATCACTTTTGTTTCTTACATTGAAAAATGTTGAATTTTCAGACCTTAACTTAATTTAGAAGTTTTTATCTCCTTCTCTGTAAATTGAACTTTAATCACACACAGGAGGCTCCTGCATTTACCGCGATGCTGACAAGGCATTTGCCTTGGCGGCATTTTCAGGGGGGGAACGAAAGAAGTGTGTGTTAGTGTGTGTGTCTGTTAGTGAGTGTTAGTATGTGTGTGTGCTAGTAAATGTGTGTGTGTATGTGTATCAGTGAGTGTGTGTGTCTTAGTGAGTGCTATTGTGTCTGTTAGTGAGTGTTAGTGTGTGTGTGTCTGTTAGTGAGTGTGTTAGTGTGTGTGTTAGTGTGTTTCTGTTAGTGAGAGTGTGTCTGTCAAGGAGAGTGTATATGTGTTTGTCAGTGAGTGTGTATATGTGTTTGTCAGTAAGAGTGTATACATGTTTGTCAGTGAGAGTGTACATGTGTTTGTCATTGAGTGTGTATGTGTGTCTGTCAGTGTGTGTATCTGTCACTGAGTCTGTCTGTCAGTGTATGTATGCATATTTCAGCGTGTGTCAGTGTGTGTATCTGTGTCTTTCAGTGTGTGTGTGTGTGTCTGTCACTGAGAGTGTGTGTCAGTGAATGTGTATGTCTGGCAGTGTGTGTCTGTCAGCTAGTGTATGTGTGTCTGTCAGTCAATGTGTGTGTCTGACACTGAGTGCATATATGTCTGTCAGTGAGTGTTGTATAAGTGTTAATCAGTGTGTATCTGTCAGTGAGTGTGTCCCAGAGTGTGTGTGTCTGACACTGAGTGAGTGTGTATGCATTTCTGTCAGTGAGTGTGTATGTGTCTGTTGGTGAATGCATGTCTGTCAGTAAGTGTATATTGGTGTCTGTCGGTGAATGTGTGTGTGTATTTCTGTGAATGTGTATGTTTCAGTGAAAGTGTGTGTTGGTTAAACAGTGTGTGTGACAATGACTGCGTATCTGTAAGTGAGTGTATGTCACTGCATCTATCAGTGAGGGCGTGTGTCTGTCAGGAAGAGATATTTGGAGGGGTGGAGGGTGCCCGAGATTTGTCATGCCTTTGTCAGGTTTGTCAGATTTGTCAGGGCAGCACAAAACCAGAATACACCACTGCCTGCATCATCTATAAGGTAACAAAGCTGCAGATAAGAAATTGAATCAAATTGTGCAATAGAGGAACCTAAAATATCTAGGTTATTTTTAACAAAGTTTTTAGGAAGGTGGTGTAAGTCGCACGCAGGGAGGTTTTAACCCCTTAAGGACAGATGACATGTGTGACATGTCATGATTCCCTTTTATTCCAGAAGTTTGGTCCTTAAGGGGTTAATAGAGCTGCATAAACAAAGTGATTTAACTCCTAAATTGCAAAGAAGTGAGCAGTGACACTGCAGAGGCATGACCTATACACCAAAACTGCTTAATTTAGCTAACGTTGCTTTGTGCCTATAGTGTCCTTTTAAACACCCGTTTCTATGTTAGAAATATGAACTATTAATAGGTAATATGGATTAAAATATGCATCAATGGATCACAATATATAAGCATATATTAGTATTAGATATGGTAATCCATACCTATCAATTGAAATACTCAGGTTTTGATATGGGTCATAGATGTAACCTTATTCTAAAACTCACTGTATTCAAACATTGAATATAAATGGGCAGGAAAACAGAGCTACTTTATTTCTTGAAAACTGGTAGAAGATTTAGTCAGAGCTTATTAAAACAACCTCTTCATTCTAGTACTTCTTTCTCTAGTTTAGGGAATATATGTATTAGGGACCCGGGATTTCTGTACAGAATTAGTTTTCATGGACACGGGAGAGACTGATGTAGTTAATGTCTGCTGTGGTTAAACTGGTCCATCACCCTGTGTGTGAAATTAAGGAAGATTATTATTTAATAAGCAAAATGAATAATACATTTCAATAAACAAATCATGATTGTGGATTTCATTTATTTCAATATTTGAATAGAACAGAGTTGTTGTTTTTTAACGTTGCATGTCGTGACAATCATTAATTAGTTTTATTATGAGGTTAATTATTTGATAATACATAAATGAAAAAAAAAATCCCTTTACTGTTCATCATAACTGTTTAATTATGTGGCCACAATTACTGCCCAGTCCAGGTGCAACATCTTGCTGTCACTAATATGTACACAGTCTCCACAGTCTCTTCCTGGTTACGGAGAGGTCTTCCTAATGTTGCAGTCAGCTTCTCTAAGTTGTGCAGCATTAGGTTCCTGGAAGCTAAGTATTTCTTTACCCTTATTTAGTGTGCTATTAGCACCGACATTACATTAAGTCTGCTACTTTAAGGACCCTGGTGGTTGAGGAGATTGGGCAGAATACTCCTCGACCAGCCTAAGCAGAGCAGTGTATTTATGGGCCAGTGGGCCACACTGGCCCGTTGCACCCACTGTAGGGGGTTTAAAGATCTTCTGGATTGCACCCTCTTCTGGGTACAAATGAGTGCAAAGCTCCCTTAAGCTCTGGTTTACATTGGCAACACTCTGATACTATGAGTCTGGAGCTTGCAAGAATCATTAAATCAGATCTGCCCCTGAGTGAGGGTGCAGACCATAGGCTCTCCACTCTGGATGACAAGGGGAAGGGATGGATGAAACTTTTATTTTTGTTTCAATGACAAAAACATAATATATTTATTTTATTATAATGAAAATGAAATTAAATGCCCCTACAAATTAAAGCCCTATCTCACCCTCTCACACGCACTCTCTCCCTATGCCACAATACATCCCATACATACTGAATTCCCTATGAGACTAATTAGTGCTTTAAACCATGTGGAAAGGGGTGAAATATACATTGATGACATAATATGTACCAGCTATGAACTTACCCCACAACATCCAGATTTACAGCCAACACAGAACATCCCAATCAGTCCATTGATGGCCTGAATTGCACAGAGCAGAGCTTGGACTGCACTCATTATCAGGAGCAATGAGAATAGAGTTAGGTTCCATGGCACAATATCTTTAGGTTCTTCACATCTGTTCCATATGCCTGGTTTCCCCAGGTGTTCTCTGAAAACAACAATATCGGTATAAAATACTCGTCTCAGTGATACCTTTTTATTTTCAATTTAAGTGAGCAAATAATTTTGCTTTTCATGTCTTAATTATTAAATACAATGCTCACATTTTTACTGGGTTTTCTTGGAAAGGGTATATGAACTTTGAGATATAGAAGATGGTGGACAAAAACAAATATAAACCACAAAAAAAAAAAAAAATATATATATATATATATATATATATATATATATATATATGTAAATCCACTATATATACAGTGTACTCCACCCACTTAAATAGTGTGCCCTCTAAACATCAAAAAAAGTTAATAAAATCAAAACTTATAAGTGAGGTGAGCAAAAAAGTGGATAATATCACCTAACCGTGGGGAATATATACCACCTTACAATGACCAAAGTTAAAATATAACCAGCAATCTAAAAAAATAATGATTAATGATACTAGACGTAATTAAATAAATTTTGGTTAACAGCGGTCTACTAAATATTAACCAGATTGAGTTTCTCGTTGAATGTATACATGTTGTATTGACCATAAATTATTTTTGGTTCAATTCTACATTCTTCTTAGAGCTGTGTGGCATTGCCATGGGAACAAGATGTGCCCCCAGCTTCCCCAATCTGTATGTATCCCATTCAGAACATTTACATATACATTTGGGCGAGGTTTGTGGGGGCAGTCATGTCCTATGGCGACGTTACATTGATGATGTTTTGATCATATGGGAAGGATATGCAGAAAGCCTCATTTCTATTATTGAAAATATAAATAACAATTAATATAACTTGAATTTTACATCTGTCATAAATAAAACACAAATCAATTTTCTAGACCTAACCCTTTATTTAAAAGAGGATCAACTAAAAAGTAAAAAGTTTTTTAAAAGCACAGACTGCAATACGACTATAGACCAAAACAGTCTACACCATCCACCCTGGCTCACAAACATACCTAGTGGCCAAATTACACGTTTGAGGAGGAACTGTTCGGATGAAATAACATTTAACGAACAAGTTTCAATTATAAAGGAGCGGTACCTAGAGAAAGGTTATGATCCAGAAAAAATGAAAAGGGAGGAAGAAGATGTAAATTCATTAGATAGAAAAACCTTACTCACCGGCAACAAAACCAATTTAAGAAATAGAAATGTAAAGAAATTTGCATATGCCTTTGTAACTAAATACAATTCCCAAGCCAGAAAAATAGAAAATATCCTAAAGAGACATTTGCATATACTAAAAAAGGATGAAGTATTAGGCCAAGTCATTCCAGATTGACCAACAGTTATCTATAAAAAGCCGGACAATTTAAAAAACCAAGTTGCTCCCAGCCTTTTGAAAAAAGATACTAAAAAAATTCCTAGATTATTCGACTTGCACGGTTTTTTTTAGCTGTGGAAGATGCTCCACATGTAAACATCAGAGGAGAAAAACATATAAATACATAACTAAAAAAGAATATAGCATAAGAAAATGTATACAATGCTCCAGTACTTTTGTTGTATACCTGTTACAATGTAAATGTGGAGCCCAGTATATAGTCCCAGTACATTAGACTGGCAGAGCACTTTTACAACATAAGAAATAACAAGATGGAACTAAGTGTTCCGAAACACTGTAATACCTGTCCCCCTTTTACTTTGGACTTTTTTTTTTGGCGATTGGAATTGATTTGGCAGAAAGACATTGGAGGGGGGAGATAGGCAAACTGAACTTAATAGAAAGGAGGCTCAATGGATTTACAACTTAAATACTTTGAAATAAGGTCTAAATCAGGACATTGACCTGTCGGGACTAAAGTGTTATTCCAGTCATCATAATTATTATAATTATAATAGCCTACTGTAGTGGTCATGATGTTCTGAGCCTGGTGTTGTTCCCCAGTAATGGAACCAGCCGTTTTACAATTATTTTTCCTCTTACATGGTCCTGACAGATGCTGGGTCTCCTCTGAAGCAAGGTTTACAACATAAGATCACTCTTTAGTGAATAACCCTATTATTTACTGTGCACAATACAGAGTGATAAATGGGACATGAGTGATGTTGGTAAAGTATGTTATTAAATCTATATACTGTGCTCTGGCCAGCTTTGGATATTATTTGATCCCTTTGATCAAATAAAAGCTGTAATTACATCAATGAATAATAAAACAGGAGAATTGAGTTTATGGCACCATTGTGTAATTATATAAAACCATCTGGGAATGGACATGTCCTTGCTTTACCTATGTTTGTATTTCCATTCTGTAGTAGACACTAAAATTACCTTTTTAGCAGATAAGATAACTGTTAAAATCATTATATAATACATGATACATAGATGTTCTAAGGAATACAAAACTTTAAGAAAATGCTTAGAAACAGAGAAAAGAGAAGGACTATTTTCATATAAAAAGTATCACTACAAAATGTGGCTATTTTCCTAAAAACATGATGTGATTTAAACTGAACACATGTGATAATATAAGGCAGTGCACTAATCACATGACAAAGATGTTGTTTGGAGAGAATGACTGAATATCCACTGAGTAATGTTTGCACTAGATATGATAACTCAATTATGCCATTAAAGGTAATAATTAATTGAACCAAAACTAGAAGGGGATATATTTTAACAACGGAAATTGTAAATAATAACATCATGATATCGGGAGACCTCCTAGTCACAGGAATAAATGGGCAGCCTAACTGTAGTTTAAAAGTAAAAGAAAGCTGTGGTTTAATTGAAGACGTAATAATGATTGAGTTTTACACAGCTGTCGTAGGTATTAACCATGGCAGAAAAACTGTCCCAATCTAATCACAAGTTGAGAGCAGATGGAGGCAAGACAGGCATTGATTGTACAGAAAGACTAAATTACCGACTAAGGGAGTGCCTGAAATGATCTTTTCTGCAGAACATGCTTGAAGCAATATGAAGCTGGCCAATTAAAAAATTATAATCCAAAATGTTGAATACTTATCACTGGATATGTTTGTGTTTAGCTATATTGCAGCCAAGCTTCGTATATACCAGTTAGCACAAGTTGCATTATATAGCAGTCAAGCAATAATTAGAATTGGAACATTCTATCTATATCTCTATATTTCTCAGATGTAAGACGTACTAGCTGGGGATATTCACTAAATTTGGCTTCACTGTAAATAAGTACAAACTTAGAACTAGAAATTGCAATTAGATATATTAAAGGGGCACTGCAGTCCCCTAAAGCACTTTATCTTGCTGAAGTACTTTGTGTGTGAAGAGTGTGTCCTCTTTTTATCATATTACAAAAAAGCGTAGATTTCAAAAGAAATTGACAGTTTTATAAATTAAAGGACCACTATAGTGCCAGGAAAACAAACTATAGTGTTATAAGTCCCCCCCCCCCACTCTTATGGCCCCCGTCCCGCCGGGCTCAAGAGGGGTTAAACACTTACCTTTCTCCAGCGCCGGGCTCCCTCGGCGCTGGGGACTCTCCTCCCTCTTCCGTCGTCATACACCGAATGCGCATGCGCAGCAAGAGACGCGCGCATTCCAGCAGTCCATAGGAAAGCATTTCTCAATGCTTTCCTATGGACGGCAGTGCCTTCTCACTGTGAAAAACAAAGTGAGAAGCGTGGAAGCGCCTCTAGTGGCTGTCAGTGAGACAGCCACTAGAGGCTGGATTAACCCTAATGTAAACATATCAGTTTATCTGATAGCTGCAGGGTTAACCCTAGATGGACCTGGCACCCAGACCACTTCATTGAGCTGAAGTGGTCTGGGTGCCTATAATGGTCCTTTAACCTTGCTACACCCCCAGGCTTTCAAGCAGATATCTGGTACTGTTACTTCCTGGTTTGTTTAGCTCAATGGAGCTAAGCTCAAGAGGGAGGAATTGCTCAGAGCACCTGCCTCGCAGAGACTTCTCATTAAACTGCATTAAAAAGTCTGTGATTGGACAGCCACAGAAAGTCTAGACTGGTGAAGAAGTGGAGGGTTTTCAAAGGCTGCAGAGAAGAGATCTGGAGCTTTTGCAAGCTGTTTTGAGATATTCCACAATAAAAAAATACATAATTAAATGAATTAAATTGTTTTACACTTAATTAAAGTGTTTTCATTTGGGGTATATCTATTGAACAGTTTACTTTTTACTTAGGCAGTGAAGTAACCCTTTGCCATGCAGAATTTCTTATTCTGAAACAGATTTGCCTGCCTATATTAATTATTTACATTTAAATGAGGAACATTAGGTGATGTTTAGGTGATGTTATATAAAGTGACAGTGTGTTATATTGTGAGGTATTGGCTCTTTTGGAACGTTTTATCAAAGCAAATTATATTGTACTGTCAGGATAAATATCAGAGGTTTTATATATTTTCTAAAAGTTATACATATACCTAGATTTAGGGGGCAGGGCCTGACAGCCAATCGAGTAGGTTGCACATGGCTGAAGCATCTCAGTTTTAGCTTGAAATATTGCTGATTAATCTGCAAATCGTTTCTTCGCCTTAAAAAGCACTATATTAAAAGAGGACTACTCTGCCGAGTGAATAGACTGAGCCTTACTTGTACTGACAGCTTCTGAACTTATCAGGCTTTCTTGAGGCCTATGGTGACATCTGGGGCAGAGAATGTGGCCAATTTCCTGCCCTAGATTGGTACCTAGCCTCTCCCCCACGCTTTGGACTGGCAGGGGTTATACCGTTCCCCAATGGCGCCCTGGAGGGGGCCTAATCTGTACACGCAATCCGCTTAGTCACAGGGTCCCGCTCGGCGAGGCTGAATGCCTGTTCAAGAAAAACTGGTCATTGCTGACTTCACAGAGGCACAAAGCAGGATCATATCGGCATCTGGAGTTGGTGGTGTGCCCATCCATGACTGGGTGGACTCAAGCAGTGTTGTGCCTGTAGCCTCCCATCCACAGGCATTGGCTGTGCAGTGCTGTGAACAAAGTGCAGATTCACTGCAACTGATGATCTCTGTTTTATTATTCACTATGTAATGTGTTATAATTCTATGGGCCTGAAGCATGTTCCTATTAATTTTATTTCTGTTTGTTCTTATATGCTTTACTGTAATCGAGCAACCCAGTGGTTATATACATCGTATATATCATATTTTTTTGCAGTCCACCACTCTCTTAATGTTTACCTAGATATTGACTTAGTTTAGTAGAGTATAGTTGCTTTGTTTATAACCTATTGCCTATATATTCTCTCACAGTGCATACTGAGGAACATAGTCTATGGATTTAATGCCTGAGCCCGTGCACTTTGCATGTCTGTTATTTTACCTTCTCCTTTTATTTAAAAAAAAATGAGTTTCAAATGAGCAGTACATTAACTTCTACATTCTTGTTTATATATTTGCTTGGAGGTTATTGTACACTGCTTTCTTTTGCTTGTAATGTATCTGTATCACTCAATTAAAAAATTTGATTGACGTATGCCAAGATTTAAGAAGTTTAGAAATTGCAATCTCTACTAATACACTGTTTATCGTTAGCCCAATAATCTTTGGTTACTGTGGCTTTGCAGTCTTCATGATATAAAACTATAAAAGCTATTCACAGTGAGTGAAGACCAAGTCATACATTTGATTAAAACATCTAATCATGTATTTAAACATTTTTTTTCCAACTTTTTTTATTATTAAATTTGTCACCATAATTACATTTGTACAAAAACATTTATAATGCGATGAGAACTAATCTTAAACAAAGCCCTAAGCAAACCACATATGTTAACAAATCATTAGCATAATGGAGACTCATAGAAAAGTAAGTGGATCTGCAATAATATTTAAAAGTTATATATTCACGCCAGCAGTATACATGGCCCAAGTCAGTCAACAGACCTAAACGGATACTCTAATAAAACTGTTTTTGTAAAACCCTGGCATTTGTTGGAGCAATCCTTTGTGAGATGTTCGACCCCCCTAAATTGTAAAAAAAAAAAAATAATAAAGCATGAAACTCAGGGCCGGATTAACATAGGGGCTGATGGAGCTGAAGGTCCAGACGCATGCCTCGCGATAGGCCCATTGATTTAAAAAGAAAAAATAATATATATATATATATATATATATATATATATATATACATACATATATATATTTATTTTTTGTAATTTGTTTTACTACTCTTCACATGCTCTAGTTTAAGTATGGAAACTTAAAAAGGATGTAGATGAACAAAACTGGTGTGGACTGGCTGACAATGAAATTAGTTAAAAGTTGCGCACCATGCTGCTCTTGCTGCTTCAGTCTCTGTAACACTGTGGCATGTCCCCTTTCTTCTACACTCACTACATACACATTTCCTCTGTTCCAGGTCATATAACAGGAGCTTCTGCTTGCTAGTAAGAAGGTAAGGAGAGGAGTGGACCAGCGAGTGCTAGGGGACAGTCCTTAGAAAGCGTAGAGCTAGCGCATCATTAGATGCATTTATGTCAAGTTCAGGGTGCTGTCTACACAGTATGCCCTTGGTTTGTCATCCTGCATGATTGGTAGGCAGCCTGATGTGCATTCACACCAGGCTGACCATCTAATTCATGCAGACATGCCGCCTTTTTGGGCATGTTTGTCCCTTTGGGCTGTTCTTGTTACATGATTTACATCAGTGGCCCACCCTTTTACCCCACCCACCGACATCCTACTTCACCAGACACAGCAGCTAGTATTTTAGTATCCAGTGGAATATTCCAGTACCCGATTCCAGTACTTGATCTCAGCAACCAACTATATATATCCCAAGATGCTTAAAGTCTGAGCTTTCTGTATGGGCTGCATTTCATAGAGACATACTCTTTAAGTTCAATACATTAACACTGACATAAGCATATACAGGTGATACTCAAAACATTTGAATATCATGCAAAAGTTCATTTATTTTAGCAATGCAACATAAATGGGGAAACTAATATATGAGATAGATGCATTACATGCAAAGCTCATCTCAGTAAATTAGAATATTGTGAAAAGGTGCAATATTCTAGGCTAACAGTGTCCCACTCTAATCAGCTAAGTAAGCCATAACACCTGCAAAGGGTTCCTGAGCCTTTAAATGGTCTCTCAGTCTGGTTCAGAAGGAATCACAATCATGGGGAAGACTGCTGACCTGACAGTTGTGCAGAAAACCATAATTGACACCCTCCATAAGGAGGGAAAGCCTCAAAAGGAAATTGCGGAGGAAGTTGGATGTTTCCAAAGTGCTGTATCAAAGCACATTAATAGAAAGTTATGTGGAAGGGAAAAGTGTGGAAGAAAAAGGTGCACAAGCAGCAGGGATGACCGCAGCCTGGAGAGGATTGTCAGGAAAAGGCCATTCAAAAGTGTTGGGGACTTTCACAAGGAGTGGACTGAGGCTGGAGTCAGTGCATCAAGAGCCACCACAAACAGACGGATCCTGGACATGGGCTTCAGATGTCGTATTCCTCTTGTCAAGCCGCTCCTGAACAACAAACAACGCGTCTTACCTGGGCTAAAGAAAAACAGACCTGGTCTGTTGCTCAGTGATCCAAAGTCCTCTTTTCTGATGAGAGCAACTTTTGCATCTCATTTGGAAACGAAGGACCCAGAGTCTGGAGGAAGAATGGAGAGGCACACACTGCAAGATGCTTCATGAAGTCCAGGGTCAACGCAGCCATCTACCTGGAGATTTTGGAGAACTTCATGCTTCCTTCCGCAGACAAGCTTTATGGGGATGCTGACTTCATTTTCCAGCAGGACTTGGCACCTGCCCACACTGCCAATAGCACCAAAGCCTGGTTCAATGACCATGGGATTACTGTGCTTGATTGGCCAGCAAACTCGCCTGACCTGAACCCCATAGAGAATCTATGGGGCATTGCCAAGAGAAAGATGAGAGACATGAGACCAAACAATGCAGAAGAGCTGAAGGCCGCTATTGAAGCATCCTGGTTTTCCATAACACCTCAGCAGTGCCACAGACTGATAGCTTCCATGCCACGCCGCATTGAGGCAGTAATTGCTGAAAAAGGGGCCCAAACCAAGTACTGAGTCCATATGCATGCTTATACTTTTCAGAGGTCCGATATTGTTCTATGTACACTCCTTGCTTTATTGATTGCATGTAATATTCTAATTTACTGAGATTGTGGATGTGGAGTTTTCATGAGCTGTAAGCCATAATCATCGCTCTTATGACAAATCACGGCTTGAACTATCTTGCTTTGCATGTAATGCGTCTATCTCATATATTAGTTTCCCCTTTTACGTTGCATTACTGAAATAAATTAACTTTTGCACGATATTCTAATTTTTCGAGTATCACCTGTACATAACAAAGCCTTAAAAATCACAGGTTCAAATACTAAATTGTGAATTGTCAGGAATTCATTTAGGCCAAAATCGCTCAATGATAAAAAAAAGAATCAGCTATGTTTTCAGCTATGTTTTCAACTTGTCTATTTGTAAATCCTGTGCCAAGCATTAATCAATAATGGGACAGAGGATGTACTGTCATACATGGACTGGTATGAAATAATTTTACTGCAGAAACAGTATGCTTCCTATTTTCTGTTCAGTAGTGTATAGTATTGTGTGTTCATAGCATTTATTGTTGGTGAACAAGTACAACAAACATTAATAGAATTGTTCCTAAATAATAAATGCAAACAGAAAAAACAAACACAATTTTTTTAGTCTTAAAGGAAGTGTGTCAAAATTTGGACGGAAGGAAACATAATTTAATAATAGAAGATACCTGAGATTAGAGAAAAAAAGTAAAAACTATTTAAGAAAAAATCTTTGTAACTGAATTAATTCAAGGCAAACCAAAAAAGCGTGACTTTACATGTCAAGACTATTTTTGTGTTAAAAACATCATAATTAAAAACTGTCTGCATTTTGTGTTTTGTTATAAAAATACTGACCCCAGGTTCCCTGCTGGACTAATCTGCATAATTAGCATGCACAGCATCAAAATACAAATCTAATATATCAATGAATAGCAATGGAATTATCCAATTAAGACTAATTTTAATGCAGGTAGACAGGAGTCGGATTTTCCTACAGTCAACATTGGGAAGGATTTTAAATAGCTTTTTGTTTGCTTTTCTTTCAGTCAATTATCAAAGGTTGAATCTGATGGACTTTCATCTTTTCCATCGTTACCAGATATGCAAATATTGATAATGCTAGCCCAGTATCAGTAATTCTGGCTAGAGACGACAATAAGTACACTGTCCTTGCTGTCAATGGCAGGGGTACACGGGAAGGATGGGGGGGGGATGGCAACTGTCAACTTCAAAAGAGGTGGACTCATCAATCCTCTGACTGTTAAATGCCATGGATAGGATAATAGAAAACTGGAATAAGGGCACAATTTACCCATCAGTCAATAAATGTTTAATCTGGTTAGATATGTCGGTCTGAAACAAAAAAGGATACATTTTGCACAGGAACGGTTCCTTTGCCATTTATCCTTTTTTGTTTCAGAGCATTCCTTGCTAGCAGTGGTCTCTTTCCTTTGCTTGTTTCCTTGCAGATTTTAGTATCCAGTGGAATATGCCAGTACCCGATTCCAGTACTTGATCTCAGCAACCAACTATATATATCCCAAGATGCTTAAAGTCTGAGCCCACTACAAATGGCTCAGTACCACGTGAGTGGGACAATTTGTTTTAATCTGTTTTAAAGTATTGTATATATATTTCACTATGATTTGTTGTTTCTTGTTTCTTTAGGTTTTATCCTATTTGATGGTAAATTGTATGTGTGTGGTATTTCATGCATTTTTAGTGAGCTCTCACCAACTTTTTATTCACTTTTAAGTACTGTATTTTGTGTGGTTTGGTGACCTATACTAGGTGATTGGAGCATTTTTTTTCTTAATTTTTAACTTTTTTTTTTTTTTTTTTTACTTATTGTTATGTTATTCCCACTAGCCTAAGGCTGAATGCTACTAATACTGGTGGTGGCAGTGGTGGTAGTGGTGGTAGTGGCTGCAGTGTTGATGTTTGTATTAAAAAATTAGTTGCTGCTTGTTGGATTTACTAGTATTGTGACATTAAAAAAAATAAGTTACCTCTGTTTTTGTTTTAAGTATATTGGACTGATGAATACTTAGGCCATTACTGTTGCTCAGGAGTAAAGTGGGAGTTTGAGTGCAAAATTAATTTTTTTTAAAAGAAACACTACATAATACACAGCAAACCATGCACTGCACAGTGCTCACACACTTGCACAGCATACACTGGACTAAACACACAAACAAAAATAATTCTTTCTACAATCAGTTAAGAAAAAAATAACTGCCAAACTCAAAATCAGTGAATTAATCTTGGTGTAAGTAGCAGTGGCTAGTTACAACAGTAACCTAACCACCAGTCTCACAATAGGAATAATTACAGTGTTAATAAACTTGAAGTATGCGTCAATTGCACTGTGCATCTGGCACTTGCTAGTCACAGCAGTAGCTTAGCCAGACTCACAGTAAGATCAGTGACCCAGGCTTTCTTCTACTAAAAGTTATCAAACGTGAAACTATCAGTAGATAGATTGGAACAACAGTAATCTAAACCTAACCAGTCTCACACTAGGATCAATGACCCAGGCTATCTCTCACTCAAAGTTGTTGTAATATAAACTTGCAGTAGCTAGGTAAGTACAGCAGTAACCTAAATCCAATCAGGATAAATGATAAGTCTATCTCCCGCTCCCACACAAGCACAGCAAGTGTAATAAATAGTCTGTCCTTTCCTCCCTCCCCCCCCTCTATTTGTCACTTCTAACTTGATCTGTAAATAAAATCAACATTAAGTGGCTGCCCCCTAACCATCAGTGATCTATTTTTCGACTTCTTGATTAGACAGGAGATGTAGACCACATCATCGGGCAACTTTGTGTTGTCAAACTAACTCCAAATCCTCAAGCAACCTAACATGCTCGTCCATCGTTTTTTCGGCTGTACTTCTGCAAGGAACTTTGGAGATAGAGATTTTGTCCAAATATCCGATTGTCCCAAATTTGTAAAAATTGCCATTTGGATAAAACCAAATGCTATTTATGGATGATCTTCTTAAATGTTACTTTACATGCTTTGCAAATTATCTAAAAATATATTAATCTGTACAGATAAAACTTTGATGTAAGTTTGATATTGTGGCATAAGCTTTCCAAATGATTTAACATTTTTGGATAAGCAAAAAATTTCTAGATTACTATTATACCACTACCACTATTTTTAATTCATTCATTTACTTATTTATATTTATATTTATATATTTTTACTATTAGCCATTTTTTGCAAGTCAGCTCCTGGATCATGTACACTGCACTTAGGGTGTTACCCTTCATTTTATCTTTGGATAGGTTTTTAGGTGAAACCCTATCAATATCCAGTTTTGAGCGACCACCCAAGAGTCTAACTCCCCCATTCCTGTGTGTTGCATTAGGCATACCTGATCTCTTTGCTCTCATTTTTGGATAAGCGCTTGAAATTACTTTCTCAATATATTAGAGCATTTAAGCATATATCATATATACAGAAATAAATCAATATATTAATAATAAAAATATAAAGTAATTTAAATATTTTTCACAATAACCTTGTTGTAGTTCAACTAAGGAGCCACAAATCGGTCTTTTTTTATAGGATAGTGATTCCTAAAGACAGGTTAAGCTATAAAAAAACATCAAATCACATACCCGTCATTGAAAGCATATGTCCAGTTTCCATATCCAGTGTCACATTTTGGACCTTTATGAATTCCAACTACTGCAATTATAAAGCTGTAGCCAGCACCAACAAATCCAATGGCTGCAAATAATAAAGAAGAAAACATCTGCAAGAAGAAGAGAGAGAGCACAGAACACTTTAAAGTATCTTTTAACTCAAAAAGGGATAAAAAATAATTTAGAGTTAGTGTGGCTATACTAGTATACAAACGTAGATTGCCTTAGCTAACTGAACATGATGGGTGTTGCAACCCACCACTGCTGGAGGCACATGGTTATCTGACACTTCTGTTTACTGCATCACAGAATTAGTGAGCTGCTGGATAAGATTTAAGTCCATGCAACTGAAGTCCATGCAACTATGTTTTAGACATCCACATTTGAAGCCCACCTTTGAGTAAACTCTGCTAAAGGAACTCTCCAAACACCTAAAGTGCTTTATGCATGTAGAATATGTTTAAGTCCCGCAAGTAGCGAGATAGAGTCTCCATGGATCGGATTTGTTCTTCCAGCTCATCCCACAGATGCTGAATTGGATCTGAGATCTGGGAGATTTAGAGGTCCAAGGGACACTTTTAACTCTTTGTCATGTTTTTCAAACCATTCCTGAACATTTTTTGCAGTGTGGTAGGGTGCATTATCCTGCTGAAAGAAGCCACTACCATCAGTGAACACCATCGCCCTGAAGCGGTGTACATAGTCTGCAGCAATCTACAGGTAGGTGGTAAATGTCAGAGTAAAATCCACATTAATGCCAGGACCCAAGGTTTCCCAGCAGAACACTTCCCAGAGCATAAGACTGCCTTCACCAACCTGTCTTTCTCCCATTGTGCATCATGCTGCATCTCTTCCACGGGTAAACGGCACACACTCACCTGGCCATCCACCCGATCTAAAATGAAAACGTGATTCATCAGACCGGACAATCTTCTTCGTTGCTCCATAGTCCAGTTATGATGCTTAAGTCCCCATTGAAGGACTTTTTGGCGGTGGACAGGAGTCATCATGGGCACTCTGAAGGCAAACTGCGATGCACTTTGTGTTCTGACCCTTTCTATCATGACCAGCATTCAGTTTTTCATTAATTTGAGCTACAGTAGGTCTTCTTTGTGATGGTACCAGACAGGCTAGCCTTTGCTCTTCACGTGCATCAATGGCCCTTGGATGCACATGACCCTGATACCGGTTCACTGATAATTCTTTCTTGCAACACTTTTTGTAGGTACTAACCAATGCATATCAGGAACACCCCATAAGACTTGCTGTTTTGGAGATGCTCGGATCCATTCATTTAGCCATCATTATTTTGTCCTTGTCAAGGTCACTCCTTGACAGATGCCATTGTTATGATATAATTAATGTTATACACTCCATCTGGCAGTAGTTTTAATGTTGTGTCTGATCATTAAACTATTTAAGGTGTCAATTGTCTGGTAAAACCTATTGCATACTGGTTGCATATTTGAAGATGATGGTTCTAGCACACACTAAACAGAGTGTAGCAGAACCATCACTAAAATATAATCAGACATCCCCCAAAAATGTGAAATGTAATTATCATATGCAATACTTGGCAATATATTTTACTTACAGCAAATCTCTTCCCACAGTTTTCATTGCCACAACATCCACAGCAGTCATTATTTTTCAGACCAAGAAACACCAGAGCTGGAAAGATCATCTGTGAAGTGAGGCACAATCACATGAGCATAAGAAAGGACAAGCATATTTTTTCACATTCTCTAAGTGATATAAGTAAATAAAGTGAAGTAAATCAAGTAAGAAAAGAACCACTTAAACGATGGTTTAAAGAATGAATACATATTAAATAGAGTTAAATAGAACTGCTGTAAGTGTACTATTTATGCAGATGTTGTGTTAGGGTTTTCAGTATATAGGCGCATGTAAACCCCTCGCCAGCAGTATACCACCCAAGCAACTGAGGAGCATATATGACCTCCTGTTATACATGGTTTGCATACAATTTCCTTATCAGTAGAATGAGTATTTTTACACATTTTGTGTAACTTTTTACCTCATCAGTAGAGTCTATATCCAGGAACTCTTATTATCTTATTATAACAGATAGTTTAGTTTTTGCATAAGAGGTGGATTTGTCAGCATCGATTATTAGTTCCTAATTTGATATGTATTTGACATTCCCAGTCCTTTCCTAGCAAAGTGCAAAAGGAGTAGTTCTGCCCCAGAACAGAGAATCCCTGTAATGTAGGCTCATGATGGAGTGAACCTTCTAGCCATTGGTTAGTGAAAATTCTAAGCTCCATAGCCCCTCCAGGTTTGCAGTGGTGAGCAGCGTAAAGCCTGGCTAGTAATATAAGACTCTACATTATAAGCCCTGCTTTTATTTAGATTATTTTAAAAATAAACAAATGCTGATTTGGAATTACATGATTTAAAAAAAAAAAAAAAAAAGATTCAATAACCTGGCACAGGCTTCATAATAATGATAACCTAAAAATGTAAACGTAGAAATACACACTATTCATAGCTCGTCTCTGTAGGCTTTTATTGAAAAGATATAGGGAATTCAAAGGAAAAAAAAGAGATAATGAGAGAATGTAAAGACTAGGGGGAGGACTAAAGAGACGGTAAAAGAGAGAGTAGAGCAAGGAAAGAAGAGAGGAAAAAGCCAGGTAGATCAATGAATAGAGATAAACAGATCATCAAACAGTGGTGTGGAGAGGAATGAAAGAGAGAAGAGAGGTAAGGAAAGCAGTGGGAAAATATAAAGAGTATTCAAGATATTTTAATGATGCAGAAAGATAGGAGATTAATATAAAAATAAGAGATAGAGGTTAGGGTTCCCACCTCTAGATGGTGTTGTTGGTGAACAGTACTGTGCACCATTTCTGTATCAATATTGACGCAGGATCCCTATCCAGTGACATTCCACCAACACCATGGGCAATTCACATGCCAAGATAGACACAGGATTCCCTTATCAGCAACAAGATAATAAAACTACACACACCTAAAGTTCTTCTCTGAATCCAAGCCATGCATTACACTGGTGTACAAAATAATGCAGTGATACTTCTTTAAGTGCTTTCCTGTGTGTTTCTGATTTATCTGGTTTTGACCTTGGCTTGTATTTTGACTTTCTTGTCTTAAACTCGGCTTGTTCTTATGTCTTGTTGCTACTCTGTAGTCCTTTGATTAGTTTATTGACTATTCTATATCTGTCTTATACGTTAAACCCAGCCACCTCTAAGGACCGGTAATACATTATTTTTTTCCTTTGCAGTCAAAGATTTGCATTTTCGGACTCTGTACATTGCTGACAGTAGATCCATCAAGATACTGGGTGAAAAAGAGAAACCAATGAAAAAGGAGAGCCATAAAAAAAAAAATAATGAAGAAGTGAGAGAAGTAATTTCTCTTACAATTCCCCAAAGCCATGCACTTTAATCATCCCCAAAACTATGCCATCTAGCCATCTTACCATACACTCTAACCATGCCCTCTCTCCCCCAAAACATATCCTCTAACTAAGCCTTCTTACCGTTCCTGTAGCAGTTTCTCTAACCATGGCCCCTAACCAATTCCTCTAACCATGCCATCGAACCATCCTCACTAACCATGACCTCTAACTATTCTACAAAAACATTACCTCTATGCCCACTCACTATTCCCTCTAACAATATCCTCTAACCATGCTCTCTAACCATTTACCCTAAAGATGCCCTCTAACTATACCTTATAAACATTCCTCCAACCTCTAACCGTTCCCTCTAAACATCCCTTAACCATCACCTCTAAAAGTGCCCTCCATATTCTCTAAGCATGTGATCTATCCATCCCCCCTAACTATGCCCTCTGCCCATTCGCAATAACCATGTCCACTAAATATATTTTCTAATCATGGCTTCTAAAATGTGTCCAGAGTTAACTCATCAAAAGGTCATCAAAAACTAGTTCTGTATTTTACATGTTAAGCGCCATAAATTGCATACACACGGATTAAGGATTATTTCCTGGAAGCCTTTCCAAAATGTATTTCGCATGTTAAAAAATCAATAACAAAAATTAACTTTATATAATACAAAATGTAACCAAAATGGCAGATTCCTAGCTTTTAGTTCAGGGAAAGAAAAAGCTACAAAAAGAAAAAACCTATATAATAATAATACTATCATCAAACTTTAACCCCTACACTATAACTAAACATTATCCCATACACTATGCTAACACTAAATATTAAAGGAACACTGTGGGTAGAATAACTTCTTTAATGGATTGTAGTGATCATCGTGCCTGGAGTCCATGTGTACTGGGTCCCACATCATTACTAAACGTGTACTCACAATTAAGTAGAATTTCTTTGAAACAATCCCTGCCCCAACCCCAGGTATGAATTGGCAGGGTGCAAGGTGGATTGTTTAGTTCCACCTCTACCATATCTTCATTGGAGTTCATGGTTCAGACTGCTAGTGGCCGTGAGTAAACTGTGTAGTAGAGATGCAGTACCTGGCATCAGCAACATCCAGGCCCTATAGTAACTTCAATCCATTGATGTGGTTATGGTACCTAAAGGTTTGCTTTATCCCTACATTACACAAACAATTCACCCCTACAGAACCCTAACACTAGCCATTAACCCCTACACTACCCCTAACATTAAGACTAGAACTAACTCTCTTTAATCTGATTATAAATAATTTCGAAGTGGACATAGAAAGTAATGTTTGCAGATTACAGATAACTACGTAAAGTAATATAGTCTGAACGTGATATAACTTTCCTTGAAAATTATCTACATAAATTGGGGGACTGAGCAGGCAAGGGGCAGATGAGTATGAATATACTGGAGCTTTGAGCATTCGAAGTACAATCAAGACTAGTGAAAGTAATCTACATATTGGTACTGAAATTATTATGAAACAAAAAATGAACATAATTCCCACATTCATATTTGTACAGTAACAAAATGTTCCTGTTTCAACAGCTCAGAGAGCTGCAACTAATAATCTTGATATGGAACTTTTCAGAAATGGTTTTATTAAAAAATATAGGCCACAGAGAAAATCTCACAGAGGTGAATTATTCTAATTGAACACCAAACTCTTAGTCAACAGAGTGAGTTTTCAAACCAAATACAATTAACCTCTAAATTCACCCTTATGAGCTAAAGAGCAAATAGTGTAAAGTTGATCAATAAAATGAATGGTATAAAGAAATATATTGACTCCTTAATAACATTTCTAATGCACTCCAAATGTGAGAAGAAATACTGCAATAAACAGAAAATTTGTTTTGGAATATAATGTTTTCTGGCTAATCGTAGTCATCTAATCCCTACTAGTGATGTCGCGAACACAACATTTTCGGTTCGCGAACGGCAAACGCGAACTGCCGCAAACGTTCGCGAACCAGCAAACCGGGCGAACCGCCATAGATTTCAATGGGTAGGTAAATTTTAAAACCCACAGGGACTCTTTCTGGCCACAAAAGTGATGGGAAAGTTGTTTCAAGGGGACTAACACCTGGACTGTGGCATGCCGGAGGGGGATCCATGGCAAAACTCCCATGGAAAATTACACAGTTGATGCAGAGCCTGCTTTTAATCCATAAAGGGCAGAAATCACCTAACATTCCTAAATCACAATGGATATGGATTGACACCTGACATATGACATATTGACACCTTGACATATGGATTGACACCTGTCCTCAGAGACCCTGATACACACTGACACAGAGCAGAATAGGGACTGTTCACCCTACATAGGGTCACTTGGCAGGTATGGATTGACACCTATCCTAAGGATCCCTGATACACACTGACACAGAGCAGAATAGGGACTGTTCCCCCTACATAGGGTCACTTGGAAGATATGGATTGACACCTGTCCTCAGAGACCATGATACACACTGACACAGAGCAGAATAGAGACTGTTCCCCCTACATAGGGTCACTTGGCAGATATGGATTGACACCTGTCTTTAGAGACCATGATACACACTGACACAGAGCAGAAAAAAGACTGTCCCCCCTACATAGGGTCACTTGGCAGATATGGATTGACACCTGTCCTCAGAGACCATGATACACACTGACACAGAGCAGAATAGAGACTGTTCCTCCTACATAGGGTCACTTGGCAGATATGGATTGACACCTGTCCTCAGAGATCATGATAGACAATGACACAGAGCAGAATAGAGACTGTTCCCCCTACATAGGGTCACTTGGCAGTAGTGATGTCGCGAACACGAAATTTTCAGTTTGCGAACGGGAACTTCCGCAAACGTTCGCGAACCGGCGAACCGGTCGAACCGCCATTGACTTCAATGGGCAGGCGAATTTTAAAACCAACAGGGACTCTTTCTGGCCACAAAAGTGATGGAAAAGTTGTTTCAAGGGGACTAACACCTGGACTGTGGCATGCCGGAGGGGGATCCATGGCAAAACTCCCATGGAAAATTACACAGTTGATGCAGAGTCTGGTTTTCATCCATAAAGGGCAGAAATCACCTAACATTCCTAAATTACAATGGATATGGATTGACACCTGACATATGACATATTGACACCTTGACATATGGATTGACACCTGTCCTCAGAGACCCTGATACACACTGACACAGAGCAGAATAGGGACCCTTCACCCTACATAGGGTCACTTGGCAGGTATGGGTTGACACCTGTCCTCAGAGACCATGATACACACTGACACAGAGCAGAATAGAGACTGTTCCCCCTACATAGGGTCACTTGGCAGATATGGATTGACACCTGTCCTCAGAGCCCCTGATACACACTGACACAGAGCAGAATAGAGACTGTTCCCCCTACATAGGGTCACTTGGCAGATATGGATTGACACCTGTCCTCAGAGACCATGATACACACTGACACAGAGCAGAATAGAGACTGTTCCCCCTACATAGGGTCACTTGGCAGATATGGATTGACACCTGTCCTCAGAGCCCCTGATACACACTGACACAGACCAGAATAGGGACTGTTCACCCTACATAGGGTCACTTGGCAGATATGGATTGACACCTGTCGTCAGAGACCTAATTGTGTAATAATGGTAATACTATTACCTATTATATAATATTGGCAGGGGCAAGGAATATAGATGGGTATAGGCAGAGAGTATTGAGACCGGAGTGATAAGTGTCAATAAGGTGATATAAAGTTAAATGTATCACAGACACACAGCCACCCTTTCTCTTAGCTAGTTTCCAGAAATGCTGGATAGGTAGAAGGGCTATAAAGACTCAGAGAGGTCTAAGGAGAATCCTCTAAACTAGCCCTAATCTCCTTAAACACCTTCAAGGGTGTTCTAAGCTAAAGCTCAATCTAAACGTTTAGATGACTGCCTGATTTCCCATCACAGATGCTGGCTAGGAATAACAGTGTGCAAGACAAAGAGTGGGTCTAAGTGCCCATAGTGCAGTAAAGTGTCCCTAGTGAAGTGAAAAAGAGAATAACGAGCTGGCGCCCAAGAGAATAGCGAGCTTGCGCCCTATCAGGGGACGTGTATATGGCATCGATTTTAGGAACCGGGAGATGGAAAAGGATGCTTGGTCGGTCCACCTACTTCAAATTTGGGGCACTGCGCGTGCAATCTAAAGTGCCACCAGATAGGAGTGGTGTGTTAAGTAGTACTATTCCTATCAGTTTAATCCCTGTTATGTGCCCTTTTTTTGGTTTGGTTTTTGAAGCCACAGTGCAGCACCAGAGGGCCGAAAAATTAGGCATGTACACATGCCTGAAAAATTAGGTATTGTTGCAGCCTTAAAAAATTAGGTATTGTTGCAGCCATAAAAATTGATGTTTGTTTCCCAGGCAGAAAGTGCCCTAAAACATTGCGGCTTGAACCCTAGTTGGTGGTGGATAAGTCACGCAAGTCAACCGGCATTCAGAGCTAAAATACAGCAGCGTGTGGACCATTTTTAGCCCAAGGCAGCTCATCTCATCAGGCCTTTTTTAGTCGAATGTATCGCCCAGTGTCAGTCCCTTCGGGATCCATCCCTCATTCATCTTAATAAAGGTGAGGTAATCTAGACTTTTTTGACCTAGGCGACTTCTCTTCTCAGTGACAATACCTCTGAAGGTCCTTTCTGACAGGACACTTGAAGCGGGGCAGGCCAGAAGTTCTATTGCAAATTGGGATAGCTCAGGCCACAGGTCAAGCCTGCACACCCAGTAGTTAAGGGGTTCATCGCTCCTCAGAGTGTCGATATCTGCAGTTAAGGCAAGGTAGTCTGCTACCTGTCGGTCGAGTCGTTCTCTGAGGGTTGATCCCGAAGGGCTGTGGCGATGCGTAGGACTTAAAAAGCTCTGCATGTCCTCCATCAACAACACGTCTTTAAAGCGTCATGTCCTTCCGGCGTGGTCGTGGGAGGAGGAGGATGACTTTCACCTCTTCCCCTGTTAGATTCCCATGGGGCTGTGACATCACCCTTATACGCTGTGTAAAGCATACTTTTTAATTTATTTTGCAAATGCTGCATCCTTTCCGACTTGTTGTAATTTGATAACATTTCCGCCACTTTCTGCTTATACCGGGGGTCTAGTAGCGTGGACACCCGGTACAAGTCGTTCTCCTTCAGCCTTTTTATACGAGGGTCCCTCAACAGGCACGACAGCATGAAAGACCCCATTTGCACAAGGTTGGATGCCGAGCTACTCATTTCCCGTTCCTCCTCCTCAGTGATCTCAATGAAGGTATGTTCTTCCCCCCAGCCACGTACAACACCACGGGTACCAGATAGGTGACAACGAGCACCCTGGGATGCCTGTTGTGGTTGGTCTTCCTCCTCCTCCTCAAAGCCACATTCCTCCTCTGACTCCTCTTCCTCACAATCCTCTTCCAGCGTTGCCGCAGGTCCAGCAAGCGATGCTGATAAGGCTGTTTCTGGTGGTGATGGTGACCACAACTCTTCCTCTTCCTCTTCACGCTCATCTACGGCCTGATCCAGCACTCTTTGCAGGGCACGCTCCAGGAAGAAAACAAATGGTATGATGTCGCTGATGGTGCCTTCGGTTCGACTGACTAGGTTTGTCACCTCCTCAAAAGGACGCATGAGCCTACAGGCATTGTGCATGAGCGTCCAATAACGTGGCAAAAAAATTCCCAGCTCCCCAGAGGCTGTCCTAGCACCCCGGTCATACAAATATTCATTAACGTATTTTTCTTGTTGGAGCAGGCGGTCGAACATTAGGAGTGTTGAATTCCAACGTGTCGGGCTGTCGCAAATCAAGCGCCTCACTGGCATGTTGTTTCGCCGCTGGATATCTGCAAAGTGCGCCATGGCCGTGTAGGAACGCCTGAAATGGCCACACACCTTCCTGGCCTGCTTCAGGACGTCCTGTAAGCCTGTGTACTTATGCACAAAGCGTTGTACGATCAGATTACACACATGTGCCATGCACAGGACGTATGTCAACTTGCCCAACTTCAATGCCGCCAACAAATTTGTTCCGTTGTCACAAACCACTTTGCCGATATCCAGTTGCTGCGGAGTCAGCCACTTTTCCACCTGTGCGTTCAGGGCGGACAGGAGTGCTTGTCCAGTGTGACTCTCTGCTTTCAAGCAAGTCAAACCCAAGACGGCGTAACACTGCTGTATCCAGGATGTGGAATAGTACCTGGGGAGCTGGGGGGTGCCGTTGATGTGGAGCAAGATGCAGCAGCAGAAGAGGACTCAGCCGAGGAGGTTATGGAAGAGGATGGAGTAGGAGGAGTAGAGGAGGTGGCAGCAGGCCTGCCTGCAAGTCGTGGCGGTGTCACCAACTCCTCTGCAGAGCCACGCATTCCATGCTTGGCAGCCGTCAGCAGGTTTACCCAATGCGCAGTGTAGGTGATATACCTGCCCTGACCATGCTTTGCAGACCAGGTATCAGTGGTCAGATGGACCCTTGCCCCAGCATTGTGTGCCAGACATGCCATTACTTCCTTTTGCACAATCATTTACAGGTTGGGGATTGCCTTTTGTGAAAAGAAATTCCGTCCGGGTACCTTCCACTGCGGTGTCCCAATAGCTACAAATGTTTTGAACGCCTCAGACACCACCAGCTTGTATGGTAAAAGCTGGCGGGCTAATAGTTCAGACAAGCCAGCTGTCAGACGCTGGGCAAGGGGGTGACTTTCTGACATTGGCTTCTTACGCTCAAACATGTCCTTGACAGGCGGATGGTTGAGAGGGGGCAAGGAGGACAGCAGTGGTTGACGTGGCTGAAGATGCTGGACCATGAGGAGGATGGCGGTTTTGAGTTTGTGTGCTGCTTGTACTCATGTGTTGATCCCATAGGCATTTTTGATGTGCGATCATGTGCCTATGCAAAGCAGTTGTACCTAGGTGGGTGTTGGACTTCCCACGACTCAGTTTCTTTTGGCACAGGTTGCAAATGGCATCGCTGTTGTCAGAGGCAGACACACAAAAAAAGCCACACTGCTGAGCTCTGCGTGGACACAGCATGCGTTGATTGGCGTGCTGTCGGGCTGACCCCGGGTGCCGATGCATGCTGTCTGACTGTGCCACTAGCTCCTTGCGACGACCCTCCCCTGCTTCCAACTCGTCTCCTCCTCTCTGTCTCCCCATCTGAACTTTCGCCCTGTTCTTCTTCTTGTCAAGCGGGCACCCACGTGACATCAATGGACGCATTGTCATCATCAACCGCTTCACTTGTATCTGACAACTCAGCAAAGGAAGCAGCAGTGGGTACAACATCATCATCATCACACCGTACATCCATGTGTGTAATGCGGCCTGCCTGAGATATATCCCTGTTATCTACATCCTCTGGCAATAATGGTTGCGCATCACTCATTTCTTCAAACGGATGTGTAAATAACTCCTCTGACATACCAAGTAAAGCGGCTGTGGTGCTAGTGTTGGTGGTGGCGGCAGGCGGGTGAGTGGTATCTTGAGAGGTGCCCGAAGCTAAGCTGGAGGAGGATGGTGCGTCAAGGTTCCGAGCGGAAGCTGTAGAAGATTGGGTGTCCTGTGTTAGCCAGTCAACTATGTCCTCAGAACTTTTCAAGTTCAGGGTACGTGGCCTCTGAAAACTGGGCATTATTCTAGGGCAAAAGGGAATCACAGCACCACAACCACGATGGCCCCTGCGGGGTGACCTGCCTCTGCCTGTCATTTTTTTTGGATTAGTGGTACTATGCGTGCAAGCTACTGTGCGACCAGATATGAGTGGCACTGTGCAGTGGCAGAGGTTGGCAAAGTACACGCTGTAGGCCTGACACACCCGCTTGAAGACAACTAACTGCTATTCAATCTATAACAGTGAAAAACATTTTTTTCTTTTTAAAGGCACGCTATAGTGACACCAGATATGAGTGGCAAAGTGCACTTGCAGAGGTTGGCAGAGCACACGCTGAAGGCCTGACACCTGCTTTAAGGACACTGACTGCTATTAACTTACAGTGAAAAACTTTTTTTCTTTTTAAAGGCACGCTATAGTGACACCAGATATGAGTGGCAAAGTGCACTTGCAGAGTTGGCAGAGCACACGCTGAAGGCCTGACACCCGCTTTAAGGACACTGACTGCTATTAGCTTACAGTGAAAAACGTTTTTTCTTTTTAAAGGCACGCTATAGTGACACCAGATATGAGTGGCAAAGTGCACTTGCAGAGGTTGGCAGAGCACACGCTGAAGGCCTGACACCCGCTTTAAGGATACTGACTGCTATTAGCTTACAGTGAAAAACTTTTTTTCTTTTTAAAGGCACGCTATAGTGACACCAGATATAAGTGGCAAAGTGCACTTGCAGAGTTGGCAGAGCACACGCTGAAGGCCTGACATCCGCTTTAAGGACACTGACTGCTATTAGCTTACAGTGAAAAACTTTTTTTCTTTTTAAAGGCACGCTATAGTGACACCAGATATGAGTGGCAAAGTGCACTTGCAGAGGTTGGCAGAGCACACGCTGAAGGCCTGACATCCGCTTTAAGGACACTGACTGCTATTAGCTTACAGTGAAAAACTTTTTTTCTTTTTAAAGGCACGCTATAGTGACACCAGATATGAGTGGCAAAGTGCACTTGCAGAGTTGGCAGAGCACACGCTGAAGTCCTGACACCCGCTTTAAGGACACTGACTGCTATTAGCTTACAGTGAAAAACCTGACACAGAAGCAGAACTGCAATTACATTACACAGAAAAAAAAAGCAGACTGATGTTCTAGCCCTAAAAAGTGCTTTTTGGGGTGCTGTCCTCACAGCAGAGATCAGATGAGTCCTTCAGGACTGTAGTGGACACTGAATACCTTAGCCTAGCTATCAATTACCCTATCAAATGAGCAGCAGCTACACTTTCCCTCCTCTATCTAAGAATGCAGCTTCAGAATTAATCTAAAATGGATGCTGTACAGGAGGTGGGAGGGTCTGGAAGGGAGGGTCTGCTGCTAATTTGCTGGAATGTGTCTGCTGACCGTGAGGCACAGGGTCAAAGTTTACTCAATGATGACGAATAGGGGGCGGATCGAACCGCGCATGTGTTCGCCCGCCGTGGCGAACGCGAACACACTATGTTCGCCAGGAACTATTCGCCAGCGAACAGATCGGTACATCACTAATCCCTACAGGTAGAAATGAGAGGTTAATGTGGCTAATAACACGAGTAACCCGAATCCTAAAGTAGGATATGCTTTTACACTCAAGGATCTATTGTGCATAAGAATAGGAGCCTACTTTTCAAATTTTGAATCAGTCATCTCAAGTAATAAGGTAGAAAAGTTAGGTAATCAGAAAGACAGACTAGAACCTCTGTTGCTGTCCTCCTTGCCTCCTCCTCATGGTTACCATATGTTTGTGGTATTCTCAGGTACTTGTACCATTTTTCTACATCTCAAATTTTGCCATCTGATACTTCAACTCCTTTATTTTTAGTTATTTTTCCTCTTTTTGCTATCATCCACCTACAAAAATCTAGTCTGAATGCAATTCCACTGTCCCTGCTTTTTATCCAACTTTGGCAGATCAGTGAGTCGTTGTCACGCTCACTCTTGATATATAACTTGATGTCATCCATGTAGAAGAGGTAGCTGATGGTAGCTCCATTCTTGAAACTGTATCCGTATCCACTCTTCATGATGATCTGGCTGTGAAGGTTGAGGCCTATGGAGAAAAGCATAGGGGATACAGCATTGACTTTGTACTTGTCACGTTTGATGTTTCAATGTGTAATTATACTGGATTTGGCTTCTAGAGTTTTTCTCCAGTTACCCATCAAGTTCTTGATGAAGGTTCTTATTGACTTGTTGACCTTTTTAGAGCCAAATATTCCAGTATATGTGTGTGGCATCCATGTGTGTGGCATTGCCATAGGCTTTCTTGTAGTCAATCCAGATAGATCTGTCTGATTTTGAAATCCAGTGTGACTGCTTGGTCTACCAGCCTCTGGTGTTCTGATCATCTGGTGTTGTTTCCAATACCCTTTTGAGTATTGCTTATGTATTGACTTGTATGCCCATTGATCATGGAGGTTATATATTGTGGGAAGGCCGCTGATTGTTTGGTAAATAGATGATGTTGTTCTTTGCAAGGGTCTTTCATGACCAGTATTGTTCTGTCTTATGTTAGCATGGCAGGGTTTAAGCCTATTGTTAGTAGCTTGTTCATTTGCCTGCTAGGTGTTCATGCAGTGTTTGTTTCTTTATCCGGTAGGTGTGGATTATTTCAGATCCTATCTCCTACAATAATGGTGACTGGTACTTGTTCTGGAAACATCCAGTGATCTGGTTTTAGCAGGTAGCCACTTGGGCTATGTGCTAAGTGAGTCTTCTTTATCCTAGATGTTCTTCTAGTACCATTTAATCTCAGCTCTGTGTGGGTCTCGGGTGGATATATTGTTACACTGCAGCTGTGCATACACCTTGGATGGCTCTTTGGTAAACAGCTTACTAATTGCCTTACAAGATTTGTCTGACTCTCATGGCATAATTCTCTAAGGCCCAAATGTGACTCTAAAACCATAAAATTCAAGGAAAAACATTCCTGAACTTCACCGTTAATACTTAAAAAAAAATGTCTTGATCACTAAAAGCAAATTAGAGGCACATTTTATCATTAGCCTAAATATGCTAACCCACTTCATGACAAAAATAACACTTATATGTCTGAATTATATGCAATGTACAGAAAATCCAGCATTTATTAAACTCTGAATTGATCCTGAACATAGCTATTCAGGAAAATTTTGAATTTGAAGGAGCCAAGCCCATGATTCTTTGAATATTAAATAAAGTTAGCTATAATTAGGCACAACTGTTTGTGGACTTTAATCTAACTTTTGTAGCACTTTTATACATAGTGTATGTAGGACTTGCCCACAAGCTTACAATCTAAAGGAACTAAACGTAGCTGGGGAGAAACAAAATATGAAGTGTAGCAAAGAAAATGCTTTTTAGATGTTGTCAATTATAGTGATGGTGAAATGGATATTCGGTAATCGGATGACATCACACAGATTAAGACATATGGTTTATAAATTAAAATAAGGACAGGATAGGTGGGTGGATGTAAAATGTATGTAGTATGTTGCTCAGGGTAGGGAAATAGTCTGTTGCATGTGGGAATGCAGAGAGAATGAAGATAAAGACACACAGCAATTTCTTTTCTCATGAGGGTAGGGGATGATATGATGTTACAGTCACTTCAGTTACTTAAAGGGTTAAAAATTGCTATCCGTCATGTTGTTAATTAAATGCATAACAAGTGGTATATTTGAGTTACAGTAAAAATATGCATAATCAAATAATAGATATGATAGATGTGTCATGAGTTCTAGATGTTCAGTTCCTTAAAATCAGCAACGGAAACATTGATTTTCTAAGCAGTGTGCTGCTCTGTTGCCTGTGATGTATGCTATTGATACAATTTTCTTTTATAATACAATATGTTGCACATTTTATATATTTTATATTTTACACTTACCAGAACTCCAGACCCCAAAATCCCACCAAAGTACCAGACTTCATCTGAAATATGTCCATTGTCTGATGCAACTTTGCCGCCAGGAAAAAAAAGCAAGGTATTGGCCAGGATACACAGAATGGCTAGTGGAATTAGGGCAATGCCCAGGCATTTTGCACAATTCCCAGAACACATACTTTTGATTTAAAAGAGAAATAATGAACTCCAAAAATATCGACTTTCAATACTGATATAGTCCTAGTATCGAATAATCCTCTGCAGATGGAGAATAATTGTCTCCAGACTGTAGTTACACAATGAACTTGCAATTTATATGCCCACAGGCATAGGAACCCCTATTCTACCTGATTACGTACAGAGCAACAGTTTGTCATGGCGACTAATAACCCCTGTTAATATTCTACTGAAACAGACATGACACTCTCATTGATCTCCCTCTTGGTCTCTTGGAAGCAGATATGATAAAACCTCCCAAAGTTTTGGCAGTTGCAACCTTTCTGTGTCCTTTTATTAATAATTACCTTCTGAATATGTAGACGTACTCAGCTTAATTCTAGTTCAGTTCAATGTTAAGGTTCTTTTGATGCATTTAAAAAAGGTTTATTGCATGCTTGTGTTACTTTTTACGAAGTTACACAGAAACCAACTCTAAAAACGTCATCTATTTTTTTTTGTTTTGTTTTTTTTTATAACTGGTTCCCTTTTCATCGTGACTTGAAATAAAAAAAAAAAAATGCCCTGAGTAGTTATTGTTGGTAGTACTTTAATTAAGTATCTTGCAAAGGCTGGGTATCAGGCACGACTGTATGTTACAGACATTTACACGGTGTAATTTAGAATTTCAACCACTTTATCTTATGTGATGGAATATTACCTAAACACTCAGATGGCCTGAATTTTACATTGCTTGCCTTTAATGGATTTGTTTGTTGGTGTCAGTATTTGCAGCACAAAATGCCAGAGGTTTTTGTGAACTTTTAACAGAGGTTTTTGTGAACTTTTAAAAAACGACTACTTGTGATTTAGAAACATAGAAACATAGAATGTGACGGCAGATAAGAACCATTCGGCCCATCTAGTCTGCTCAATTTTCTAAATACTTTCATCAGTCCCTGGCCTTATCTTATAGTTAGGATAGCCTTATGCCTATCCCACGCATGCTTAAACTCCTTCACTGTGTTAACCTCTACCACTTCAGCTGGAAGGCTATTCCATGCATCCACTATCCACTCAGTAAAATAATACTTCCTGATATTATTTTTAAACCTTTGCCCCTCTAATTTAAGACTATGTCCTCTTGTTGTGGTAGTTTTTCTTTTTTTAAATATAGTCTCCTCCTTTACTGTGTTGATTCCCTTTATGTATTTAAATGTTTCTATCATATCCCCCCTGTCTCGTCTTTCCTCCACGTTATACATATTAAGCTCTTTTAACCTTTCCTGGTAAGTTTTATCCTGCAATCCATGAACCAATTTAGTAGCCATTCTCTGAACTCTTTCTAAAGTATCAATATCAAATGCCAGTCACCACCCTGCAATTCCAGCAGCTGGTACGAAGGAGTCCCATCATGTTAGAGGATTCCTATCAGTTGATTCTAATTTTTAGGGACCTTCCCTCTAAGGGTGATATGCATGAGGAGGAATACTATGATACGGGAGAGCCAGTTCATGCCCAGAGGGCGATTTTGAGGGGGGGTACTGTCACGGTTCTCCCCGTGGCATCCAGACGGCTAAGAATGGCCACCCCACAGGTGTCTTACAGGGGATTAAATCTTGGGCCATTAAGTATCCTACGCCTGCTTTCCTGCCTCTGAGCCACTGCTGAACTTCATGTAGTCTGTATACAAGACAGTTATCTCAATTCTAGAGAAAAGTGAAAACTTTGCAAAACTCCAGGTGCAGGGCTCGAGTCCTGCAGGAACGCGTGGGAACGGCGTTCCTGCACTTTTTCCACAGCAGGAACGCCGTTCCCATTACTAGTCCTGCAGGACCCAGGGCTGGTACAAGCGGCTGCCAGAGCAGGGGGAGCACACATCCGAATCCCCTGTCTCTGACTGGGGACTCGGATTTTTAAACTCACCTCTCCCCCTGCAGTCAGTGGAGTCGTCCGGCCCTCCTGATGATGTCAGTAGGAGGGGGCGTGACTTTCTCTGCTCTTCTCACAGGACCGCTGGGGAGCAGAGGAAGTCACGCCCCCTCCTCCTGACATCATCAGGAGAGGCCGGACGACTCCACTGACTGCAGGCTGCAGGTTCCAGATCCTGTCCCACCCCTCCTGGCCCAAGGTAAGCCTCAGGGAGGGAGGAAGGCACTTTATTTTTTTTATTTTTTTTATCCCTTTCCTCAGTCCCTGTCCCCCTATTTAAGGCCCTGTCCCCCCTCCTCAGTTCCTGCCCCCTCCTTAGTCCCTTTCCCCAGTCCTTGTCCCCCTCCTCAAGCCCTATCCCCCTCCTCAGTCCCTGTCCCCCTCCTCAGGCCTGTCCCTTTCCTCAGTACCTGTCCCCCTCCCCAGTCCCTGCCCCCATCCTCAGGCCTGTCCCTTTCCTGAGTCCCTGACCCCTATTTAAGGCCCTGTCCCCCTTCCTCAGGCCTGTCCCTGTCCCCCTCTTCAGTACCTGTCCCCCTTTTTAAGGCCCTGTCCCCCCTCCTCAGTTCCTGCCCCCTCCTTAGTCCCTTTCCCCAGTCCCTGTCCCCCTCCTCAAGCACTATCCCCCTCCTCAGTCCCTGTCCCCCTCCTCAGGCCTGTCCCTTTCCTGAGTCCCTGTCCCCCTATTTAAGGCCCTGTCCCCCTCCTCAGGCCTGTCCCTGTTCCCCTATTTAAGGCCCTGTCCCCCTTCCTCAGGCCTGTCCCTGTCCCCCTCCTTAGTCCCTGTCCCCCTTTTTAAGGTCCTGTCCCTTTCCTGAGTCCCTGTCCCCCTATTTAAGGCCCTGTCGACTTCCTCAGGCCTGTCCCTGTTCCCCTATTTAAGGCCCTGTCCCCCTTCCTCAGGCCTGTCCCTGTCCCCCTCCTTAGTCCCTGTCCCACTTTTTAAGGCCCTGTCCCCCCTCCTCAGTTCCTGCCCCCCTCCTCAGTCCCTTTCCCCAGTCCCTGCCCCCCTCCTCAAGCACTATCCCCTTCCTCAGTCCCTGTCCCCCTCCTCAGGCCTGTCCCTTTCCTGAGTCCCTGTCCCCCTATTTAAGGCCCTGTCCCCCTTCTCAGTCCCTGTCCCCCTATTTAAGGCCCTGTCCCCCCTCCTCAGTTCCTGCCCCCCTCCTTAGTCCCTTTCCCCAGTCCCTGTCCCCCTCCTCAGTCCCTGTCCCCCTCCTCAGTCCCTGTCCCCCTCCTCATCCCCTGTCCCCCTGCTAAGGCCTGTCCCTTTCCTGAGTCCCTGTCCCCATATTTAAGGCCCTGTTCCCCTTCCTCAGGCCTGTCCCTGTTCCCCTCCTCAAGGCCCTGCCCCCCTCCTCAGTTCCTGCCCCCCTCCTTAGTCCCTTTCCCCAGTCCCTGTCCCCCTCCTCAAGCCCTGTCCCCCTCCTCAAGCCCTATCCCCTTACTCAGTCCCTGTCCCCCTCCTCAGTCCCTGTCCCCCTCCACAGTCTGTGTCCCCCTCCTCAGTCCCTGTCCCCCTCCTCAGTCCTGTCCCTTTCCTCAGGCCTGTCCCTTTCCTCAGGCCCTGTCCCCCTTCCTCAGGCCTGTCCCTGTCCCCCTCCTCAGTCCCTGTCCCCCTATTTAAGGCCCAGTCCCCTTATTTAAGGCCCTGTCTCCCTCCTCAGTCCCTGTCTCCCTCCTCAGTCCCTGTCTCCCTCCTCAGTCCCGTCCCTTTCCTCAGTCCCTGCCCCCCCTCCTCAAGTCCTGTCCCCTTACTCAGTGCCTGTCTCCCTCCACAGTCCCTGCCCCCTCCTTCAGCCCTGTCCCCTTACTCAGTCCCTGTCTCCCTCCTCAGTCCCTGCCCCCCTCCTCAAGCCCTGTCCCCTTGCTCAGTCCCTGTCTCCCTCCTCAGGCCCTGTTCCCCTCCTCAAGGCCCTGCCCCCCTCCTCAGTTCCTGCCCCCCTCCTTAGTCCCTTTCCCCAGTCCCTGTCCCCCTCCTCAAGCCCTGTCCCCCTCCTCAAGCCCTATCCCCTTACTCAGTCCCTGTCCCCCTCCTCAGTCCCTGTCCCCCTCCACAGTCCGTGTCCCCCTCCTCAGTCCCTGTCCCCCTCCTCAGTCCTGTCCCTTTCCTCAGGCCTGTCCCTTTCCTCAGGCCTGTCCCTTTCCTCAGGCCCTGTCCCCCTTCCTCAGGCCTGTCCCTGTCCCCCTCCTCAGTCCCTGTCCCCCTATTTAAGGCCCAGTCCCCTTATTTAAGGCCCTGTCTCCCTCCTCAGTCCCTGTCTCCCTCCTCAGTCCCTGTCTCCCTCCTCAGTCCCTGTCCCTTTCCTCAGTCCCTGCCCCCCCTCCTCAAGTCCTGTCCCCTTACTCAGTGCCTGTCTCCCTCCACAGTCCCTGCCCCCTCCTTCAGCCCTGTCCCCTTACTCAGTCCCTGTCTCCCTCCTCAGTCCCTGCCCCCCTCCTCAAGCCCTGTCCCCTTGCTCAGTCCCTGTCTCCCTCCTCAGTCCCTGCCCCCCTCCTCAAGCCCTGTCTCCCTCCTCAGTCCTTGCCCCCCTCCTCAGTCCCTGTCCCTTTCCTCAGTCTCTGTCCCCCTCCTCAAGCCCTGTCTCCCTTACTCAGTTCCTGTCTCCCTTACTCAGTCCCTGTCTCCCTCCTCAGTCCCTGTCTCCCTCCTCAGTCCCTGTCTCCCTCCTCAGGCCCTGTCTTTTTACTCAGGCCCTGTCCCCTCCTCAGCCCCTGCTCCCTTCATCAGCCCCTGTCCCTTTCCTCAGCCCATGGCCCCTTCCTCAGCCCATGCCCCCCCTCATCCTAAGCTCCTGTCCCTCTTCCTCAGCCCTGCCACCGTACTCAGCCCATGGCCCCTTCCTCAACCCATGTCCCCCCCCTCCTCCTAAGCTCCTGTCCCTTTTCCACAGCACTGTCACCTTACTTAGCCCCTGTCCCCCTACTCAGCCCCTGTCCCCCTACTCAGCCCCTGTCCACCTTACTCAGCCCCTGTCCACCTTACTCAGCCCCTGTCCACCTTACTCAGCCCAGTGCTCTTACTCAGCCCCTGCATATGAGCATCAGCCCCTGTCCCCCTCCTCAGTCCCTGCCCCTCTTCCTCAGCCCCTGTCCCTCTTCCTCAGCCCCTACCCCTCTTCCTCAGCCCCTACCCCTCTTCCTCAGCGCCTGTCCCTCTTCCTCAGCGCCTGTCCCCCTTCCTCAGCCCCTGCCCCCCTTCCTCAGCCCCTGTCTCCCTTCCTCAGCCCCTGTCCCCCTTCCTCAGCCCCTGTCCCCCTTCCTCAGCCCCTGTCCCCTCTCCTCAGCCCATGCCCCCTCCTCAGCCCCTGCCCCCTTAGTCAGCCCCTGTCCCCCTCCTCAGCCCCTCAGTTCCTGTCCCTTTCCTCAGTTCCTGTCCCTTTCCTCAGTTCCTGTCCCTTTCCTCAGTTCCTGTCCCTTTCCTCAGTTCCTATCCCTTTCCTCAGTTCCTATCCCTTTCCTCAGTTCCTATCCCTTTTCTCAGTTCCTATCCCTTTCCTCAGTTCCTATCCCTTACCTCAGTTCCTATCTCTTACCTCAGTTCCTATCCCTTACCTCAGCCCTTGTCCCCTTCCTCAGCCCATGCCCCCCCCCCTCCCCTCCTAAGCTCCTGTTTCTCTTCCTCAGCCCCGTGCCCTTACTCAGCCCCTGCATACAAGCGTATCATTTTTTGGGGTTGGGGGGAGGGGGCGGGGAGTGGATCTTGGGTGAGTTCCTGCACTTTTTTACCCAGGACTTGACCCCTGCTCCAGGTGTAAGCACCAAGAAAGGTGACTCTACATAGGTATTCTTTCTTATGCACAGGGACACATATTCTACTAATGCTAAGGAAAAATTCAGTTTGGCAAAAGAAGGAGCCTAGTAGCATTTAACTAGCATACTTTAGAACATTTGTTTTGGAAATTCAAGCCATATGTTTAGCAGTGTCTGGGCTGATCAGAGTAAAGACATATGTGCTTAATGTACAAACACATTTTAGAAAACAAACTTCACTCATTCTTATTCCCACTCATACTCTGCATATGAAAGTATCCACCTTTGTGTCAGTGCCTTCTGCTTCAGGGTGACATATAAGATACACCTTCCCCCCTGTCTTTCTGAATGTTTTGTTTTACTTTTATTTGTGTTTTTGCTTGTTATTGTTATGATTTACTATCTGAGTACATTTAATTATGTAATTTCTTAAGAAGCTCTGATGTCCATTTAGGTGAGGTTCACTTTCTACATTAAACATCATGTCACATACAAACTGGTATGCGCTCAAACAAAACTGGACCCACTAGCCAGGGTACAAGACTGCATTAATTCATAAGCTATTATATCTGTGCTGACACTCCATCAAGGGCAGTCATATGTTGGTTTGAGGATCCGTGATTTGTCCATCATCCTAATGAATGAAACAGCTCTTGTGTTGCTTTCATCTCTTGTGTTGCAAATTTCATGGCAAACAGTTATTTATCAACAATTGTTAATGTGACAACATGCGATAGGAGTGAGAAACAAATCCGTGATGTTAAGTATGATCCAGTTGTCCTCTCAGCAGTTGGCTCTACACTGAGGTATTAGGCGAAACTTCAACATGTGTCCTCCACTGACACTCATAATGGAAAAAATGCAATCTTATAAAATTAATATCCCTGGTGTGTAGTGGGGGGTCCTTCCTGTTTCTCCTCTGCATGGGGCACAATTTTCAGCCAGTGGTTGCAGGCACATCACTCCACACCCACTGCCTCGACTCTCAGTCCACCCTGCAGGACTTCCATCATAACACTTATGGCCACTTACAAACATAGTTGGTAAGCCCCCACCAACCCACACATATTACACACATGCTTCCAGGCACATGGATACACACCGATCTCCCTCTCAACCCTCAACTCCATCTCTTTCTCCCTCACCCAGTTATATCTTCCTCTCTCCTCCATCTACCTCTCTCCCCCTGCTCCATCTCCATGTTTCCCAAAGTTCCATCTCTTACTGTTACCATCATCATTCTCTCACCCTCAACTCCAGCTTCCTCTCTACCTCCCAGTTCAATCTCCGTCTCCCCAGATCCATATCTCTCTTTCTAGCTACTTCTACTCTCTCCCTCCTTACATTCCTCAGCTCCATCTCCCATCACCATCTCTCCCCAGTTCCATCTCATTCTCTCTTCTCCATCCCCTCTCTACCCTCAGCTCCACACCCGTCTTTCCCACCCAGCTCCATCTCCCTCAAGCCCCTCAGTTCCATCTCTCTCTATCTTCTACCGAGCTTCATCTCCCTCTCTCCCCGTGCTCCATCTCCCTCTCTTAAAATCTCCCTATCCCCCCACCTCCATCTCCCTCTGTCACCCCAGTTCCAGTTACCTCTCTCACCAATCTCCCTCTCAGCTCCATCTTCCTCTCTCATTCCCAGTTTCACGTAATTTTCTCTCTCTAGATCCATCTCTCTTTCTCCCCCAGATTCATCTCTCTCCCCCTTGCTGAAACTCACACTCCTACCTTCATCCTCCTCACTCTCTCTGACCAAGCTCCATCTCCCTCCCCCCCCCCAGCACATTTCATTGCTAGCCCGCTTACCCTGGTGGTCCAATGCTACTGATAACTGGGAGCTGTATCACCTTGTCTAGAAGAGAGCAGCTCCCATGCTGTATGATGAAGCCTTACTGAGGGATTGGAGGTGCTTAAAATGTAATTTCCTCCTTCTTCCCTCCTTCCCTCCCTCAGTAAGGCTTCCTGATGTACTGCAGTGTGAAGGTACGGCTACTTGATGTATTGCAGAGTGAAGGAGTACAGACCAGCTCCATCACATATACAACCTTCGCCCAGGCTGCCAACAATTAGTGCAAGAAAAAAAGTGTTATTCACTAAACAGCACTAAACATGATTGCCAGTACTAACGCAGCAAAATTGGTTATTTTAACCTAAAACAAAAGATTATATATAAAACTTATAGTGCAGATCAGTAAAATAAACACATTGAAATGTTTATATATAAATGAAACACAAGAAAAGAGTTGATACATGCCACTTCACACTATCAGGCATAGTAAAGACCAAATCCTAGGAACAGGTTGAGTCCCAAAGAACTTCCTTGATCAGAGATGAGACACTGTTTTCTTTACTTGCATTTTTAAGTTTATTCCATTGCATTTTTTTACACATATTTACTGTTTGAAAATTTACTGCACACCTTTTTTTATGTATTTTATGTTATACTTTTGTAGTCACAAAGTTCTATTGGGTTGCTGCTAAAAGTTTTTTTCACAAAGTATATATTGCGTGCTTATTGCTTAACACTTTACACATCATCTTGCTTTAGCCTGCACTGTAGTCATAATGAATCCAGGCAACAATACAGTCATCTATAAAAGTACACTAAACCTTCTTCTCCCTCTGATTCAAATGACACCAGCTGTGCCGATGCCTGCAATATCTAGATAGGGTTAAATATCCCGTGAGCATATTGCAAATATAAACAGGTCTGTGACTACTGGTATATTAGTTAGGAATGATTCATTATTTACATATTTATTGGAAATTAACTCAAAGAAAATGTACACATGAATTTGGTTATTTACCTGAATATGACTTCATCATTTAAATGTTTGTGAAAATAAATACAGAGTATATTGCTGTTAAATGTATACCGTTATGTAAAAAATATATGACCCCTCAGAAGTAATACGTAATACATTTCTCATGTCAACAATTACTTAAAGACAATTACTTAATTTCTTAGCTTTATTCAGTATAGATTAAAGAGTGGATTTCCTGTGTTTCTATACTGTTTAACTAAATTTTGTTTGCAATTGTTTATTTTTACATTGCCTCTCCCAGTGCTCCATGTGTTAAGTGTTTTTGTTACTTTTTGTTAAGTTTTAGTAAATGTGGAATTGCTTGTTTTGTAATCCTATTTTCCACCTTTGCAGTATTTATTCTTTGTCCAACAAGCAATTCGTTTTTTTGTTTAATTTGTTATAAATGCATTTATTTTACTCATAATTGTCAGAGATGAACACATTTAGCAAAAACAAATGCAAAAGTCTATACATTATACCTAGGCCGGAGGACTGGTCTTCTTCTGACCCTCTATGGGGTGTAAGAAGTGTTACGTTAAAGGCAAGTAAGCTTGTGGGCCTTCTGGGTCTGGCAAAGACATGTCTCAAATAGTTCAAAGATGTGATACGCTTAAATGATATTTTTCCTTACAATCATCACCCTAGTGTTAAAATAAATGATAAATTATTTGTGAGAAATATATGTATGAAATATTTGTGAAAAATAAGGCACAATTAGTGACAAAGTGATGTGCAATTAGTAGTTAAATATCTTGTGACAAAAAAATATATATATTTTCTTATGTATTGTCATTTCTATTTTTATTTTATGTATTTCTTTATCTGGACAAGAGGAAGAAGTAATACCCACATTCTCCAATTCACTATTTAATATATACCACAAAGTAGCTTCTCGTAGAGGTAAAAATAGTTCAGAGTCTATGTGATGTTGCAAAGATAGAAAAGGGAGAGAAAAA
Organism: Pelobates fuscus; assembly: GCF_036172605.1. NCBI lineage: Eukaryota > Metazoa > Chordata > Amphibia > Anura > Pelobatidae > Pelobates > Pelobates fuscus. The sequence goes on from NC_086318.1 coordinate 94,305,497, forward strand.
AACAACATGTTTCGAGATGAAGCGATCAGGCAGTTGGGCTAAAAGGAAAGCGATTAAAGAAAAATAAGCCATGATAGTGATAGAGAGGGAAACGTGCCAACAAGAAAGTAGGGAAAAAGGTGAAAGAGTTAGAAGAGATTGTTGGGTAGAGTGAAAACAGACTTTCTGCAGCAGAGTTATATATAAGATATTAAAATAATCTTGAGACTGCATTCTGATTATCAGAAATGTTACGATCCCATGGGGCACTAGGCAGTTTATCAGTTTAGTACCCTCCATTTATTCTTCACGTAGTGATGGTTAATAGGGCCGTGCAAATTCATAGTTCGTGGACCTCTGCCTAGCCCGTGGGCCTTTGGCTGCCACGTAGGGTTGCCTTATGGTTAATCCTGCTCTTTTGATTACTGCTCTTACAGATTCCTTATTTAACCAAGTACTCAGAGACTATTCTAAATTTAACTTTAGAACGTGAGCAATGGTAACATGTTTATCTACTCATGCACAAATCTTCTACAGCAGCTAGAAAGACACATGGGTGACTAATTTACAATGCTATAAATTGTGTATCTGTGGGAATAGAAATAATTATAATTTAATTTATTATTTAAATATATATTGTAACCTAATTATCTGGAAGAGAGGCTCGTATATTAGAGGTACTAAAAGGTGTCGTGCATTGTGTGTATGATTTTAAAAGTTAAAATTAGAGAGACAAACACTTTTTATATATCTACAATGAAATATACATTACAATCTTAAAAAAAAACATTTATCAAACGAAATCTTTATGGAAGATATACTATGCTGCTTGGGTGTATTTATCATTAATGATAGGTTATGTAATGACGGAGAAATGTCACACTCTATATGTTGCATTCGATTTTCAGAAATTAGAAAGAAAAATTCTTCAAACTCCTTATTCTTCAGCCTCCGTCACCACTCTCCTTCCTCATTATTTCATTAAACGGACAAATGACTCTGCGTGTACAAAAGGGAAGTTATTTAGTATTAAATAATGGTACTGAAATATCAATATAAATTGTAGTATGTCTACAAAAATAGACAATGTTTTAACTTATTGAACTGAAAGAAAAGCCTTAATGTTCGGAAGGTAACATTATTTGAATACTGTTAATTAAATATGTAGATTTTTTTTAATGAAACATAACATATACATAAAAAATATAATGCTTATGCGAAATAAACTGCAAAATGAATTTCAAAATAAACCCACTAAAACAAATGAAATCAGAAAAAATACATTTCTTTATTTTCTTTGTTTTTTCTTTGATAGCTAACTCCAAAAGTTCCACTCCTGGCAGTTTGCTCTTGATGTACTGTAGAACCTCCAAACAAGAGGTACTGCAGGCTAGAACCGAAGACCAAATGCTATAATGGGGAAAATATGATTCTGCCTCCTGTCTTATGATAATGTTTCCATTAACCATCTGTATTCTCTTCTGTAATTTCCTGACAATAAATTAAATAAAGAATTATCCAAAAAAATAAAAAATCTCTCTTGATGACTTAAGTCCAAGGATTGTAATGTGAAACTGCAGAAACTACTAAATTAATTTCATTACCAGCCATGGAACTAGGGATCATGAATCTTGTGCGTTCACTCACTTAAATGGCATAATTGACAATTAAGGCCAATATCATACAACTGGAAAACTCATTAGATAGGTATCCAATTCTGAAAATTTGGCCTAACGTTACTCCAGTATAGTTCTCCAATTCTCAATTATTCAAGCCATTTGAATACTAATTAGTGTCCTCTTCTTCATTCATCTGTGGAGAATGTGGGTCAGGGAAACTTGTGATACATTATGAGATCTTCCAAGAAAGCCTTGAAATTGTGGGGATTCTGACCTTATATGTGTAGTGACCTGTTAAGGTTAGGAATATTTATTTCAATGCATGAGTAAACCAATACTTGACATTAATCAATATTTATTAAGATGTATTAGACTTATCAACGTATTAAGCACGTGCATAGCTTGAAATATAGCATCAGCTACTTTGTATTGACTTGACATGTACATTTTATTTTTGGGAAACCCTGCTCACAGGTAAAAAGTAGCTTTTAGTCACCTTACCCCGACACAGCTACAGCACTTGCCATCTGCGCATATTGACCCGATGAGTCCATTAATAGCCTGAATAGCACAGAGCACAGCTTGAACTCCACTTATTATCAGGAGCAAGGAGAAGAGGGTCAAATGCCATTGGACAATATCAGCTGGACCTATACACCTTTCCCAAAGACCCGAATCCCATAGATGATCTCTAAATTAAAAAACGTAAATTCAATGTAAATACCCAAATTACTGCAACCTTGTTTTTTTTTTAATATTCACTGCATTGTTCTTATTTTTATATACAAACGTGGCTACTAGATAGAAAGATAACAAAGCAGTACAAGGAAAAATAACTTAATCATTCACTAGCAGAAGAAAAAAGTCAACATTAATTTCCTGCCATGTAATTACGTTCAGCATTAAAAGTTGCATTGTGAATACAACGAATAGTTTATTATTTTTTATGTTTGGCTATTATATAGTATTTGACAATCAATACAATGCTAGTAATGCCCATATTAAATAATTATCTGTTTTTATTTGAATGCTTGACTACTTTGGTAAGAAATTAAGTAATCACCGGATTATAGTTTTGGGAAGTTATAGGTACAATAAGTGGCCCATGTTTGCCTTTTGCCCAAGACTACTTTTAAATAAATAATTTGATCGATTGTCAGAGAGAGAAGGAGTGAATGGAAGAGTCAGACAGACAGTCAGGTGTTCAGCCTAGCTATGTATAGGTAATATGACAACATATGGGGCAGTGTGGAAGATAATATAGCAACACAGAAGGGGCTATATTTGGAGGAATGTGGTAACATAATGTTATGGGAAATGTTGCATTATAATATACAAAAAAATATTATTTATAACTGACTTGGTAATCATAGCATATGTGAGAGTTTTACGGTATATGTGGGAAAGATGTGCCAAATGGAGATGACTGTAGTATGCGCACAGAGAACAGGAAAAATTACAAAGGCTACATGTCAAAATGTGATTCATTTAATGTTATTTTCTGATTTTCTGTAACTGAATTCTATTTTTTGCATTCCCATAAAAAGAATCAGCAAACATATAATATTTATGTTTTCATAAAAAATTAATTTACACATCACTTTCCACAACCTCCAAATTCTGGTAGTCATTTTTTTTTTGCAAATCCCTTTTTAGTTAACCAAAAAGAATTAAAAAATGTTTTAATAAGTAATTAAAGAATAGAATCCATGAGAAGAATACATTTATCAAGACTGAAATTATACATATTATAAAGTTACATTTAGACAACATTCATGTAATCTTACCCATTGCAAAAGATACATAATTTCCACGTACCCATTTTGGAAAGGATAGGTCCACCCTTCAGTTGTTAAACATTTTGGACCATTAGTTATAGCAATTATTGAAACGATAAAGCAGTAACCTGCTCCCATAAATCCAACAGCAGCAAATAATATAGATGAAAGCATCTGGAAAAAAACAAAAAGCAAACTGGTTTTGTAACCTTGAGCCACAGTTCTACATGTTGTTGTTTTGCAAGTGACCAGTTCCATCACTAGTTTCAGTGCAATCCCATATCATCCTATAGAATGTAAGCTTGTTTGAGCAGGATCTTCTTCAACCTATTGTTCCTGTAAGTTTATTTGTAATTGTCCTATTTATAGTTAAATCCCTACCTCTGATAATATTGTAAAGCGCTACGGAATCTATTGGCGCGATATATATGGCAATAATAATAATAATAATAATAATAATCAGCAACCCACATTACATTACACTTGGCCAACTTTACTAAAAACAATGGGTGGAAAAAGTGGAGGGTATATCAAATGATAAGGGTGCAGGAGACTAGTAAATAATATTTATCCATTATTGTATACGTTTTCAAGTTCCCTTCGCAGGAGATGTGGAATAATACAATTTTTACATCGATCATATAGAGTGGGAAGGAGTAAGAGATTGCAAGTAAAGAAAGTCTGATTATGGAGAAGGGGACACAGAGATTAATTTCAATTAATTTCAATTCACTTTTATTTCTCAATATGTCATACTTTCATAAATAACCTTGAATGTGTTACAGCTAGGAATACTATGCTTTCTATCCACATAGATGAAACATGCATTCTGTTAACGAGACATTTAACATTTCACCCCGGAACAGTTCTTGTTTTGTGTTAATAAATAAGTAATTTAGAACTTTTTAGAGTTTTTAAATATACAGACAATATACAGACAAACTTACTTACTGCAAACCTCTTCCCGCAGTCCTTGTTACCAAAACATCCACAGCAGTCATCGTCTCTTAGACCAAGAAATAGAAGTATGGGGAATATCATCTAAATAAATCATCCAATTAACAGATATTTAAAATGTTGTCTGTTTGACTGTCTATAAAGAATACAGTGAATAGAGAGCTTAACAATGAGATAGGTGATAAGGGAAAGAACTCTCTTGCCTTATGGTTTTGCTGGCTTTTGTAGGGGCAGGATGAATGGTAAAAAAGAGGTAAGGGCTGCGCCAAAGTCTAATAACAATAAGAATAAGTTAGAAACAGACCAAAATGTCTAGGTGATAGTACAACAACAGGTAAGGCTGTGCCAATAAAATGAATATTTGAAAAATAAGTCCCTATAAAATAGCAGGATAAAATAGGGGGATAATCCTCAGGAGTTGATCTGTCCGGATAGTAAAATATGCGTACAAAGTCTCACTAATATAGCAGGATAAAATAGGGGTACAATCCTCAGGAGTTGATCCGTCTAGATGGTTTAAAACATCCGTATATGTGGAGAGACAAAGGAGAGATACAAAAACAGCCAAGATCCAAGGATAAAATGGATGATAAAGAAAGTATTAAATGCACATTTACAAGAGCTATAACCAGCTCTGGAGTGAAGGGCGTGTAGCGGTGTGATCCCCGCTTACAGGTTATAATGGAGAGGTGCGTCCGTCAATACAGTCTGAGTATCCAAACCATCTAGACGGATCAACTCCTGAGGATTGTACCCCTATTTTATCCTGCTATATTAGTGAGACTTTGTACGCATATTTTACTATCCGGACGGATCAACTCCTGAGGATTACACCCCTATTTTATCCTGCTATTTTAGTGAGACTTTATTTTCAACTATTTATTTTATTGGCACAGCCTTTCCTGTTGTTCTACCATCACCTAGACATTTTGGTCTGTTTCTAATTCTTATTGTTACTAGACTGTTTTACTATCACTTAGACATTTTGGTCTGTTTCTAATTCTTATTGTTACTAGACTGTTTTACTATCACTTAGACATTTTGGTCTGTTTCTAATTCTTATTGTTACTAGACTGTTTTACTATCACTTAGACATTTTGGTCTGTTTCTAACTTATTCTTATTGTTACTAAACTTTGGCGCAGCGCTTACCTCTTTTTTACCATTCATCCTGTTTTATTAAGGGTCTTGAGGGATTCCCTTTTTTTGGGTTGCTGCCCCCCTTTTGTTACTTAGCCCTTACTCTCTCCCCCTTTTGCTGCTTTATAGGGGCAGGCAGCACAGGACAACACCAGATACACAAACAGATAGAAGAATGGCTGATGTAACAATAATAAGACCTTATTTCTACAATTTCTCTCCTTTATCTCCTTTAAGAGATAAAAATAACTGTAGCATAAATTCTTAAATGAATTGGTCACTCATAATGGTTAAGTATTTGACTAGTTTAGACTAATTTTAATTCTGGAATTGTATTGTAATAAAAATATAGATCTTTATAATCACTACGGAGGTTAAAATACCATTTATTTGCTGAATATCTGATCTAGGCCAGTATTCACACATTATAATTTGCATTAGAGCAATTCTGAAACAGACAAACTTAGTTTAGGAGCCACATTAAATAAGTCTGGTCACATTATCTTATTAATATGAGCTGTTATTGGGTTATTTAAATATTTCAATGAAAAGAAACAAACAAAACAAAACAAAACAATGCATGATGTGACTCATTGCCGCATTTGCTGATCTTTCTATACCCATTAAGGCAAAAAAGGGGGGAGTTCCCAACCACTAGAATACAGCCAACGGCAAACCTACTAAACAGTGCGCCCTCTATAGACACCAAAACAATGACATAAATACAAATAGGAAGTAGGGATGCACAACAAGAGAAAAGCACTTCTAAGGTGTAAATATAAAAATATATATGTATACAACCTTGTTATAACGAAGTGGGCAATATCTATGTAAAAATATATAAATCGCACATAGTGTATTACATAACAATAATATGAGACACGCAGGATGATTATATGGAACTCACAGGATAACAGTGAAAAACAGGCCCATCATCCTCAGTCAGAGAGAGAATCTTCAGGAGATATGGAACACGGACTCTTCTTATGAAAACAGGATCCAAATAAAACAGCATAAAAACCACTCTAGGGTGGTATCAACAGCATCAAAATATAAACAGCATCAAAATATAAGTTCCCAAAGTGATGGGGACATCACTTTGGGGACTTATATTTTGATGCTGTTGATACCACCCTAGAGTGGTTTTTATGCTGTTTTATTTGGATCCTGTTTTCATAAGAAGAGTCCGTGTTCCATATCTCCTGAAGATTCTCTCTCTGACTGAGGATGATGGGCCTGTTTTTCACTGTTATCCTGTGAGTTCCATATAATCATCCTGCGTGTCTCATATTATTGTTATGTAATACACTATGTGCGATTTATATATTTTTACATAGATATCGCCCACTTCGTTATAACAAGGTTGTATACATATATATTTTTATATTTACACCTTAGAAGTGCTTTTCTCTTGTTGTGCATCCCTACTTCCTATTTGTATTTACTTTCTATACCCATTGATGACATCACTTGGTTCATGAAGGAAGTAATATATAAATCAGTGTTGAATTGTGTGATAAACATTGATAGTTCTTATTATATGTTTATATATACTTGCTAGAGGTTTGCTTACTGCGCAGTCAATCAGACATGCTCAAAATGTTTGAAAATGTTGTTTCTACTCAACACTAGTAGCAAACGAATAATATCACTAGAAACAAGCGTAATAGTTCTGCTAACAGTAACATTGGCAATAGCGTAAATAATGGTAACAGCAACAGTAATTCAGATAAAGATTATTCACACATTAATAGAAACACTGCCAGCAGTAATATTGGTAATAGTGTTACCAGCAAGAATAAAATAGTGTTGCGTACAGTGAGACTAGTATTGTGAGTTTTTTCATTAATTATAGAGTTAACAGTAAATGTAAGAATTTTGTGTTTGTCACATTTTTAAGTCTTTCTCCGCTTTATTGATAACCATCTACCCTACTTTTTCTTTTTTCTAATCTTTGTTCCTCTCCCAAGATCTTCTCCACAATGGTCCATCAGTCCATCTGTACATCCACATCCTCATGCAGCCATTCTTCACTCTATGCCTCACTTTTACTCTCCCTCAAACAAATAATGTAATTCCTGTCCACATACCAATAATCAGTCTGACAAAGTTCTAACCAGCCATGTAAGAAAATGTTGCATGTAAACCTTTGGTGAGTGATGTGCATCAAACATTTAGTTCACAACATTTTTACAGGTAGCTTAAAATCATTTAAGAAAAGTTTGGTAATTTTATTATTATGTCTAAGAAAAGCAGAACTTACCAGAAACCCAGAACCCAGGATTCCCCCAAAGAACCAAACTTCATCTGAAATATGTCCATTATTCGAAACCTTCTGGCCACCAGGGAAAAAGAGTAAGATATTGGCTACTATACTCAGGATGGCTAGTGGAATTAAAGTAATGCCCAAGCATTTTGCACAATTTCCAAAACACATGGTTTAAGAAGAAATATATACCGTCCAGGTGCAAAAAAAAGTCTAGTTAATCTCCAATAATCCTTTTCACAGTGATATATGGATGTATATGATAATTCTATATAGATAAGAAAGTAACTGGATAGGTGGCAATGATCCTCAGGTTGTGGATGCACAGTCTAGTAATTTAAATAACCTCTGCTAGAAGAACCCCTATTTCTATCAGATAATGTGTTCAGCAATATATTGTCATGACGACTAATTGCACCTGTTAATATTCTACTTAAACAGACAGGACACTTTCATTGTCCCCTTGCTTACAAGAAGAATATATGGTCATGTCTACCCAACCCTAATTTTCAATATTTATGACAGCTTGGCTTGGATGCGTTATAAATGATTAACTTTACAATGGGAAAGGAAAATGTTAATTGTTTCACTTGTATTGTGGTTTTAGATTTAATTAGTGAGTAGCCTTTATAAAAATGTAATTAATTGTCATAAAGATGTGTAATAAAAAGAGGGAAAGTGGTGTTTTGTCTAGTTTTGTCTTCAGATGGCAGAGATTCAAGACCCACATTTTGGAGTAAGAGATTGTGAAATATTCATTTTACTTTTCAGATCATTGTAATATTTTTACTGGACTTTTTCGCTATTCTCCAAATTTGTATGCACATTTTCTTCTGAGAGATTTTTTTTCCGTCTCTCTGTTCTTTTAACCCAGCATTGTTGGTGTTTAATTGATACTCTTGCAGGACATATACCATCAGATCACATACTGTCCATGATTTCACAGAGTGTTGAGCATTGTTTCTCACGCCAGTTTTCAAAGACTATTAATGCTTGGGAGGGTTGTCGATTTACTATCCACCATCATCAGGTACCTCTAATTTCAGATTTGTTTTATATTTTGTCATTCTTTACCACTGCTCCCAGAAGAATGACTAGAAGTCAGGAGAACAAATGTAACATTTGTATCAAGCAAAGTATTTTTTTGTTTTTGCCCACTAGAAAGACTAATTAGGATGAATAGAACATGGCAGAACCCGCATGAAATTAAAAACTAATTGAAACAGGTATTGTCTGCTGATATCCTCACCTATATATAGCCAAATCCTTCCTACCACAAGCAAACATGTCAGAATAATAATAATAATATTAATAACAAAAATAGGTGTTCTTTAGAGGACCCATACTAACCCATAAACTCCTACTAGCAAAGAGGACCCAAAGAAAGACTTTACCAGAATTAACCAAGTTAGACTTAGCAATTATCCCTTGTTCATCTACCTCACACATAGAGTGGTGTAGGATAATAAGAATTTGCTAGGAACATAGGAATGCCCACTACTCCTTTGTCCACCACCCATACTAGAGGATAGCCACTGTTAGATGTCACTGTGGATTTAGTTTGACATTTATAAAGCACGATGAATCCCTGGCTACCCAGTCCCAAAACCTGGGACCAATGGGACATATAACTGCATCTCCCATCAGCTTGTTTGCATGTTTAAATTTGAATGAACACTATGAGTATTGCATTTATTTTGCAGGAATCTAATTATAATGATTTGTTTATTGATAGTTTATTGATAGTTTATAGCTATAGCATATTTACATATCATGGGTAATGCAGATAGTGTGGACTATATAAATTATGAACAACATACCTGGGGCAAGGACTTATTGGCCAAATGTTTTTAAAGAGGAAGATGGTTTTATTTACTTACAACCAAGTCATTTACAAATTAACAGTCATCTACCAATAAATGCAAAGTTAGGGGATTGGGGACCAGGGTTAGGAAATGTATTTTTTTCCACCATAGATTTCTTTGAGTTTATGAGTTTAAAGTACATGAAATTCAATTGATATATATTCGTGAATCCACTTTATTGACTGTCATCAAACAAAGCTGAAGTAATATATTGTACTCTGTGCTTTAGTCTACGTATTTGAATTTGGTTTTGTGTGTTTTGGGGAGAAGTCAGTAGTGGCTCAACACAGCTCTTTTTGGAAACAGTATTGATATATTTTCTTTTGTTATGGTTTCCTGTGTTGCAATAGCCATCCTACACTAGAGAGTTGAAAAAACTGAGGTGAGTTGAAAGCGAGAACCGAATTTAAAATTTTAGATCAAAACAGCCAAATTGAAAGAAAATCTAGTATATTTTCAGGGTTTGAATTAACTTTGAATTCCCGACAATACACTTTAGTAAACAACCCTGTGGGATGAGAAGGCAGAGCTGTTATAGTCTTGAAGACATGGGGCACATGGGTTTTGGGGTAAAGATTGAGATGCATTGGATAACATGGTGATACAGCTGTACCACGTAGTGCAGTGTTTTCCGTTCTATAGGTATTGATTGTGTGATTTAAATACTTTGTTTTACTTGCAAAATATTATTTTTGGAAATCACAAAAATCCATGACATAGGAACACTTTCACACAAAATCACACTTCATCTTCAGCAGCATATGTACACATAAGGTAAGTAACAAAATAAACACTTTTTATTTTGGTTACTTTTCAGCACAATGAAATCTTATAATTTTGTTCATTTCGATGAAGTAAAAATAGCATATTGGCCATGTTCTCACTTGTGGCTGAGGGAGGTCAAGGGGAACTATTTTTAATTTTATTTTGCCCTTATTCAATTTCCATGAAGAAAGCATTTGACAACTTAGTTTTTCTTTTTTTAAATTCTTTCTTTTTCTTGTGCATGTATAGACAGTTAACATTTCCCTTGCGATGCCACGATAGCATTGGCAAGTTAGAGACATTTGGTTAGACATGGCATGCGATTTGACAGCACATTTTATAATAGTATCAGGCTAAAACTGGAAAGGTTGTGTCACAAGATGAGGTACAATTTTAAACAAGAAAAAGCTTCAACATTAATAGTATGTTCTCAGTGTAAAACAGGCTTAGTCGTTTGTGGCACTAAAACATCAGCATGCTTAGTTATGTCATTAAATCATTAACATTACTATTAAGTATGAGTTAAACATTTACAATTGCGTTTACTCAACTCAAGATTTGAAAATTGAATTGTATTTGTGGTGCTTTATAAAAGGTCTTCTCAAAAATTAGCAGGAAATGATCTTCATCTTTGAGCTTTCTCCTCAAATTAATTTCATGGTTGCTAAAAGTACTCTATTCCAGACATGAACAATCGATTCTCGTAGGATCTTCTTTCTTCTCAGGCCAGGGTTAAACAGCTCCATTACCCTGTATGCATAAATTAGCAATTATTGAATGTGCTAATAATATGGACACATACATTTTAGATCATAATAACATTACATTTGTTTCAATGTTATAAGGGAAAATTCCATGAATTTCAAAGATAATATATTCAAATAGCATCGATCGGTACTTTAAAAAACAAGGTATGTTCTCGCCATAATTTTTACCCTGTGACAACAGTTATTGAGGTGGCTGTCTAATACATGCAGATTATTTTACAAATGCATACATTATAAACATGTGTGAACAGTTATAAATAACTGTGATACAGTAATACGCAGCTTTGGTGCTTGAAGTCTGCTTTGAAGGGAAGTCAGTAGTGAAGTTTATATTTTCATTGTAAAAAGGAAGCTTTAATATGCCTTAATTGATGTTCAGTGGCTAGTGTTTAGATCCTTTACTATCATTGTGACTTACCCCACAACACCCACAGCACTTGCAGTCTCCACAGATTGTTCTGATGAGCCCATTAATTGCCTGGATAGCACAGAGCACAGCTTGAACTCCACTCATTATCTGGAGCAAGCAGAAGAGAGTCAGGTGCCATGGGACAATTGGACTAGGTTGGCATAAATTCCATAGGTTGTGGTTCTCCAGGTAAGATCTTTTGGAAAAATAAAATCGGTGTAATAGCTTGACTCTACATGTCTGTATATTTAGATGTCTTCATTATTGCCACATATCGCTCTACCTCTATGCATTCTGGGAAATTAGGTAAATGATTGTCTTGCCAGTCAAACATGTGGGATTAAGTCAGAAATATTATAAATAGTTTCTGTACATCCTGATATTACCCTTATATGGTTATTTCTCTGCACGACTGGTGTGTGAGGCAATATAGGCCCAATGGCACCTTACAGAGGGAGATTAATTTAAAAGGAATTGCCTTCACCCCTATAAAAATAACAGCAACTTACCCATCCTGAAACGGATAAACCCATCCCAGAAACGTGTGGCACTTAGGTCCCTTATGTATAGCAACTGCTGAAATAACAAAGCAGTAACCAGCTCCTGCAAATCCAATGGCAGCAAATAGAATAGATGAAAACATCTGAAAAGAAAACATAAATACATTACATTATATTAACCCCTTAAGGACACAGCTTCAGAAGCTTGTCTTACGCTTAAGGACAAAAGCCATTTTTGCATTTTTTTGCTGTTTGTATTCATTAACACAATTTGCATCTCTGTCATTTATTGCACCAACACATATTATACATCGTTTTTTAGAGGGCAAACAGGGCTTTAATTTGATGTCACATATATATAGATACATTCTCATTAATTATATAAAAATGCAAAAAAATTGGAGAAAAAAAAATCACGGTGTTGGCAATAATAGCGTGTACATAATATGTCCAGCTTAGAAAAAGTTATTCAAAATAATTTAATTTATGTGTCTTGATTTATAGAGTACATTACACACACACACACACACACACACACACACACACACACACACATATATATATATATATATATATATATATATAATTATATATATATATATAGGATTTCAGCTTATTTTGAAAGCTACAGGTCACAAAATACAAGGACTAAAATAAAATTTTAATTTGAAACAATTTTAGAATTTGGTATGTTTGTCTTGTAGGTTTAGTAGCCGTCACAGAAAACAAAATTGCCACACAAAAGTATATATTTATATAAAGTAGACATCAAAGGCTATTTACCTAAGTTTAGCTTGACACTTTTTACGTAGCCAACCTCTGCTAAATATTGGAGTAAAATTGTGTTTTTTTTCTTTATTTTGGCATATACACATAAAACAAGGTTTTTGTAATGTGTATTTCGTAAAGCTGGTGTGTGCTATATATCAGCTAAATCTGCTGAGTATAACGATACCCCCATTGTATGCCTTTGGCACTTTTCTGTAAAGCTACAGTGGCATATAAGAGACAAGGCTATTTCAATTTCTATAGTTAGAATTTTTGTAGATGGATTTGATGGGCCTATGTCTCATTTTAGGGTATTATAGCAGGGTGACTGTTCAAATAACCCCACAAGGAGCTTTCATTTGATAAAGCAGACACCACAGGGTATCTTATATGGTGTCATAAAGATCCCCAAATTATACTCATTTACACCTTATAAGTAAAACAATATGCCCAATGTATGACCTAGACACTATTTTGTGAAGTTACAGTGCTGTAAAAGAGACGTGACAAGTTCAGGTTTTTAAGTGTGAATTTTCATGAAGGTTTTTAAAGCGTCCATGTCCCACTTTGGAGCACTTGAGCAGGCTACATATTACAACTACACCATAAAGGCATACCATTTCTTAAAGAAGACATCCCAGGGTATTTCAAAAGGTATATTTTAAACCTTAGCGTGGGATCATTTTTCTGCTAGCTTGTACCAAGTGTAGGGGTAATAAGCAATTTTTTTGCCTAATTGACACACAAAGTGAGTTTGCACAGTATATTTTGCAAACCTTATGCGTGCTACGACTGTATAATACTTCATATGTTTCTCAGCGAAGTCGTCTGAGTACAGCAATACCCCGTAAGTACCTTTGCCAGGTATATGTGGACATAGAAGGGGCACATTTGAGACACAGTCATTCCATTTTTTTGTCAAACTTTACATTTTTACAGTGCCCATGTCCCATTTTAGAGTATTTTACCAGGCTATATAATCCAAATACCCCATAAAGCCATTCCATTTCTTAAAAAAGACATCCCAGGGTATTTCAAAAGGCATATTTTGAACCTTGGGGTGGGATCATTTTTCCGCTAGCTTTTACCAAGTGTAGTGGTAATTTTTTTCTGCCTTTTTGACACACAAAGTGAGTTTGCACAATATATTTTGCAAACCTTATGTGTGCTAAGACTGTATAATACTACATATGTTGCTTAGCTATGAGTACAGCAATACCCCCGTGTGTACCTTTGCCAGGTATATGTGGATGTTGAAGGGGCACATTTGAGACGCAGCCATTCAGTTTTTTTTTTTGTTTTACGTTGTGTCGATGTTCCATTTTGGAGTAGTTGAGATGGTTGGTTATTGAAACTTCCCCACAAACACATACTATTTACTAAAGAATACAAAAGGCGTATTTTGAACCTTAGTGTGGGATCATTTTTTCTCTAGTTTGTTCCAGGTGTAGTGGTAACGAGCATTTTTAAATGTATTTTTTTACTTTTTTTAAACCTTTTTTACAGATTTAAAATTTTTATAAGCTTTTATTTTTACCGTTAACCCCTAACTAGCAGTAAGCAGCACTAACCGTAAATTCCCCATTTCCCATAACACCCACCACAGCTAGCAAAATATTTCATTTTAAAATAATTAAATTAATGAATTAAATAAATTGAACCCCTGAGGGTTAAAAAAAAATAAGTTAACCCTACGGGGTTAAAAAAAAAATCGGATCACTGTGATCTGTATTTTGATCACTGTAGGTAGTGATCAACAGGCAGGGAAGGGGTTCATTTTTATTAGGACTGGGTAAAGGAGGGTTGGGTTTTTAAAACTTTTAAAAAAATGTTATTAAAACATATTTTTTAACTTTTAAAAACTTTTTTAAAACTTTTTTTTTAACGTTAACCTCTAGCTAGCCTAACACCAAATTCCCCAATTCCCCACTAACTTGCACCCACCCCAGCTAGCTAACCTGAGGGTTACAAAAAATAAAAGTTAACCCTCAGGGGTTAAAAAAATCAGATAACATTTATATGTAGTCCCTGCCAATTGATCACTGTAGTCAAAACTTGTCACATAAGTTCAATATAGAATACGTGCTAGGTAACATGTAGGCGGAAACATCTTTGAGTTGGGTCTAATGGGGGTTACTAACTGGATTGCCCTGTACTAAATTGGGCACTGTCGCTAGAAAATACTCATCCAATAGGGTTTGTTAAATAATGTGGGACGAAATAGGCCCCCATGGGCTACTGCAGTCTTCCCGAGTATATGATTCCCATGAGACCATCATGGTTATTCATTAAAGTGAGAATCAGGGAGGGGGAAGTGAGGAAGACACTGGGAGGGGGGAAGAACACAGGTAAGGGGGGAGTGACAAGAACACAGGTAGAGTGGGGGGTGAGAAGAACACTGGAGAGGGGATGAGGAGAAGGGGAGGTGAGGAGAACACATGGAGGGTGGGGGGTTGAGAAGAAGATAGGGAGGTTGTGAGAAGAACATAGGGAGGGTGGCTTGGTGTGAGAAGAGACCACTAAGGGACAGCTCTATAGGACAGCGGGCAAGACAGGGAGCTCTTTCACACTACGCCCACACACACACAAAAACACACAATGCAGATTCCCTACACACAGAAACACAACATGCTCCCCTTACACACAGAGAAACACACAACATCACAGTGTGCAATAGAGAATCATTGTATTCCATGATTCACTATGGTAGAATCATAGGCATGGCCACCTATGGTCCCCAATGCTCCTCTAGGCAGGGCCGGCACTTCCTATAAGGCGAACTAGGCAGCCACATAGGGCGCCATATAGGAGGGTATAAATGCTGCAGCTCAGTGTACACTTCCTGTCAGTTCGGCCAGGTACAGGAAACAGAAACTCCTGTACCGCGGACCAGAGAGAAGTTCAGCCCGCTACAGGGAAGGGGAGGTGTGAGGAACTGACTCTGCTGGGTTTCGAACCCTGGTTTACATGCTGCTAAACCTCTTCCTTACCACTACACCACCCTGCCTTTTGCAAATGTACCTGAGATCTGGTAACCTTGACTCTATAAGCATTGGTATCAGTGACAAGTCTCTTCAGCTGTGTCTGGTCATGTGTCTGGTTCTTGGCCTATAAAAGCCACTTCCTGACTCTGTACCTTTGCCAGATTATTGTGGTTCCTGTACTCTCTAATCAAGCTTGTTCCTGTTTCTCCTACCTGTTGCTGATTTTGGACCGTTTTGACATTGCTGCTTCTCCTTCCCACTGACCTCGGCTTGCCTCACTACGATTATCATCTCTCTGTTCCAGTCTCCCATCTCTGCTTAAGACCAGAAGGCCACTCAAGGCTCAGGGGCTCAACCACCTGGGTAACGAGTGGCTACCTCTGGCAGAAAACATTGCTGATCTGGCTACTGGACTCCAAAACTTTGTAACATCAATATCATTACAGAATAATCTGGCCCATTCATGGAGACCGTCGGATCAGATTCTGCATTGGCCCAGCAGGTTGCTTTTAATGCACAGACCATTCAAGTGCTGCAGGATCAGGTAGCTGAACTGCAAAATGAAGTTCGATCAATGCATGGTGAGCTTACCAGCTACAGGGCACATGAAGTTGCGGCTGCTGCTGCTACTACTGTTACACCTGCACAAGATGCCCGCTTGCCTCTACCAGAAAAATTTGGATGAGACCGCAAAAAATTTAGGGGTTTCCTAAATCAATGCCGTTTGCATCTTATGATGTTACCTAACCGTTTTCCATCTGAAAGAGAGAAGGTGGGATTTATTTTCTCCCTATTCAAAGATGAAGCCCTGGCTTGGGGCTCCCCTTTTCTGGAACAGGACAGTCCAGTCTTGGGAAATTTAAAAGACTTTCTTGAGGCCATGTGCCTAGTTTTTGATGACCCCAATCGCTGTGCTACAGCAGAAGCCACTCTCCTTCATTTACATCAAGGGAGGCGCTCTGTGGCTGAATATGCTGCTGAATTCAGACAGTGGGTTGCTGATACTACTTGGAACCAATCAACCCAGAGGTTCCACTTCAGAAGGGGTCTCTCAGAAGCTATAAAAGATGAGTTAGCTCGTGTTGATCTTCCTGTTGAGTTTGATGCATTTGTGCGGTTGGCTATCCGTATTGATCGGAGACTTTCAGAAAGAAGATTGGAAAGACAGGGCTCTTTTAAACCAAGTGCTACTCCTACTTTCTATTCAAGAATTTCTACTCCGACCCCACAAACACCTACAGAATCTGAACCTGAGGCTATGCAGGTAGATCTAATAAGAGGGTCATTATCCAATGAATAAAAACAGTGGCGACACACTCACAATTTATGCCTGTATTGTGGTAGTGCAGGGCATTATGCCATCAATTGCCCTAGCAAGTCTAAAAGAACAATAGCTATGACTGCTGAGGGTGCACAGATTCAACACCAATCCCAGATTTCAGACCAACTGGATTCTGTCACACAACCCTTTTTTTCTCTGGCTCAGGGTGAAGAGGGTATGATGACTCAACATCCTCATTTGGTGGTGCCTATCACTTTGCAATATGGTGATAATAAAATTTCAACTACAGCTATGATAGATTCTGGAGCAGGCGGAAGCTTTATGGATATCAAATTTGCAGCAGGAAATAAAATTCAGTCTATCCCTAAATCTTCACCTGTGTTAATGGAAACAGTAGACGGTTCTCCACTCACGTCAGGCCCGGTTACACATGAGACTGTGCCCTTAAAATTGATGCTGGAAGTGAATCACCATGAGTCTATATCTTTCCACCTAGTTTCCTCAACACAGTTTCCAGTGATTTTGGGTATACCCTGGTGTCAGGGTACCTGTGGTCTCTACCTCCGAAAGAGGTAGAGACTTAGCTGTTCCTCCATCCAGACGGTCTGATGGCTCCCTTCCCCGCGGTCTATCCGGTCATGCTAGGCCGGCCGCGAGGGAGTGACTGCCTTTTACAGCATCTAGGCAGGAAGTAGTCATCAGGACACTCCTCGAACAACCTGTCAGTCAATGGCTGCAGGACCAATCAGGACGCCTTGGAGGCGTGGTTACTGCTCTGAACAGGGTATTTAACAGAGCTTCTTTCATTAGCTCATTGCCCTGTCGTGGTTCTAGCTTGTTCTAGTCACTCAGTGCTTGTGTATTCTATTATCCCTTTTGGTTTTGACCCGGCTTGTTTACCTTACTCTGCTTATCTCTGTTACCCTTGATTCGGCTTGTCTCTCGCTTACCTGTCTTCTGTTACCCTCGACCTCGGCTTGTCTTTGACCATTCTATACTGTACTACTTACGTTAGTCCGGCCATTCTAAGGTCCGGTATACGTATCTGGCTACTGTTTGTACTCTGCGTGTTGGATCCCTGTCCCGATCCTGACATTACGACAGGGCCAATGGATCCTGCAAGTACAAACAGTCAGCTGGCTGCTCCTGATCCTAGGTTTGAAGCCATGGATCACAGAATGGATCAGATGGCGCTTGCGCTACAGGCTCTATTAGTTTGTGCCAATAACCCACCAGAGGAGATACGTAATACCCCTGTTTCTCCTGTCTGTTCAGGTCTAGAGGTAACCACAGTGGGTGCTTCCTCTCGCATTACCCCCCCAGTACGCTATGGTGGGGCTCCTGAGAAGTGTCGTGGTTTTTTAAACCAAATTAGTATCCACTTTGAATTGCAACCTCGCTCTTATCCTACAGATAGGGCAAAAGTAGGATTTATTATCACCCTACTCATTGAGAAAGCTCTGAGATGGGCCAACCCACTATGGGAGAACGATAACCCATTAGTTTATAACTATAACGCATTTGTAGCTGCTTTTAGAAGAACATTTGACCCTCCAGGTAGAAAAGTTAATGCAGCCAGATTACTGTTGCGCCTGAGACAGGAGAACCGAACACTGGTGGATTATGCACTAGAGTTCAGGTCTCTGGCGGCAGAAATCAAGTGGAATGAGCAGGCGTATATGGATGTATTTTTGAATGGCCTATCTGATGTAATCCTTGATGAGGTTGCTACCAGAGAACTCCCTGAGAATTTAGAGGATTTAATTTTGTTCATCTCTCGTATAGATGAACGTCTAAGAGAGAGACAGAACACTCGAGAGAGGAACCAGAGACCTTCTTTTAGGTTAGCTCCTGCTTTTCCAAGTCCTGACTCCACGATATCTTTGCTTACTGAACCTATGCAGATAGGGTATACCCGCCTCTCTGAGGAGGAAAGACAGCACAGGAGAAGAGAGGGTTTGTGTATGTATTGTGGAGCCAAGGGTCATTTACTCTCGAACTGTTCTAACCGCCCGGGAAACGCTCGCACCTAAGTCCCTCTAGAGGACAGGCCTTGGGTGTTTCTATTTTGTCCTCTACTCCTAATTATAAGGATCACAGGCTTCTGCTACCAGTTTCCTTAACTTGGGGGAAGGAAGTAGTAAGGGCTATGGCATTGATAGATTCCGGTGCTGCTGAGAATTTTATCGACCAAGCCTTTGCTAGTAAGAACAATTTTCCATCCCAGCTAAGGGAGACACCTTTGGCCTTTGAGGCCATAGATGGTAGACCACTACTAGACCCTGTTATCTTTCGTGAGACCGTACCCATTGATTTAAATGTTGGTATCCTACACGTGGAGAATTTATCTCTTCTGCTCATTTCGTCTCCTTCCGTTCCCATAGTTCTGGGGTACCCATGGTTGAAAAAACATAACCCTATTATCGATTGGGAGTTAGGAGAGATACTCTCGTGGGGCCAGGGCTGCCAGGATCGGTGTTTGTGCAAGGTTTCTCCATTAGCTAATATTAACATACCGGAGAATCCTACTCAGTCCACAGAAAGACAAATACCAGACCTTTACCTAGACTTAAGGGCAGTGTTTGACAAGAAGAATGCCGATTCTTTGCCTCCACACAGGTCATTTGACTGTAAGATTAAGCTGCTACCCGGCACTATGCCTCCGAGGGGCCATGTATATCCTTTGTCTGTTCAGGAAAACTCGGTTCTAGAGGAGTATATTCGGGAGAATTTAGAAAAGGGATTCATCAGGAGGTCTTCTTCTCCGGCCGGGGCTGGGTTCTTTTTCATTAAGAAGAAGGATGGCACGCTGAGACCTTGTATCGATTACCGAGGCTTGAATAAAATAACTGTCAGAAATGCCTATCCTATCCCACTGATTACCGAGTTATTTGATCGTCTTAAGGGCTCCAAAATCTTCACCAAGTTAGATCTCAGAGGGGCTTACAATTTGGTGAGAATCCAGCAAGGTCACGAGTGGATGACGGCATTCAATACCCGTTACGGCCATTACGAATACACTGTTATGCCATTTGGACTATGCAATGCTCCTGCAGTATTTCAAGATTTGATTAATGAGGTACTTAGGGAGTTTCAGCATGATTGTGTTATTGTTTACCTGGACGACATACTAATACACTCTAAGGAGATTGAGACTCACCATAGACAGGTCAGAAAGGTATTACACAAGCTGCTGCAACATGGTCTATATTGCAAATTGGAAAAGTGCAGTTTTGATCAGTCTCAGGTAGACTTTCTTGGATACGTGATTTCTGGGGAGGGTTTTAAAATGGATCCTGTAAAACTTCAATCTATTTTAGACTGGCCCTTGCCCAAAGGACTCAAGGCTATCCAAAGGTTTATTGGTTTTTCCAACTACTATAGGCGCTTCATTAAAGGATACTCCTCTATCATTGCGCCTATTACCAATATGACCAAACAAGGGGCTGATACTAAGTTCTGGTCTAAGGAAGCTCTTGGTGCTTTCAAGACTCTCAAGGAACTTTTTGCCTCGGCTCCCATTCTAGTCCATCCTGATACGACTCTGCCTTTCTTGCTCGAGGTCGATGCCTCTGAGACAGCAGTTGGGGCTGTTCTGTCTCAAAGGTTAGGGGTGGATAAACCGTTACACCCTTGTGGTTTTTTCTCTAAGAAATTTTCTGGGCCTGAGAGCAGATATGACATCGGGGAAAGGGAACTGTTAGCAGTCATTAAAGCCTTAAAGGAGTGGAGACATTTGTTGGAGGGGACCCTACACCCTATTACGATTTTGACGGACCACAAAAACTTGTCCTATATTGGGGAGGCTAAGCGCTTATCCTCTAGACAAGCTCGTTGGTCCTTATTCCTGACTCACTTCAATTATGTACTGACTTACAGACCTGGTTCTAAAAACTCTAAAGCCGATGCATTATCTCGCCAATATGAACCTTCTACTGTACCTGAACCAGTTCTTTCTTCTATAGTTCCGAAATGCAATATCATTGCTAATACGAATCTCAGGATTCATTCTCCATTACTGGCCGAGATCATTAAGTTGCAACATCTAGCACCTAAACAGACTCCTGCGGGCCGTCATTTCGTTCCTCCTGCTCTTCAACTGGAACTTTTACAGTGTTTACATAATAGCAAGATGGCGGGACATCCTGGTATTCGCAAAACTTACGCGTTGATCTCTAAGGACTTCTGGTGGCCTGCTTTACGGAGGGATATTGAGGAGTTCATCGCTGCATGTGAAGTTTGTACTAAAACCAAACAACCCCATACGCTTCCATGTGGATTCCTGCACCCCTTGGAGGTTCCAGAAAAACCATGGTCCTGTTTGGCCATGGACTTTATTGTCGATCTACCTATCTCTAAAAGACAGACTGTTATCCTCACCGTGGTTGACAGGTTTACTAAGATGGCACACTTCATTCCCCTGCCTAAACTCCCGTCTTCTCCCGAATTGGCAGAGATATTCGCTAAGGAGATTTTTCGCCTACATGGGATACCCTCTCAAATTGTATCGGACAGAGGCTCCCAATTTGTTTCCCGCTTTTGGAGGTCCTTCTGCTCTCAACTTGGTATTAAATTAAACTTTTCTTCTGCCTATCATCCTCAGTCTAACGGAGCTGCTGAACGTACCAACCAGAAAATCGAGCAATATTTACGATGCTTTGTTTCTGAACACCAGGATGATTGGGTCGGTTTGATTCCTTGGGCGGAGTTTGCACACAACAATCTTGTTTGCGATTCTACTCATTCAAGCCCCTTCTTCATGAATTATGGTTTTCATCCGTCTATTCTTCCTTCGGATTCCCCTTCCCAGGGGGTGCCGTCGGTTGATGTTCATGTTGCCAATTTGAGGAAGTTGTGGGATCAAACTCGACAAATCCTTGTGCACAACTCTATGTTGGTCAAGAAACACGCTGATAAACGTAGAAGGGCGGCTCCGGTCTTTGTTCCAGGTGATAGGGTATGGCTGAGCACGAGGAACATCCGTTTAAAAGTGCCCTCCATGAAGTTCGCTCCTCGTTATATTGGACCCTACAGGGTGCTGACCCGTATCAATCCAGTTGCGTATCGTTTAGCTCTTCCTAATACCTTACGCATCCCGAACTCGTTTCACGTTTCATTGCTGAAACCACTCATATGTAACAAATTTTCCTCCACAATAGCCCCTCCTCGCCCCGTTCAGGTGGAGGGTCAGGAGGAGTATGAGGTAAACTCTATTATTGATTCTCGAATCTCCCGGGGGAGAGTACAATATCTGGTTGATTGGAGGGGATATGGTCCTGAGGAGAGGAGTTGGGTACCTCAGGAGGATGTTCATGCTCCCCGTCTCCGCAGGGCGTATCATTCTCGCTTCCCATCTCGTCCCGGTTCATTCCGCCCGGTGGGCGTATCTGAGAGGGGGGGTACTGTCAGGGTACCTGTGGTCTCTACCTCCGAAAGAGGTAGAGACTTAGCTGTTCCTCCATCCAGACGGTCTGATGGCTCCCTTCCCCGCGGTCTATCCGGTCATGCTAGGCCGGCCGCGAGGGAGTGACTGCCTTTTACAGCATCTAGGCAGGAAGTAGTCATCAGGACACTCCTCGAACAACCTGTCAGTCAATGGCTGCAGGACCAATCAGGACGCCTTGGAGGCGTGGTTACTGCTCTGAACAGGGTATTTAACAGAGCTTCTTTCATTAGCTCATTGCCCTGTCGTGGTTCTAGCTTGTTCTAGTCACTCAGTGCTTGTGTATTCTATTATCCCTTTTGGTTTTGACCCGGCTTGTTTACCTTACTCTGCTTATCTCTGTTACCCTTGATTCGGCTTGTCTCTCGCTTACCTGTCTTCTGTTACCCTCGACCTCGGCTTGTCTTTGACCATTCTATACTGTACTACTTACGTTAGTCCGGCCATTCTAAGGTCCGGTATACGTATCTGGCTACTGTTTGTACTCTGCGTGTTGGATCCCTGTCCCGATCCTGACACCTGGCTTGCTCTGCATAACCCACAGATTGATTGGAAGACTAGAACTTTGTCCTTTCCTTCAGAACACTGCTTAATAAATTGTCAACCCTCTAAGGCAACAACTGTTGCCACAACAATTAATGAAATGGTTGATACAAACTTAACTAAGCTTCCTCTACAATATCGGGATTTTGCAGATGTCTGTGATAAGAAGAATGCTGATCAGCTTCCACCTCACAGGCCTTATGATTGCCCCATAGAGCTGCTACCTGGAGCTGCTATCCCATTTGGCCGTATATACTCCCTATCTGAGCCTGAATTGAAAGCACTTCATGAATACATACAAGAAAATCTTGCCAAAGGCTTTATTCGACCATCTACTTCTCCAGCAGGAGCTCCTATATTCTTTGTAGAAAAGAAAGATGGCCGTCTACGGCCATGTGTCGATTACAGGGATATTAATAAAATCACTGTTAAAAAACGCTATTCCTTGCCTCTCATTCCTGAACTTCTGGAGAGACTTCGTTCAGCTAAAATATTTACGAAGCTTGATCTACGGGGGGCATATAATCTGGTTCGCATAAGACCAAATGATGAATGGAAAACAGCTTTCAGAACCAGGTACGGACATTACGAATATCTAGTAATGCCATTTGGGCTTTGTAATGCCCCTGCAACTTTTCTGCATCTAATCAATGATGTACTACGGGATCTCCTGGATCAGTTTGTTGTGGCATATTTGGATGATATCCTGATATTTTCTGATAATCTTGAAAATCACAGAAAACAGGTCTGCATTGTTCTTGAGCGCCTTCGTACCCATCACCTATACATTAAACTGGAAAAATGTGAGTTTGAACAAACAGAAATTCAATTCCTGGGATATGTAATAACTCCTAAAGGTTTAAGTATGGACGCAAGTAAAATTAAAGCTGTGCTGGACTGGCCCATCCCCAAGAATGAAAAAGATATTCAGAGATTTGTGGGGTTTGCCAATTTTTACAGGCGTTTCATTAAGAATTTCTCTGCCGTTATTACACCGATCACTGAACTTACACGTAAAGGGACTTCTTTTCAGTGGTCCAATAAGGCTGACACTGCATTTTCCAGATTAAAAACTCTGTTTACATCTGCTCCTATCCTGGTACATCCTCAGACAGAATTGCCATTTACTGTAGAGGTAGATGCTTCTGATTCAGCTGTTGGGGCTATACTGTCTCAAAGGACTGGACCTAAGATGTTGTTACATCCATGTGCCTTCTATTCCCGCCAGATGTTACCAGCAGAAAGAAATTATGACATAGGGAATAAAGAACTTTTGGCTATAAAAGCTGCCTTTGCCGAATGGAGACATCTCTTGGAGGGAGCCACCCAATTACTGTCCTCACAGATCACAAAAATCTTGAATGTATTCAATCAGCTAAGAGACTGTCAGCCAGACAAGCACGCTGGTCCCTATTTTTCTCAAGGTTTAATTTTTTGATTTCATACCGCCCTGGTTCCAGAAATGGCAAGGCAGATGCCTTGTCTAGGATAGCTGACCCCCTCCATACTACAGTAACCAAAGCCACCATCTTGCCTGAGAGTAGATTTTTAGGAGTTACCTTTCCTTCTGATCTAATGTCTCGCATTAAAAAGGGCTACGCTGATGATCCCGTTTTTCGTGATCCTCCTCGTGATCTTCATATGACCATGCTTAATGGGTTTTGGATTTTTCAACAACGTCTGTTTGTTCCAGAATCAGTGCGACTGGACGTTTTGCGTCTCTACCATGACTCAAAACCAGCAGGTCATCCAGGAATCCGAAAGACACAAGAACTACTTACCCGATCCTTTTGGTGGCCTAAATATTATGAGGATGTTAAGAAGTATGTGTCCTCTTGTGATGTATGTGCCAGACATAAGACTCCTCGCTCATCCCCTGTTGGCATGCTTCAGCCTCTTCCTATTCCTCATCGTCCCTGGGGATCTATTTCCATGGACTTTATTGTGGAACTACCTCCCTCTAAGGAACACACTACCATTCTTGTTGTTGTAGACCGGTTAACTAAGATGAGTCATTTCATACCAGCTCGTGGTCTCCCTTCAGCTAAACAGACTGCTGACCTAGTTATTCGGGAAATATTTCGCTTGCATGGAGTGCCTGATGATGTAATTTCTGAGTGCAATTTACATCTCATTTTTGGAAATATTTTTGTTCTATTCTAGGTATTAATGTAAATCTGTCGTCAGCTTTTCATCCACAAAGTAATGGACAGACTGAGCGAACCAACCAGACGTTAGAACAATATTTGCGGTGCTATATTAGTTACCTGCAGGATGACTGGCTGGATTTTCTACCCACGGCGGAATTTGCCTATAACAATGCCCAACACTGCTCCACTTCTCTGAGCCCATTTTTTTTGCTAATTATGGTTACCATCCAACCTTTCTAGTGAGTCTCCCAATTACTACTTCCATTCCTGCAGTCACTGACCGGCTAACCGCCTTACGAGATTCCCAAGAACTGTTGAAGAAGACTCTTTCGGAGGCTCAGGAATGTTACAAAAGAGCTGCTGATAGGCATAGAAAGGAGGCCCCAGTTTATCATGTTGGTGACAAGGTTTGGCTGTCAACAAAGAATCTTAAACTTAGGATTCCTTCTCATAAATTGGGTCAAAAGTTCATGGGACCTTTTGAGATCATCGCTCAGATCAATGCTGTCACCTTCCGTCTGCAACTTCCAGATTCCATGAAAATACATCCAGTGTTTCACGTTGCACTGCTTAAACCTTTTCATGAAAATACTTTCCCTGGTCGAGCCCTGCCTGCCCCACCCCTGTCCTCGTGGATGGTGAAGATGAATACGAGGTGGAAAAAATTCTTGACTCC
Source organism: Pelobates fuscus (assembly GCF_036172605.1). NCBI lineage: Eukaryota > Metazoa > Chordata > Amphibia > Anura > Pelobatidae > Pelobates > Pelobates fuscus. The sequence goes on from NC_086318.1 coordinate 94,331,387, forward strand.
AGGATATTCCGCAACAAGCTTCAATATTTGGTTCTTTGGAAAGGCTATGGTGAAGAGGATAGATCATGGGAACCAGTGGACAATATTCATGCTCCTGATCTTCTCATAGGCGTGCGCAGCCTATTGTATTAGGGTGTGCACCCTAAAGCACAAGCACACGCGGCGTATATATATATATATATATATATACACATATACACACACAAAGCTGTGTGTGCTGTGTGAGGGTGCTGTTAGTGTGATGTGTGAGGGTGCTGGTAGTGTACTATGTGGGTGAGGGTGTTTGTGTGTGCGTGCTTGTGAGGGTGCTGTAAATGTACTGTGTGTGAGGGTGATGTTTGTGTGTGAGGGTACTGGTAGTGTGCGTTTTTTAGGGTCCTGTTTGTGTTTGTGAGGGTACTGTTAGTGTGCTGTGTGAGTGTGAGAGTGCTGTTTGTGTAATGTGTGTTTGTGAGGGTGCTGTGTGTGTGGGTGCTGTGTATGTGTGTGGGTGCGGGTGCTGTGTATGTCTATGGGTGCTGTGTATGTGTGGGGGGGTGGAGGTGGGGGTACATTACTCAATATCCCCCCTCCCTTCTTACTTTATGTAGGGAGGGGGGATCTTTCCTTGCTGCTTTCCCTGGTGGTCCAGTGGAGGTGGGGGCAGATCAGTTATCCCCCCTCCCTTCTTACCGTATGCCTGGGAGGGGGGATCCTGCTGCCATCCATCGTGGTCCAGTGGAGAGTGAACTCTAGCCCCGCAGGGCTAGAGTTCACTCACGCGAGATCTGAGCGTTGCCGCTGCAACGCTCAGATCTCGCGAGAGGAACCCGGCGGAGCTGCTGGCAAGAGCTGCTGGCAAGAGCTCCGCCGGTCCTCTCCTGCCTCCCTCACTGCCTGTGGGTCGGTGGGGAGGGAGGCTGAGAGCAGAGCCGGCGCTCGGATAGCGCCAGCTCTGCATGGACTGACAGGGGAGATCCTGAGATCTCCCCTGCCGGTCTCAATGCATAGGCGTGCCGCGGGGATTAGGGTGTGCCCAGGCACACCCGGCACACCCCGTGCGCACGCCTATGGATCTTCTTCAGTCTTTCCATGCACAGTACCCTGCTAAACCAGGAAATAGGGCATCCAGAGGCTGCGCCTGTAGAGGTGGGAGTAATGTGAGGAACTGACTCTGCTGGGTTTCGAACCCTGGTTTACATGCTGCTAAACCTCTTCCTTACCACTACGCCACTCAAGGCTCAGGGGCTCAACCACCTGGGTAACGAGTGGCTACCTCTGGCAGAAAATATTGCTGATCTGGCTACTGGACTCCAAAACTTTGTAACATCAATATCATTACAGGAGGTGAGGAGAACACGGGGGAGGGGGTAAGAAGAACTGGGGGAGGGGTGGAGTAAGAAGAAGAGTGAGTAAGAAGAAGAGGGGATGGGGGAGTAAGAAGAAAACAGGGGGGGAGGGGGAGTAAGAAGAAGAGGGGGGAATACGAAGAAGAAGGGGTGTAAGTAGAAGGGGGAGGGAGAGTAAGAAGAACACGGGGGGAGTAAGAAGAAGACAGGGAGGAGGGTGGGGGAGTAAGAAGTACACAGGGAGGGGGGTGACGAGAAGATGAGATGAGGAGAACACAGGGAGGGGGGAGTGAGAAGAACACAGGGAGAGGGAGTGAGGAGAAGGGAAGGTGAGGATGACACAGGGAGGGGAAGGTGAGGATGACACAGGGAGGGGAAGGTGAGGATGACACAGGGAGGGGGAGGTGAGGATGACACAGGGAGGGGGAGGTGAGGAAGACACAGGGAGGGGGAGGTGAGGAAGACACAGGGAGGGGGAGGTGAGGAAGACACAGGGAGGGGGAGGTGAGGAAGACACAGGGAGGGGGGAGGTGAGGAAGACACAGGGAGGGGGGAGGTGAGGAGAACACGGGGGGGGGTGACAAGAACACAGGTAGGGTGTGGGTGAGAAGAACAAGGGAGAGGGGGTGAGGAGAAGGGGAGGTGAGGAGAACACAGGGAGGGTGGCTGGGTGTGAGAAGAGACCGCTAGGGGAGGGTGGGGGTGAGGAGAGACCACTAAGGGGCAGGACAGAGCTCTAAGGGACAGAAGGGAGAGCTCTATAGGACAGGGGGCAGGACAGGGAGTTCTTTCACACTATTCGCACACACACACAATGCATCCCTATACATACACAGAAACACACAATGCATCCCTACACACACAGAAACACAACATGCTTCCCTTACACACAGAGAAACACACAATGCATCCATTACACACACACACGCACAATTTAACCCTTACACACAAAGACAATGCATCCTTTGCACACATACACAGAAACACACACTGCTTCTCTTACATACACACAGAAACACAATGCATTTCTTACACACACTCAATGCACACACTTACAGACACACACCTTGCATCCCTTATGCATACAAACACAGATTCACACAATGCATCCCTTACACACAACCAGAAACACACAATACATCCCTTATAAACAAACACACACTGCTTCCACTACACACAAACACACTGCATCACCTACACAAGCTGGTATCCCTATACACTACATTCCATAAGCACACACATTAGACCCTCTACAATAACACATAACACATCCCCTATACACTCCACTCCCTGTGAGCGAACTCATGGGTGGAACATATAGGTGAACTTATGGCTGGGCCTTATGGGCATACTCACCATCAGGCCCTGGGACCCAGACCTTGAGCTGTGTAACGGGCCCCAAAAAATGAAGCTGCTTCCCGTTCTCCCAGAACATTGTGACCACATTGTGACCAATTTTGTGACCACAGTTACAAACAGCCTCCAGAGATCTAGCTCTACACCAAACCAGTGGAGCCAAACTGCAGCCAGAGCCCATCACTATGCTCATCTGGTTGTAAGTAGGCAATCTAGTATATTATTAGTGACACTAATCTCTAATTTACTTCACATTAAAGGGACACTATAGTCCCCAGAACCACTGCAGCTTAATGAAGTGGTTCTGGTGTCTATAGCCGGTCCCTGCAGGCCTTTTAATGTAAACACACACTGTGTGCAGCACTGGTGTTAGTTCATATGGCAGATCATATGGGTGGGGCATTGTGATGTCACATGGGGGTGGGTGGGCAGCAACATTTTCTTTTGCCTAGGGCGGCAAAAATCCTTGCACTGACCCTGCCTCCAGGATGACATCAGATAAGGAGGAGGTCATGGCAGCTTGGAGAGAAGATGAGTAATTTTTTTAAATTTATTTAATTTTGTTTAATTTCCTCTTTATTTATAACACTGGGGGGGCACTGAAACAAAGTAAGCATATCAAGACTGTTGACATATGTGTTCCTAATGCTACAGTGTTCTTTTAAATCTTTTGGGCATGAGGGGTAAGAGTAATGTCAGACATATTGCCTAAAATGGCCGGTCAATTGTGATACCTATGGCCATCTTCTCAGTTCACAAAGAGATGTTTAAAACCAACATTTTTTTTCTCTCTCATATTTCTGATGAAAATTCAATTGCAAACACAAATGGTGTGAGAATGAAATTCAATTAAACAAGTTATATGTACTTAAAAAAAAATGGTTTCACTTTCAGTAAGATGTAATTTACCTTAAACAATTGTATCTCTTGGTCTGTAGATTGAACTTTAATCACATACAAGAGGCTCTTGCAGGGTCTAGCAAGCTATTAACATAGCAGGTGATAGGAAAATCTAAATTAAACAGAACTTGCAATAACAGAAGGATAAACATTAGATGTCTCTTTACAGGAAGTGTTTATAAAAGCTGGGCAAGTCACATGCAGGGAGGTGTGACTAGGGTTCATAAACAAAGTGATTTAACTCCTAAGTGGCAGAGAATTGAGCAGTGAGACTGCAGGGGTATGATGTATACACCAAAACTGTTTCATTAAGCTAAAGTTGTTTTGGTGACTGTAGTGTCCCTTTAAGTAAACTGTAATACTTTAGAGTTAAATTTTGATACTATTTAGTTTTTGTTTTGCAGCCAAATAAAATATGTGGTAAATCAGGCAAACCTTTTTCCACAATTATAATGATGAGTTCCATAACAAAATTTTATAATACCTGTTGTTTACCTTACAGACATACAAGTATTAATATCTTGTTGAGTTTTAGTTACTTAAGGTATAGCTGAGGCAAGATAAATAGGGTGTTCTATCACAATTATTAATTAGTTTGCTGTATTGCCATTTTCCATTATGTTTGCATTGCATTGATATCACGCATGATCATCAATTTCATCTCACAATAAAATGACAATTATTGGTGATATTTACTGTTGTGATATTTATTGGTGAATCATAAATTACCTTTGAACAACAAATTTTAGGGAAATGAGTCTTTGTGGATAAGAATCCTGAATATTAAAGGGACACTATATTTACCAAAACAACTTTAGCTTAATTAACCCCTTAAGGACAGAGCTTCAGAAGCTTGTCTTTCACTTAATGACACAAGCATTTTTTGCATTTCTTGCTGTTTGCGTTCAACTGCAATTTGCATTTTACTAATTTATTACACCAACGCATATTATATACCGTTTTTTAAAGTACAGAAAGGGCTTTAATTTGATGTAACATATATTTACATAAATGCTTATTTGTTATTAAAAAATACAGAAAAATGCAAAAAAAATAAAACATTTTGATTTTTTTCAGTTTTTGCAATAATAACGTGTGCACAATTAGTGCAGGTTAAGGAAAGTAATTAAAAATAAATTCATTTAGTTGTTCTGATTTACAGAATATATAATGTGTCTGGGATTTTCAGTTTTTTTGGGTAGTTACAGGTCACAAAGCACAAGGAGTAAAATAAACTTTTAATGTGGAGCGATTTTCGAATTTGGTATGTTTGTCTTGTAAGCTTAATAGCCATAAAAGAAAACAAAATTGCCACACAAAAGTATATATTTATATAAAGTAGACACCACAGGCTATTTACCTAAGGTTGTTTTGACACTTTCTACGTAGCCATTTTACCGCCAACCTCTGCTAAATATTGGAGTAAAATTGTGTTTTTGGGGGGTTTTCGAACACAAACTTATAACAAAGAACTTCTCATGTGTATTTTGTAAAGTTGGTGTGTGCTATTCCTGTACAAAGTTTTATTATGTGTTCAGTTACTTCTGCTGAGTACAACGATAACCCCATTGTATGTCTTTGGCACTATTTTGTGAAGCTACAGTGCCATATAGGAGACCTGTCCTTTTCAGTATTCACAGTCGAATTTTGAGAGACGGATTTAATGAGCCTATGCTTCCATTTGGGGTATTATAACAGTTTGACTGTTCAAAAAAAAAACCACAAAGGCCTACCATTTGTAAAAGTAGACACTCCAGGGTATCTCATAAGGTGCATATTGTGCCTTAACATGCTCCCATTTTTTTACCATTACATGCCAAAGTATGTGGTAAAAAATAATTTTGTGCATTTTTTACAGGCATGGTTGGGGTTGCATAAACAGAAACAAACGTAATTTAACTCCTAGATGGTAGAGAATTGAGCAGTCAGACTGCAGGGACGTGATCTACACACCCAAACAGTTGTTTTGTTGACTATAGTGTCCGTTTAATATTAAGGTCTAACATATATTAATGGTGTTACGTAACTTGCTGCATTAAGCTGAAGGTGGTCAGAAGACATTTTATTCTAATAATCCATTAATTTTATTATTTTTGTCTTTACATCTAATGTTAATGAAAAACTTTAGTGTTAGGAAAATAAAACACTGTTTACACTTACCCTCCCCCCCCCCCCCCCCCCCAGGCATTAGGCCCTACCCACTTCCCCATAGGAAATTCCTAGAGAGTCCAGCGTCATTTCATGGAATCAAACTCAATGAAACTGCAAGAAGTGCCTGTTTAGTAGACAGCCACTAGAGACAGTCTGAACACTAAAAACTGCAAAGTTTTAGATTGCAGGGTTAAAGGATCAGGTACACTGAACCCAGACCACTTCAATGAGATGTATACCGTGAGGGCTGCCATACACTGATAAATGTTAACCAATATTGAGAGAAATTATTTTAGATTATTCCATATTGTATTTAATACTTACAGCAAATCTTCTCCCACAACTCTCATTGCCACAGCATCCACAGCAGTCATTATTTTTCAGACCAAGAAATACAATTGCTGGAAAAATCATCTGTAAGATATATAAAAAGGTTTACCATTACCATACTATATATATATGTATACATATTACAATATTACACAAATCCCAAGTCTCCCGGTAGTTCCGGGAGACTCCTCATTTTTCATAGAAGTTCCCTGACACCTCCATACTATATACAATATCCCAGAAATCACACAATGTACATCAGATTGTGTGTGATTTTTGGGACATTATATATAATTTGCAGCCACCCGAGGGGTATTATTTGTCTATCGTTAAACAGGGGCCCGATCAGGTGCCATGACCCTTTAATAGCCTGCCCAGGCCCTGTGATATCGGCCAGCTTCACAGAGTGCCACGCGGGAGGGAGGAGGAAGCTAGAGGCAGCTGCAGTACGGACAGCATGGAGGCTGCCGGTGTTCTATCAGGGAGGAGACTGGAGCAACTCTGTCTGTCAAGAAGGCATTGATTCACATGGGGGGCACGGTGTATTTGATACCCTCTTATCTTAGTAAAGCCAGCTGGCGTGAAGTATCCATAGCAACACGGTGTATTTGATACCCTCTTATCTTAGTAAAGCCAGCTGGCGTGAAGTATCCATAGCAACACCATAGAGACAGCCCTCCTGTACAGTAAAAGGCAGAGAAGTTCCTGTACAGTAAGGTATGCTGTGAGACTCTGTTTACTTTATCACTTAACATCTTTATTAATTTTCACCTCTGTGCTTTGCTTATTTAGCAAATAAAAAGTATATATTTGTTTTCTTAAAAAAACACTCTGTGAAACTTTTGCAAATTACATGAAAGCTAAACTCTGTTTTGTAGTTATGAATTCATTTAAACATCATGGAATATTTTTTTTCTGATTCTAGAAAAATTTTTTCTCACCCATGCACTTATTATATAATTCCTAAAAATACATTATTTTACCCAAACTCAGTATTTAGTCAGTTAAGGACTATAGCAGGTATGTTAAAAGGGAAAAAAATGCTGACACTTATCACATTTTTACAATGATGTTATGTTGGATAGTGTTGGGTTAGGTGTCCGCGGGGAATTAGAGCGCTGGAAGCTATCATGATCGCTTCCAGACACTCTAACGTTATTGCGGCGATGCCACGATGTTGAGGCATCGTGCAATACCCCCTCTCACTGCCAGGCTGCCGGAGAACACTGGGTGATCGCTCCCCCGGATGCCCCATGTAACGCCCGGCAGTGTAGTGCAGAGCATCGGAAGCCATCAGGCAGGCTTCCGATGCTATGCCTGTGCTAAGTGAATCGAGGGGTCGAGGCACTCAGTGAAGAAATAAATAAATTATAAAAATATTAAAGATAAAAAAATAACCCTTTCCCCTCCCTCCCTCTCTCATGTACTTACCCGATCGCTGCCGTTCCCACGCCGGCATTCAGTCTTCTGCTACACTGGGGGGACTGTCTGACAGCCCAGACAGTCCCTCCTCTGCAAATTAGTCCACAGTGCTGCCAGCAGGGGGGACTGCCTGAACTGACAGACAGTCCCACTGCTGGTGAAAGAAGTAAACAAAATAAATAAATACATTTAAAAAAATTCTATATATATGTATATATGAGATATGTTATATCTATATATAATATGTATATGTATATCTTATATATAACATCATACTAAGTGTGTTTTTATATTAATATATACATATATTAATATAAAAATACACTTAGAGTAAAATTACACACGTGTGTGTATATATATATATATATATATATATATATATAATATATAATAACTATATATTGTATATATATATATATATATATTAATTTAAAAAATAAATAATAATTAAAAAGAAAAGAAAAAAGTGAAAAATATATATATATATTTATATCAAAATACACTTAGAATGACATTATATATATCTATGTATATATAAATAAATAGATAAAAATAATACGAAATATACATATGTCCAAATACATAATTACATAAATAATTTCATAAATATACACATAGACTTAAACTATATAAATATGTATATATATTTACATTCTATGTGTATATTTATGTTATATTTTTTACATAATTCAGTAATTTTATTGATTGCAATTTAGGGGACCGGCCTGACAACCCAGGTCGAAAGTCCAGAATCTCTTGTTCCGAATTGTAATTGATCCGAATTTGGGCCAATCAAGTTATTGGTCGGACTCCTAAACTTTAAGCAAATATGTACCCAAATCATGAACCAACTGGACTGTGTAATGGCTGAGCATGTTCATTTCAGTTCGTGAATCTGAATTATGCCTGTTGTGCCAAAAAAAAAAAGAGATGATTTATGTGGCAAAAAAATAGTTATGGCTAGGGGACAGTCAATTAATGTTGATTTTTTTTTTGCATATCAAGTGAGAAGAGAGCAATATATATATAATGCATGCATAAATAAATATAGATTGGCTTTTACTGTTCCTGCTGCTTTTTTCTGCTATTGGTTGCTTTTTTACACCTGATCCAAATGGCTTACTGCTAAATTACATTGATTAACCCATTTTTCACACTTTTGTCTGATTTGGTTACCGAATAGGGTTTTTGCTACTGAAATTCTGCTGAACCAAACCAACATAAGGATGAACTACGGGTGGCCTAAAACTTTTTCTGTTTTGGGGAAAAATGGTTTGGATGAGCCATATTTTTCCACCGTGCACAAATCTAAAATTTGTGTGGTTTTATTTTGTCTTACACATTCATAGTCATTATTATTACAAACCTATTTAGATATATTTTTTTATTTTATTTAAGGATTGATCTAAATAAGTAAAACAAAAATGAATTATGAAAAAATATCAATATCACAGTTAGGCTTGCTTGTGCATTTACAGGCAAATAAAGAAACATAGAAACATTAGAGACGTTATTTAAAATCATATTGTGCTATTGGGAACCTAAGTAGCAATTACTGCACTTACCAGAACTCCAGACCCCAATATTCCACCAAAATACCAGACTTCATCTGTAATTTGTACTTTGTCTGAAGGAATATAGCCTCCGGGGAAAAATAACATGATATTAGCCACTGTGCACAGAATTGCTAGAGGAATTAGGACAATGCCCAGGCATTTCGCACATCCCCAGAACACATTTTGCAAGAGAATCAATAAACAGGCCAAATGGAGAAATGTGAGCAGTGCTGTGTGTCTTATCCCAATCCTGTAGGAAGTAATCGCATCCAGGTGGAGAGACAGTGATTGACTGCTTTTCAATTTTCTCACCGTTTGGGACCAGGGCTGTTTTTACATTTCTGCGGTGTTTATGTTTAGCTGTAATTTTCCTCTTACTCATTTACTGTACCCACACATATTATATACCGTCTTTCTCGCCATTAAATGGTCTTTCTAAAGATACCATTATTTTCATCATGCCATATAATTTACTATAAAAATTTATAAAATATGATGACATTTTTTTTTAAAAAACACACTTTTTCTAACTTTGACCCCCAAAATCTGTTACTCATCTACAACTGCCAAAAAACACCCATGCTAAATAGTTTCTAAATTTTGTCCTGAGTTTAGAAAAACCCAATGTTAACATGTATTAGCTTTTTTCTGGAAAGTTATAGGGCTATAAGTGCAAGTAGCACTTTGCTATTTCCAAACCATTTTTTCTCAAAATGTTTAAATTAGTGTTACATTGTAACGCTGATATCTGTCAGGATCCCTGAATAACCCTTCACATGTATATATATTTTTAAAAGCAGACAACCTAAGGTATTAAACGTGGGGTATTTTGACTCTTTTCATGCAACCATTTTACTACCAATCTATGCCAAATTATAACAAAAATAATAATAATTGGTGATTTTTCTGACACACACAGCAATTTAAGAATGCATGTACGGAGATAGCTTTAAGGGTCACTGCCAATGAACACCCCAGAATGTGTTCCGCAACATCTCCTGAGTACAGTGATAACCCTCATATATAGGTGTGTCGGGTTCTCTGGGGGCTAAAATACCTTATTTGGAGGGTGCGCATTCCAGTTTTCCAACTTGGAATTTTTGAAGCCAGACAATGTAATTTACCACCACCAAACCATATATTTTTGAAAAGTAGACCCCCTAGGGTATTTCAAATGGTGGTATTTTAACACTTTCCATGCACTAATCCTACCACCAGTCTTTGTCAACCTTTTGGTAGTCCTTTTTTGGGGTTATTTTTCACACACATTGTACTTTAGGCATAGATTCTCAACTCCTGTTATGTATTACTGCCAAGCTTTGCAAACTTACACATATACAAATAATACGTGTGTGTATAATACGTGTGTGTGTGTGTGTGTGTATACACACACACACACTTTCTTATATATGTATAATATATGATAATTAAAGCATTGTTTTAATATATTATACATATATAATGCATATATATGATTTTATTATAAGTGTATTTTAAGACTCAAAGTACACTTATAATGAAATCATATATATTCATTGTATATGTAATATATATATATATATATATAATGCGTTATCCAAAAAGGTAATAGGTGCACTCACAGGTCTTGTTCCAATGTCATTGGAAAATTGTTGGAACAAGACCTGTAAGTGCACCTATTGTGGATTTATATGCAAACGCTGAGGTTGCACCTAGGCAAGAATTATTTCTATTTTCTGGATAAGGGTGAGTGCCAAGGTTACTTTTTTTTGATACATATAAAAAAATAATAGGCATCCGGCAGTCCCCCCCGACCGTGATGGCCGCGGATCGCCGGTCCAGGCAAGTCCAGGGTCCTTAATGGCTGTTTTTTTTTGGCAGACATACATAATATGTCCACGGTCGTTAAGGGGATATACATAGATATATATATAATTTCATTCTAAGTGTATTTTGATATATATATATATTAATATCAAAATACAGTTAGTATAAAATTACATATATATATATAATTTTTTTAAAATTATTTTTACAGTTTATAAATTTATTTCTAATTATTCTTTATTTTTTATAATATATATATATACACACAATATATATATAGTTATATATATAGAAGCGAAGAGACTGAGAAAGGGATGACAGAAAGGTCCTCCCTACCATCAGTCCCTATACCCCAGGATAGAAGTGTTCATAATCATGGCTTCAAAAATTGCCAGTATAGAACATAAATGAAATATGTAAAATAAAAAATTTTTATTAAACCCTTCTAGGGAAGATAGTGAACAAACAAAATAAATAATAAAAGTGTATATACATTGAAGAAGTGTAAAAAATAGAAATCGTCTGTAGCACGACACACCTTATTATCACAGTAAATTGTGACACTATCTCAGAGGCTGAAATAGCTATCGGTGTGTATATTGTGAGATCGTAACAATCTCCCTGATTTGTATCACAAAAGTAGCAAGTGTAAAGAATAGAGATCGTCTGTAGCACCACACACCTTATAATTACAGAAATTTGTAACAAAATCTCAACGGCTAAAATAGCTATCGGTGTGTATACTGTGAGAGCGTAACGATCACCCTGATTTGTATCACTAAAGTAGCAAAATAGTTAAGAGGGGGAAACTCCTAATGTAGCTGTTCATACACAACTGTCACAACTCTCATCCAAGATACTGATTTGAGGTCTAGGTGGTTGCTAGATTGGAAATATAGCAGACCTAACCTTAGACCTAATTGCTGCAGGAAAAGAGCAAAAAAGCACACACACAACTCGTGTACCAGTTACTATCTCTGTGCTGGTAAGGAGTCTGATTGCTAAAGTAGCTACTTGACAAAGGCGCCACGCCAGCGCCGAAACGCGCGTTGAGTTAGTACCGGGACCACTTCGGTCTGAGTTATTATGCTATTACCGGGACCACTAGGTTCAGAATCTGGATAGACTAGAAGTCTGAGTTATTACAGGGACCACTTGGTCCAGAATCAGATTAGACTAGGAATCTGTCTGAAAAAGAAAAAGAATCAGAATCAGAATAGACTAGAAGTCTGTGTGATTACAGGGACCACTTGGTCCAGAATCAGATTAGACTAGAAATCTGTCTGTAAAGTAGACTAGGTATCTATATGTTATACGCTCATTAGGAAAGGATTTTCTCCTCTACACACTACTATCTTCTAATGTCTGCATCGGGGTCTTCAGCTATTTTAGCAATCAGACTCCCTACTAGCACCGAGATAGAAACTGGTATATGTATTGTGGGTGTGCTTTTTTGCTCTTTTCCTGCAGAAGTAGCAACTTTAGCAATCAGACTCCTTACCAGCACAGAGATAGTAACTGGTACACGAGTTGTGTGTGTGCTTTTTTGCTCTTTTCCTGCAGCAATTAGGTCTAAGGTTAGGTCTGCTATATTTCCAATCTAGCAACCACCTAGACCTCAAATCAGTATCTTGGATGAGAGTTGTGACAGTTGTGTATGAACAGCTACATTAGGAGTTTCCCCCTCTTAACTATTTTGCTACTTTAGTGATACAAATCAGGGTGATCGTTACGCTCTCACAGTATACACACCGATAGCTATTTTAGCCGTTGAGATTTTGTTACAAATTTCTGTAATTATAAGGTGTGTGGTGCTACAGACGATCTCTATTCTTTACACTTGCTACTTTTGTGATACAAATCAGGGAGATTGTTACGATCTCACAATATACACACCGATAGCTATTTCAGCCTCTGAGATAGTGTCACAATTTACTGTGATAATAAGGTGTGTCGTGCTACAGACGATTTCTATTTTTTACACTTCTTCAATGTATATACACTTTTATTATTTATTTTGTTTGTTCACTATCTTCCCTAGAAGGGGTTAATAAAAAATTATTATTTTACATATTTCATTTATGTTCTATACTGGCAATTTTTGAAGCCATGATTATGAACACTTCTATCCTGGGGTATAGGGACTGATGGTAGGGAGGACCTTTCTGTCATCCCTTTCTCAGTCTCTTCGCTTCAATATTATACTCATTGGGTTATGCCCTTATACCCTGCAACCTCGCCAACTCTAGTGCAAGATTGTATTAATTTATTTTCTTCCACTGGATGTTGTGTCTTCTTTCATAGTTATATATATATATATACGTGTGTAATTTTACTCAATGTGTATTTTTATATGAATATATGTATATATTAAAAAAATACACTTAGCATGTTGTTATATATAAGATATATATACATATTATATATAGATATAGAAACATAGAAACATAGAATGTGACGGCAGATTAGAACCATTCAGCCCATCTAGTCTGCCCAATATTTCAAAATACTTTTAATTAGTCCCTGGCCTTATCTTAAGTCTAGTATAGCCTTATGCCTATCCCACGCATGCTTAAACTCTCTCACTGTGTTAACCTCTACCACTTCAGCTGGAAGGCTATTCCATGCATCCACTACCCTCTCAGTAAAGTAATACTTCCTGAAATTATTTTTAAACCTTTGCCCCTCTAATTTAAGACTATGTCCTCTTGTTGTGGTAGTTCTCCTTATTTTAAATATAGTCTCCTCCTTTACTGTATTGATTCCCTTTATGTATTTACATTTTTCTATCATATCCCCCCTGTCTCATCTTTCCTCCAAGCTATCTAATATATACATATATTTTTGAATTTATTATTATTTTTTATTTTTATTTTTTAAACTTTTTTCACTTTTTTCACTGCCTATCACTGTGGACACCTATTGCGGCCATGGAACCACTATTTTAGAGAGAAAGGGGACTGTCTAGGCTGAGCTAATCAGCACATTGCTGAGCCCAGACAGTCCTCGCTAAGAAGACAGATCGCCGTCGAGGGAACGGCGGGGATCAGCAAGTACATGGGGAGGGATGAAGGGTATGAGTTAAATTTTTTTAAAGTGTATTTATTTAATTATTTTTCTATTTTATTTTTTTGTTATATTTACTGAGTGCCTCGACCCCTCGAGGTACTCAGTACAGGCAGAGCATTGGAAGCCTGCCTGATGACTTCTGATGCTCTGCCTCACTGCCAGGCTCCACGTGGAGCAACCCGGATGTGATCGCTCCGGGGTGAGTGATCACCCAGTGTTCTCTGGCGGCCACCGGTAGTGACGGGGGGTATTTCAGTGATGCCTCAACATCGAGGCATCACTGCAATACCATTAGAGTTGCTGGAAACAATCATGATCGCTTCCAGAGCTCTAATTCCCCACGGACGTATCAGGTACGTCCTCAGTCCTTAAGGACCCTTATTTGTTGGACGTGCCTGATACGCCCTTAGTCGGCAAGGGGTTAATCCTGAAAACTCTTTAAATAAATAAGCATTGTCTCAAAAAAAAAAAAGAAATGTTATTTTCCAAGTTCTACATGACATTTTAACTGTAAATGTCATAATACTGGTAGCTTTAAGTACAGTAAAATACACATTTGTGTTCAGAAATCTCTCATGAGTACACCAGCACCCCCATGTCCAGGTTTTATGGAGTTTTGGGAAGTTACAGGATCAAATATAGGGCTCTCATTGTTTTTGCACATTTAAATTGCAAGATTGGTTTGCTGGGCCTATGGTACCTTTGAGACCGCATGGCAGCCAAGGAATGAAAATGACCTCCATCATGGCATACCATTTGCAGAGTATTCAAAATAAGGTATGTGAATTCGTTTTTACTAGCCACTTAGTCACAAATCCTTGCCAAAGTTATTGTTCATATTTTTTAAAAAATTGTATTTCATTTATTATGTTTACATAATTTTGTTATTTTATCAATATAAGTATAATTTTATTCTAAATGTATTTTGATATAAATAAACACTGAACAAAATTATAAACGCAACACTTTTGCTTTTGCCCCCATTTTCATGAACTGAACTCAAATATTTTTTCTATGTACACAAAAGGCCTATTTCTCTCAAATATTGTTCACATATCTGTTTAAATCTGTGTTAGTGAGCACTTCTCCTTTGTCGAGATAATCCATCCACCTCACAGGTGTGGCATATCAAGATGCTGATTAGACAGCATGATTATTGCACATGTACGTCCTAGGCTGGCCACAATAAAAGGCCACTCTAAAAAGTGCAGTTTTGCGGGGGGGGGGAGGGGGGGGGAGAAACCAGTCAGTATCTGGTGTGACCACCATTTGCCTCACGCAGTTCAACAAATCTCCTTCGTATAGAGTTGATCAGGTTGTTGATTATGGCCTGTGGAATGTTGGTCCACTCCTCTTCAATGGCTGTGCGAAGTTGATGAATATTGGTAGGACCTGGAACACGCTGTCATATATGCCGATCCAGAGCATCCCAAACATGCTCAACGGATGACATGACCAGTGAGTATACTGGCCATGCATGAACTGTGATGTTTTCAGCTTCCAGGAATTGCAACATGGGGCCATGCATTATCATGCTGCAACAGGCAATACAAAAGGTTTTGTGTGCATTTTATGATATATTTCAGATTTATTTGGTATAATATGATAGATGAAATTTTTTATGTTTTTCTTTTTCTTTTTCCCACATAGTAGGGTAATATTTTTTTACTTTGTCTAGCTCCTCTCATTAATCTATGCATTGCAGATGTGTATACAGAGGTTTAAAATATGTTTATATTGAGGTTAATCACCAACTGATTTGTACAATGTGTTTCTCATTTTGTTTTTAATATATGCATAAGAACTTTTAAATACAATGGTCACAAAAGGTTAATCAAGTAGGCAATTTTTCATAAAAGAGACATTTAGGCGATACGCTTCTCAGCCCATTGACTTTCTTACAAGCTTGTGTCAGGACTAATTATCAGGGATTTGTCAAGTTACCACGCCTATGGAGACGGGTATATATTCAGATGGACGGCAACAACTAGACGTGATCTGAGGAAGCCGCCCAGGCGAAATGCGCCATCACGCAACCAGACGCACAACGTTAGTAGTGCCACAAGTATATTCTATTCCCGGAAGCGCCCAACCATCTAAAGACTGCAAGTGCTAGCCACGAGTCAGAAGGAGGAAAGAGTACAGATCAGCGTTCCAGGGAGAATGTTTATTTAACTTTGTATCAATAAAGATCTATTTTAACAAAGTTGCCATCCTGCTTGCTATATCCAAGCACATCACTCTGCTGTTCCGTTAGAGTCCTCCATACAGGACACAAAAGCACCTAAAGTTGGAACAGACTTTATACTGCTCTACCATTGTGAGTTGTCATTTTATATTCTATTTATTATAATCACCGCACAGAGTTACACTATATATTTTTTTCTCTTTTCGTTTCTCCTTTTTTTTCCCCTATCTATGTTTGGAGCGGTATATACTATAGCAGAAAATACATATTACCTAAAATTCTCTATTCTACTCATTGAGAAGTAAGTGCTCTTTTTATAATATTATTTTCACAAAGTGCACAAAATTCACATACAGTGTGTACAAACATGCTATAAAAATCTGCATTATTACAGCACTTAAATCATTGTATTGCATTGTACTTTTTCACTGCAATTTTGTTTCTACTGTGTATGTATACACCCATAGGAAGTGCACTATTGTATATATAGCACTTAAAGGCATAGCACACTTTTTTCTTTTATATTGTATCTAGTGTTTGTTGAGCTATTTTCACGTTTATTAGTGCTTGCTTGCTTTTTGTGATATTTAATAGGGGCTAATTCGTTTTTTAATAGTATTAATTTTACAGCGCTTTTTTTCTTGATTTTTTTTGTACTTAGCAAGCAGGAATTACAAAAGTTGTGCAATTAAAGCTCTAGGATGCACAGTGTGGCTAGACACCAAGTGAACAGTAGTTGCACCTTTGGGGTGTAGTTATAAAATAATTCCTGATTCGCAAAATTTAGACTGAAATAGAATTTTAATTTTAGATGTTTTTCAGCTAGCTTATTTTTTTCTACCTTTCGCAAACTGGAAGTCCTCAAATCCACATAGCTTGTCATTTAGTGTGTAAACAACCATCATTTTCCATGACTTTAAAAACACAAAAAAATAAATATAATGTTCCATTCCCAAAGCAGCATTGCTGAAAAATATTATATTTTTATCATGTTATAGTTATGAAGTCTGTGTGTATTCATAATTATTTTACAATTTTGTTTAATCAACTCAAACCGAAGACTGGAAGATGTAATTGTATTTGGGGTGCTCTATAAAAGGTCTTATCAGAAACTGTTCAGAAATGTTCTTCATCTTTGAGTTTCCTCCACAAATTCATTTCATGGTTGTTAAAGATACTCTAGTCCAGACATGAACAAATGATTCTAGTAGGATCTTCTTTCTTCTCAGGCTAGGGTTAAACAGTTCCATTACCCTGTGTGCATAAACGGGCAGTTATTGAATGTGTACTGATGATATGAACAAATACATTTTAGATCCTAATAACATTACATTTGTTTCAATATTATAAGTGAAAATTCCATGACACAACTGACACCTATTTTAATGAATGTGAAAATAATACATTCAAACAGCATAGATAAGTACTTTAACAAACAAGGTATGTTCTCATTATAGTCTTTCTTTGTGACATCAGTCGATGAGGTGGCTGTCTAATACGTGCAAAGTATTTTACTAATGGATACAGTTATAAACAAATGTGGGAGCTGATATCAATAACTTTGATACAGTTATTAACAGCTTTGGTGCTTGGAGTCTGCTTTTAATGATAGTCAGTAGTGAATGTTATATGTCTATTGTAAAAAGGAAGCTTTATTATGCCTTAATTGATGTTCAGTGGCTATTGTTTAGATCCTTTACTACCATTGTAACTTACCCCACAACACCCACAGCACTTGCAGTCTCCACAGATTGTTCCGATGAGCCCATTAATGGCCTGGATAGCACAGAGCACAGCTTGAACTCCACTCATTATCAGGAGCAAGCAGAAGAGGGTCAGGTGCCATGGGACAATAGAAGTAGGTTGGCATAAATTCCATAGGTTGTGGTTCTCCAGGTAAGATCTTTTGGAAAAATAAAATCGGTATAAATGCTTGACTCTACATGTCTGTATATTTAGATGTCCCCATTATTGCCACATATCGCTCTACCTCTATGGATTCTGGGAAATTACGTAAATGATTGACTTGCCAGTCAAGTCAAGCATGTGGAATTAGACACAAATATCATACATTGTTTCTCTATATTCTAATATTGCTCTTATACAGTTATATCTCTGCAGAATTGGAGTGTGAGGCAATCTAGGCACAATGGCAGCTTCGAGAGGGAGATTAATTTAAAAGGAATTGTCTTCACCCCTATAAAAATAACAGCCACTTACCCATCCTGAAATATATAATCCCATCCTAGAAATGTGGGACACTTAGGTCCCTTATGTATAGCAACTGCTGAAATAACAAAGCAGTAACCAGCTCCTGCAAATCCAATGGCGGCAAATAGAATAGATGAAAACATCTGAAAAGAAAACATAAATACATTAGATTATATTAAGCACTATATTATGTTATCCCTAATATAGAATAAGTGCTGGGTAACATGTATGTAGAAACATCTTTGAGTTGGGTCTAATGGGGTTATGCACTAAAATCTGAATTGTCATGTACTGAATGGAGCATTGTCACTAGAAAGGCCTCATCCGACAGGGATAAGACCTGTTAAATAACGTGGGAGGACATAGTGCCCCCACGAGCTACTGTACGATTCCCGAGTTTGTGATTCCCATGAGACTATCATGTTTATTCACTAGAGTGAGAATTGTTGGAAAATCAAAGTGAATACAGTGTGAATTTCAAATTTAAGGTCAAAATAGTTAAAGTGGAAAAAATGTCCATGCTTGTAGTTCAGCTACCATTTGAAATTCATTATGAATTGTCTTTGAATTTCATTGCTTACGTTAATGAACAGCCCTGACCGATTAAAACTATCTTAGCTACTGCACTCTACCTGAATCACTATTTTACAAAGCAAGCAATTCTGCTCAAAGAGGCAGCCCATTCGCAGGAAGAGAAAGGGCAACAGAATATATATATAATTTTTTTCACGAAATGTCTTTAATTGTTCAAAATAGTGCAAAAATGACTATTTAATATTGGATTTACTTGCATAACTCCTCTACAATTGAAATAGCTGAACACAAGGTATCTAGTAGTTCTAGTAAGACAGCCACTGGAGGCAGTCTTAACACTCAAAAACGGCAATGTTTTATGTTGAGGGTTAAGGGATCAGATTCACTCCACCCAGGCTACCTCAATGAGATTAAAGGACCACTATAGGCACCCAGACCACTTCAGCTTAATGAAGTGGTCTGGGTGCCAGGTCCAGCTAGGTTTAACCCTTTTTTCTATAAACATAGCAGTTTCAGAGAAACTGCTATGTTTTTATTAGGGTTAATCCAGCCTCTAGTGGCTCTCTCATTGACAGCCACTAGAGGCACTTCCGCGCTTCTCACTGTGATTTTCACAGTGAGAAGACGCCAGCGTCCATAGGAAAGCATTGTGAATGCTTTCCTATGGACTGGCTGAATGCGCGCGCGGCTCGTGCCGCGCATGCGCATTCAGCCGAGGAGGAGGAGAGGAGGAGGAGAGCCACCCACCCGACGCTGGAGAAAGAGGTAAGTTTAACCCCTTTCACCCCCTATAGCATGGCAGGAGGGGGGCCCTGAGGGTGGGGACACCCTCAGGGCACTATAGTGCCAGGAAAATTAGTATGTTTTCCTGGCACTATAGTGGTCCTTTAAGTGGCCTGGGTGCCTATAGTGTCCCTATAACATATGTTATCTTTATTATACGTTTTGCGGGCTGCCATACACTGATACATGTTAACCAATACTGAAAGAAATCATTTTAGATTATTCCATATTACATCTAATACTTACTGCAAATCTCTTCCCACAACTCTCATTGCCACAGCAGCCACAGCAGTCATTATTTTTTAGACCAAGAAATACAAGTGCTGGAAAAATCATCTGTAAAACATATGAAAAGAAATACCATGACAATTGTCTAATATTTATTTGCTAAATTTTATACATATATGATTTATAGTAAATGATTGTATAGACTTCAAATATAATGTTGTTATGTTGTAATGTTTATAATATTTCTCTTAATTATTATATACCTCAATTATTTCAGCAGATTGAAGAAATTCCGCCATTTCTTGGTCAGTGACATAACCTTTCATATTTAATAGTGCAAAGAGGAAATCTGACAAATATTGATACCCATTCATAATAGTATGTAATAATGTTGAACACTTTTGTAAATATAAAATCTTCATCTTTAATGAAAGTGTGAGCATTGGCATTCAAAAAATAAAAATAAAGCACATAGTGTAAGCTTCTTAACAGCATACAAATGTATTAGCATGTTTGTCCTTTTCGCCACAAATAGCACTCACAGAATAGAAGTAGTATTAAACAACTTTAATGTCCTTGGGCATTAAACCTTTGAATTTGTGGAATTTTATTTATAAACTATTTTCTCTTACACAAAAGAGTACACTATTGGAAGTGAGTATAAAGATATTTTTGAGCACTATTAGATTGTTATGTTTGACAAGGGCCAAATAGTGATGCCTAGATGACTGGGTCAGAGCATCTCCAAAACAGTACGTAAGGGGTGTTCCCAGTATCCAGTGGGTAATACTTATCAAAAGTGGTGCAGGGATGGAAAACCGGTAAACCGGCATCAGGATCATGGGCACCCAAGGCTCATTGATGCAGTGGGGAGCAAAGCTTAGGCCATCTGGTCTGATCACACAGAAGAGCTACTGTAGCTCAAATTGCTGAAAAACTTAATGCTGGCCAGGATAAAAAGGTTCTGAATACACAGTACATCACAGTTTGCTTAGCAGCGTAGCCGTAGACTGATCAGAGTGCCCATGATGACCCCTGTCTACTGTCAAAAGCGTCCATAATGAGGACATGAGTGTCAGACCTGGACCATGGAGTAATAGAAGAAGGTTTCCTGGTCTGATGACTCATGCTTTCTTTTAGATCTTTAGAATGCAGATCTTTCTTACATTCTATAGGACGTGGGGTGTAAAACACAATAGGACAGGAAATAGCGATCAAATAAGGTGGGACTGAAGCAGAGATGGAGGGGAGAGTAGAGTGCTGCCCTTTAGGAGAGAGCAAGAGACAGGTATGTTAGGTAGAGGTGACTCTGGGAGGCCATAAGCTTTACTAAAGAGATGGGTTTTAAGGCACTTCTTAAACGATTGAAGACTAGGGGAGAGTCTGATGGCGGTAGGCAGGCTATTCCATAGGAAGGGGCTGGCCGCTAGAAGACCTGCAAGCGTGAGTTGGCCGTACGGGTGCGAACAACGGACAGGAGAAGGTCATGGGCCGAGCGGAGAGACCGAGAAGGGACATACCTATGAATATGTGAGGAGATATAAAAGGGTTGAGAATTGTTCAGTGCTTTATAGGTGTAAATTAATACCTTGAATTGACTCCTTTAGGATACAGGAAAGCCAATGTAAGGACTGACAGAGGGGTGAGGTGTGAGCATGGGCGTAGGAACCGGGGGGGATGGGGGGGACGCATCCCCCCCAGCAAATCATGCGGGGGGGACAGGTATGGGGAAATCCCCCCCAGCTCCGCCGGCCCCCCCTGATGCTGCAGCCGCCCGAGCGCTCTGCAGAGAGCCTCAGGCGGCTGCAGCTTTGCCCGGGCTGGTGCGTCCATGAGAGCGCACCGCCCGGGCGCAGTATGAAGAGAGGAGCTGACAGGAGGGAAGCGCTCAGCGCTCCCTCCTGTCACTCCCTCACTGTAGCGTAGCCGAGCGCTGTATAGTCCGCCGGTACAGGGAGCATCTGTCTCCTGTACCCGGCCGGACTAACAGGAAGTGCACACTGAGTGTGCACTTCCTGTTAGTCCGCCGGGTACAGGAAACAAAAGCTCCCTGTACCGGCGGACTATACAGCGCTCGGCCACGCTACATCATAGGTCGGGGAGGGAGGGAGAGAAAGAAACAGGAAGGGGGGAAGAGGAAGGGGGGAAGAGGAGGGGGGGGGAATAAAGAAACAGGGAGGGAGGGGAAATAAAGAAACAGGGAGGGAGGGAGGAAGGGGAAATAAAGAAACAGAGAGGGGAGGGGGGGGGGAAATAAAGAAACAGGGAGGGGGGAATAAAGAAACAGGGAGGGAGGGGGGAGGGGGGGAATAAAGAAACTGGGAGGGAGGGAGGGGAAATAAAGAAACAGGGAGGGAGGGAGGAAGGGGAAATAAAGAAACAGGGGGGAAGGGGGGGGAATAAAGAAACAGGGAGGGAGGGGAAATAAAGAAACAGGGAGGGAGGGTGGGGAAATAAAGAAACAGGGAGGGGGGGGAAAGAAGCAGGGGGGGGGAAAGAAGCAGGGAGGGGGGGGAGAAAGAAGCAGGGAGGGGGGGGAAAGAAGCAGGGAGGGGGGAAGAAAGAAGCAGGGAGGGGGGGGAGAAAGAAGCAGGGAGGGAGGGGGGGAGAAAGAAGCAGGGAGGGAGGGGGGGAGAAAGAAGCAGGGAGGGGGGGAGAAAGAAGCAGGGAGGGAGGGGGGGGAGAAAGAAGCAGGGAGGGAGGGGGGGAGAAAGAAGCAGGGAGGGAGGGGGGGGAGAAAGAAGCAGGGAGGGAGGGGGGGGAGAAAGAAGCAGGGAGGGAGGGGGGAGAAAGAAGCAGGGAGGGAGGGGGGAGAAAGAAGCAGGGAGGGAGGGGGGGGAGAAAGAAGGAGGGAGGGGGGGAGAAAGAAGCAGGGAGGGAGGGGGGGGAGAAAGAAGCAGGGAGGGAGGGGGGGAGAAAGAAGCAGGGAGGGAGGGGGGGGAGAAAGAAGCAGGGAGGGAGGGGGGGGAGAAAGAAGCAGGGAGGGGGGGGGGAGAAAGAAGCAGGGAGGGAGGGGGGGGAGAAAGAAGCAGGGAGGGAGGGGGGGGGAGAAAGAAGCAGGGAGGGAGGGGGGGGAGAAAGAAGCAGGGAGGGAGGGGGGGGGAGAAAGAAGCAGGGAGGGAGGGGGGGGGAGAAAGAGTGACAAGGGAGGGAGAGAGATTGACATCCACCACACACACACACACAATCACACAATCATACCACCCTTACACACACAGAAACACACAATTCATCCTTACACACACTCAATGCACCCCGTGCACACACACACACACACACACTCACACAATCATGCAACCTTACACACTCAATGCACCCCGTACATACACTCAATGCACCCCTTACAGACGCACACACTGCATCCCGTACATACACAGAATCACACCTTGCAGCCCTTACACATACAAACACAGATTCACACAATGCATTCCTTACACACATATCAGGACATCCCCTACACACTCCACCCCCTGTGAACAAACTCATTGGTGGAACATGAAGGTGGACCCTGGGATCCAGACCTTGAGCTGTGTAAAGGGCCCCCAAAAAATGGAGCTGCTTCCCGTTCTCACAGAACATTGATTTTTGTGACCACAGTTACAAACAGCCTCCAGAGAGCCTGTTCTACACCAGACCAGTGGAGCCAGACTGCAGCTAGAGCCCATCATCATCCTCATCTGGTTGTAGGTAGGCAATCTAGCATATTATTCGTTGCACTAATCTCTAATTTACCTCACATTAAAGAAACACTATAGTCCCCAGAACCACTGCAGCTTAATGTAGTGGTTCTGGTGTCTATAGCCTGTCCCTGCAGGCCTTTTAATGTAGGCACTCCAGCACTGGCGTTAGTTAACATGGCAGAAAAATAATTGGAAAGGGTTAGGGGGGCTACTAATAAGGATAGGGGAGAGGGGTAGGTAGAAAAATAATTGGAAGGGTTTAGGGGGGCTACTAATATGGATGGGAGGAGGGGGTAGGTAGAAAAATTATTGGAAGGGGTTAGGGGAGTACTAATATGAATGGAAGAGGTAGGGTGGGTTCTAATATGCATGGAAGGGGTTAGGGGGGTACTAATATGCATGGAAGGGGTAGGGGGTTAATGTGCGTGGAAGGGGTAGGTGGAGTTCTTTTGTGCATGGAAGGGGTAGGGGTGGTTCTAATATTCATGGGAAGGGTAGGGGTGGTTCTAATCAGGAGGATCCCGGCGCTGTATCCGGGTAAGTAAAACCCCTTCCTTGTAGTGACCCTTTAATGTTATTATTTAATCATTTATATAGCGACTGCAAATTCCGTAGCGCTGTACAATGGGATAAACAACTCCTAGTTTACGGAATAAGAATATACCCGGCGAGTAAAAATGCTATCCCCCCCAGATTTTTTTGGGTTCCTACGCCCATGGGTGTGAGAGAACCGACTAGAGAGGAAAGTCTGGCGGCAGCAGTCATTACAGACTGTAGTGGGGCAATGTGGCTTTTGGGAAGACCAATCAGGAGAGGTTTACAATAATCCATGCGGGAAATTACTAGAGCATGGACAAGCTCCTTTGTAGCATCTTGCGTAAGGAAGGGGCGGATGCGGGCTATGTTTTTAAGGTCGAATCTACACGATTTGGCAACATACTGGATGTGAGACTTAAAGGTGTAGATTCTTACATGTGTAAAGCAGCATTTTTTTATTAATAAATAACATTTATTGATTCTTGTTTGTCTTCCAGCTTTACTTTTATCTTGGCTGTTGAATTTTCCTTGCATTGCACACACATAAATGACGACTATTGATTTATAAAAAATATCAATTAGTGCTACGAAAATTAAAAGGCCGACAAAGAAGCAAAAAGTGAGGAGAGTGGTAGAAAAATGAGATAAACTTGACAGCACCATTTATTACAGGCTATGAGGGGTTAATCAGGACATCAGCAAAACGCAGGAGTGACAATTTAAACGTGAACTGTAACTTTCCGTGAATAAAAAGATGTTTACTTATTCCTATATTTAACAAATATGTATTTGAGAAGTGTGCAAAACAAAATTAAATGAAGAAATCCACACTTTATCTTGCAACTGGTTATCTCCAACCTAGCTCCTTGATAATTATTGTTATAAACTCTGTCCTTTACACCTGGCAGTCAGCATAGAGAGAGCATACAGAGAAGAGGAGAAATGGAAAACTTTTTTGTTTTGATTAATGGAAAAAAAAACATGATTGATGGCTTGGGGACAGTCTTTAAAGGAAAACTCCAGTGCCAGGAAAACAATCCGTTTTCCTGGCACTGCAGGTTCCTTCTCCCTCCCACCCCCAAATCCCCAGTTGCTGAAGGGGTGAAAACCTTCCTCCTCCGCGCCGCTCCTCCTTCTGACTCCATTGGCCGGTGGGCGAGACTGATCACGCCCACAGGCCGCGGAGACCTAATGCGCATTAGCGTTCCCCATAGGAAAGCATTGAAAAAGATTTCCAATGCTTTCCTATGGGGAATTAAGTGACGCTGGAGGTCCTCACACAGCGTGAGGACGTCCAGCGATGCTCTAGCAAAGAAAATCTTTGCTATGAGTCAGGAAGTTCCCTCTAGTGGCTGTCTGGTAGACAGCCACTAGAGGTGGAGTTAACCCTGCAAGGTAATTTTTGCAGTTTATAAAAAACTGCAATAATTACACTTGCAGGGTTAAGAGTAGTGGGAGTTGGCACCCAGACCACTCCAATGGGCAGAAGTGGTCTGGGTGCCCGGAGGGTCCCTTTAAATGTTGACTATATTCACAGATCAAGTGAGTAGTGATCAATAGAGGAAAAGGAGCTGTTAAAAAATGATATATTTATATATTATATATTTAATAAATATAAAATGCATACATCAATAAATATAGACTTGCTTTCACGGTTCCTGCTGCTTTTCTCTCTATTGGTGACTATTTCATACTTAATCTGTAAACCAAATGGTGGAAAAGTGCTCCTATCAGCTTTCTGCAAATTATATACAAATTTTATTATGTATATTAACCCCTTAATGTATATTAACCCCAATCGCGGCGATCGCGGGGTTAATGGTGCTCCGGTCTGCCTCTGTATTAGAGGCAGACCGGGAGCACTGGATCGGGCTGTCCCAGCACATGTGCCCGCTCTGACAGCATGTAAGAGCGAGCACATGTGCTCTGTATACTCACCTTCCGCCTCCCTGCACTTCCGGGTTCACTGTGAAGTGCAGGGAGACGGATAATCAGTGATCCTGCCCCCTGTCAAAAAAATAAATAAAGTTAAATTAAAATCCCAACCCCTTTACCCATTTTAATAAAACATTAACCCCTTCCCTGCCAATTGATCACTGACTACAGTGATCAATTGGCAGGGATTACATTTTACTATGATCTGATTTTTTTTTTTTAAACCCTGAGGGTTAATTTTTTTTTCTTAACCCTCAGGGGTTGAATTTATTTTATTAGTACATTTAAATATTTTTAAATTATAAATTTAGCTAGCTGGGGAGGGTGGAAATTAGTGGGGAATTGGGGGATTTAGTGTTAGGCTAACTAGGGGTTAACGTTAAAAAAGTTTTAAAATAAGCTTTAAAAAGTTAAAAAATTAAGTTAAAAAAAGTTTTAATAACGTTTAAGTAAAAATTTTTAAAAAAATAAACCCTTTACCCAGTCCAAATAAAAATTAACCCCTTCCCTGCCAGTCGATCACTGCCTACAGTGATCAAAATACAGATCACAGTATTATACTGTGAACTAATTTTTTTTTTAACCCCTGACCATTAACTTTTATTTATTTTTTAACCCTCAGGGGTTAAATTTATTTAATTAACTAATTTAATTAAATATTTTGCTAGCTGGGGTGGGTGGGAGTTATGGGAAAATGGGGAATTTACTGTTAGTGCTGCTTACTGCTAGTTAGGGGTTAAAGGTAAAAAAAAAGCTTAGAAAAATGTTAAATCTGTAAAAAAAAAGTTTTACGAAAGTTTAGGAAACTTTAAAAAAATTAATAAGCAAAACAAAAGTTTAAAAAATAGTTTTAAAAAGTAAAAAAAGTTTTAAAAAGTTCAAAAATACATTTAAAAACGCTCATCACCACTACACCTGGAACAAACTAGAGAAAAAAATGATCCCACGCCAAGGTTCAAAATATGCCTTTTGAATTACCCCAGGGTGTACTCTTTAATAAATAGTATGTGTTTGTGGGGAAGTTTCAATAACCAACCATCTAAACTACTCCAAATTGGAACATGGACTCAGCATAAAACTTCAAAGTTAGAAAAAAAAACTGAATGGCTGCGTCTCAAATGAGGCCCGTTCAACATCCACATATAGCTGGCAAAGGTACATACGGGGATATTTCTGTACTCAGACCACATAGCTGAGCAACATATGAAGTATTACACAGTGATAGCACACATAAGGTTTGCAAAATATACTGTGCAAACTCACTTTGTGTGTCAAAAAGGCAGAAAAAACGCTTATTACCACTACACCTGGTACAAGCTAGCGGAAAAATGATCCCACGCTAAGGTTCAAAATATGCCTTTTGAAATACCCTGGGATGTCTTCTTTAAGAAATGGTATGGCTTTATGGGGTATTTGGATTATATAGCCTGCTAAAATACTCTAAAATGGGACATGGGCACAGCGTAAAAATTGAAAGTTTGAAAAAAAATTGAATGGCTGTGTCCCAAATGTGCCCCTCCGATGTCCACATATACCTGGCAAAGGTACATACGGGGGTATTTTTGTACTCAGCAGACATAGCTGAGCAACATATGAAGTATTATACAGTGGTAGTACGCATAAGGTTTGCAAAATATACTGTGCAAACTCACTTTGTGTGTCAAAAAGGCAGAAAAAAACGCTTATTACCACTACACTTGGTACACGCTAGCGGAAAAATGATCCCATGCTAAGGTTCAAAATATGCCTTTTGAAATACCCTGGGGTGTCTACTTTAAGAAATGGTAGGCCTTTGTGGGGTAGTTTGAATTTAAAACCTGCGAAGATGCTTGGAAATTGCACATAGGCTCAGCGTCAAAATTCAAAGTTCGGTAAAAACTGATATGGCTTGGTCTCCTATATGGCACTGTAGCTTCACGAAATAGTGCCAAAGACATTCATTGGGGGCATAATTTGGGGGTTTTGAACTTAGTGGCACATATAAAATATACAAAATGCCCAGCAAAAATGCAATCCGTATGTAAAAAAATGCCCCAAATAATTTTTTTCCACATACTTTGGCATATATTGGTGGAAAAATGGGGGCATGCTAAGGCACAATATGCACCTTATGAGATACCCTGGAGTGTCTACTTTTACAAATGGTAGGCCTTTGAGGGTTTTATTTGAACAGTCAAACTGTTATAATACCCCAAATGGAAGCATAGGCTCATTAAATCCGTCTCTCAAAACTCTACTGTGAATACTGAAAAGGGCAGGTCTCCTGTATGGCACTGTAGCTTCACGAAATAGTGCCAAAGACATACAATGGTGGTGTCCTTTTACTCAGAAGACTTAGCTGAGCATAATTTGGGGGGTTTGAACTTAGTGGCACATATGAAATATACAAAATGCCCAGTAAAAATGCAATCCGTATGTAAAAAATGCACAAAATTATTTTTTACCACATACTTTGTCATATATTGGTGAAATAATGGGGGTATGTTAAGGCACAATATGCACCTTATGAGATACCCTGGAGTGTCTACTTTTACAAATGGTAGGCCTTTGTGGTGTTTTTTTGAACAGTTATACTACTATAATACCCCAAATTGAAACATAGGCTCATTAAATCCGTCTCTCAAAATTCGACTGTGAATACTGAAAAGGACAGGTCTCCTATATGGCACTGTAGCTTCACAAAATAGTGCCAACGACATACAATGGGGGTGTCATTTTACTCAGCAGATGTAACTGAATACAAAATAAAACTTTGTACAGGAATAGCACACACCAACTTTACAAAATACACATGACAAGTTCTTTGTTATAAGTTTGTGTGCCAAACCCCCCAAAAATACAATTTTACTCCAATATTTAGCAGAGGTTGGTGGTGAAATGGTGAAATGGCTACGTAGAAAGTTTCAAAACAACCTTAGGTAAATATCCTGTGGTGTCTACTTTATATAAATATATACTTTTGTGTGGCAATTTTGTTTTCTTTTATGGCTATTAAGCTTACAAGACAAACATACCAAATTCGAAAATCGCTCCACATTAAAAGTTTATTTTACTCCTTGTGCTTTGTGACCTGTAACTACCCAAAAAAACTTAAAATCCCAGACACATTATATATTCTGTAAATCAGAACAACTAAATGAATTTATTTTTAATTACTTTCCTTAACCTGCACTAATTGTGCACACATTATTATTGCAAAAACTGTAAAAAAAACTCAAATGTTTTCTTTTTTTTTTTGCATTTTTCTGTATTTTTTTATAATAAATAAGCATTTATGTATATATATGTTACATCAAATTAAAGCCCTTTCTGTCCTTTAAAAAACGGTATATAATATGCGTCGGTGCAATAAATTAGTAAAATGCTAATTGCAGTTGAATGCAAACAGCAAAAAATGCAAAAAATGCCGTTGTCATTAAGTGAAAGACAAGCTTCTGAAGCTCTGTCCTTAAGGGGTTAAGCGCTGTGGAATAAGCTGGCCCTATATAAATACCGATAATAAAACATTTATATTTTGCAGTAAATTGATTGGTTTGTCCACTTTGGGTCCTGAATTGGGTTTGTGGTACCAAAATTCTGCTGAACCAAACAGATATATGGCCAAACTATGGATGGCCTCAGGGCCGGCGCTACCATAAAGGCGAATTAGGCATTCACCTGGGGCGCCGACCTGCAGGGGGCACCCACCGGGAGGTTTCTGGGTGGGCTGCTCCTGTGGGTGGGCAGCGGGCTTCTCCTGCCTGGGGTCGGAGCGCTGGGTAAGTGGCTGTTTAGCCACCCCCCAGCGCAGCCATATCCTGTGCTCCCTCTGCCTCCCTGTTGCTGCAGTGCCGATCATCTGTTCAGGGAGAGGGGATCTGTTGAATCCCCAGCACCCGAGCAGAGCACTCTGCTTGCTGCAGGCAGGGAGAGCCGGGAGGTAACCTGGTATCCTGGCTGCCCCCTGCCTGTGAACACAGGAAGCACTCTGGAGGGAGCAGGAAGCAGCCTGTGCTCACAGTGCACGGCTCTCCTGCTCCACCAGGGACAAGGACAGATACCTACAGGCTGAAAGATGGTCCCCTTCTCCTCCAGTCACATCACTAGCACAGGTATGGCATAAGGGGAGATGGTTATTATTGTTTGTATGTTTAAAAATTGGTGTGTTAAGTTTGTTTGTGGGTGTGTGTATAATAAACTGACTATATGTAAACTGGTGTGAATGACATTGTGTGTGTGTATTTCAGTGAGAGAGAGTGTGTGTGTGTGTGTGTGTGTGTGTGTGTGTGTGTGTTAGTGAGAATGTGTAAGTGACATTGTGTTTGTGTGTATGTGTGTATTTGTCAGTAAGAGTGTGTGTGTTGGTGAGAGGGTGTGAGTGACATGTGTGTGCCAGTGAGTGTGTAAGCAGTTATATTTCTAATACATTAATATAATTATATATATTATATTTAAAAAAGTTTTACTTACAGTGTGCCTTTCAGACAAGTTCCCTGTAGCATACATTAAATACCACCATTATCATAAACTAAATGCACAATAGTATAAGTTAAATCCCACCAAATTAATTGAATACATTTTTTTATAACAACCATAAATATATTCAATGTAAAATGTATATATATGTATTAGGCAGTATGTGCGTATGGATGTGTGTATTAGGCAGTATGTGCGTATGGATGTATGTGTTGGGCAGTATGTGTGCATGGATGTATGTGTTGGGCAGTATGTGTGCATGGATGTATGTGTTGGGCAGTATGTGCGCATGGATGAATGTATTAGGCAGTATGTATATAATGGGCAGTGAGTGTGTATGGTTGAATGTATATATTAGGCAGCGTGCGTGTATGGTTGTATGTATTGGCAGTCTGTGTGTGTGTGTGTGTGTGTCTGTGTGTGTGTGTATGGATGTATGTATTGGCAGTGTGTTTGTGTGGATGTATGTATTACTGTGTGTACTGAATGTGTGTGTTCATATTGGACAGTTTCTTTTTTCCCCCCCTAAATGTCTGCTCACTGTGTCTCTTCTAAAATGTCTCCTAGTCTGTATAGGTTTCCTACAAACCTCAACAATCTCTCTATCCCTTTCCTAATTGCCTTCCCGGTCTGTTCCCTTTCCCTAAATGTATCACTGGTCTCTCTGCTTTCCCTTTGACACTTAGGAGTCTATTCACTAAACAGTGATTTGAAAAAAGTTGAGATGACTTTATACAACTCTTCTGTTTTGGCCTAAATGTTTCAAGTTATATTTCAACCCACTGTTTAATAAATAGACATGGAAAAGAAAAGAAGAGAAATTGACAGAAGATAATTACCGGGTTATTCACTAGAGTAAAAATTGTAAGTGTAAGGGCAGAGTAGCCAAATCTGGAGAATGTTAACAGGTGTTTTGACCATAAATTAGAAGTTCAATTTGAATTCCCAACAATTCTCACTTTATTGAATAACCCTATTGGAATAAAGAGAAACAGGCTGGAGAGAATCTGTGGCATAGAGTGAGCAGATAAATCATGAACATAGAGACTGCAAACTTTTGGAAACAGACACAAAGGAGAAAGCTGGGGATAAACGCTAATGAGAGAGATTGGGCACTATGGAGGAAAGGGACAGCTGATCAGACCTAATTAAAAACCAAATGGCAAAATTTATACCATTTAGAAGAATTCGCCAACTCAGCAACTGTCACAGTTCAGCTGTTTTTGCTTAAACTATGCAATTCGATTTCCAATTCACTGAATTCATAGTTTAGTGAATAAACTTCTGAGAGAGTGTAGTTGCATTCAAGAGGGTGCGGCAAAATGGATTTTTGCCTAGGGCGCCAAGAATCCTTGCACCGGCCCTGGATGGCCTAAACTATTTCTGGTTTTGGACAAACCTAAAGTCTCTCAAATTAGTGCACAAACTAAAATCTCTGTGGTTTTATTTTGTCTTACACATTCATGGTCATTATTGTCATAAAAGTATTTATACATTTTTTTGTTTTTTATTTATTAAGATTTGATCCCAAGAAGTAAAACAAAAATCTAATATGAAAGAATATCAATATCACAGTTATGCTTACTTGTGTGTTTACAGGCAAATAAAGAAACATAGAAACATTAGAGACGTTATTTAAAATCATATTGTGCTATTAAGAATATAAGTAGCATTACTGAACTTACCAGAACTCCAGACCCCAATATTCCACCAAAATACCAGACTTCATCTGTAATTTGTACTTTGTCTGAAGGAATATAGCCTCCAGGGAAAAACAACATGATATTAGCCACTGTGCACAAAATGGCTAGAGGAATTAGGACAATGCCCAGGCATTTCGCACATCCCCCAGAACACATTTTCCAAGAGAAACAAAAAACACGCCAAATGGAGAAATGTGAGCAGTGTGTCTTGTCACAATCCTGTAGAAGGTAATCGTATGCAGGTGGAGAGCCAGTGATTGTCTTCTGGGTGTGAATTGTGAATACACAGTGATCTAGCCATTTATATTGACACCGTTGGCAGAACCCCCATTCTATCAGCAATATTTTTCCATGACAACTAATAGTCTCTGTTAATATTCTACTGATACATACAGGACACTCTCAGTGGTTTACTCATGCTTACAAGATGCTTAAATGTAGATATGATAATACTGCCCCAACCCTAAATTTCCACATCTAAGATATTTTCTTGATGACAGTAAGCTTTTATGAATGATTAACTTTACAACTTAAGAAAGCTAATAGAGTCTAATAAAAGTGGCTAATTGGCTAACGCAAGTTTGGAACTTTTGAAAGATATGCTGAACCTAAATCACGCTATTACAATATGTCAATATAGTTCAGGTGAGTCAAATCCCAGAATGTCAGAAGTGGAGTAATATTCAAATAGTTAACTTGAAACAAGAATTAGTATATACAGTATCTCACAAAAGTGAATACACTCCTTACATTTTTGTAAATATTTTATTAAATATTTTCATGTGACGACACTGAAGAAATGACACTCTGCTACAATGTAAAGTAGTAAGTGTACAGCATGTATTACAGTGTAAATTTGCTGTCCCCTAAAAATAACTCAACACACAGCCATTAATGTCTAAACCGTTTGGCAACAATACACTCATAACCACACTCTCCCGCGAGCCCAAACAACTGTTTCATGCTTTTAACTCTTTTCTGCACCCTGTCATGCCCCTACTTCTACCAACTTGACCGCCACAAACTTTGCAACTCACTTCACTGAGAAGATTTCTACAATCAGGGAAGAGATGTCTCATCTCTCTCCATTCACTACCAACCTTTCCCCTAACCACACTCCCTCAGCCGTCCTATGCTCATTTGCACCTCCTCTGTTCCTCAATACGTGATCCCTCGATACAGGGGTGGACTGACCACTCGGGAAGATCGGTCATAAACTTCTGCATGCTTCTGCTGTGGAGATCAGAGATCTCCACTGTCATAAGGAAGTTTGCAAGGGCCCATGATAATACAGGGGGCCCCAGTGACCTGTCACCTTGCAGTACCATTCCCCCATTCAGCGTGAGACCTGGCAGCTTACCTGCTTTCACTGCCAGGTTTCCGCTCTCTCTTTGCAATCAATAGACAGTGCCCTGTGTGAGGATGGGAATGGGCAGGAAGTGACATCACCCCCCCTTCTCCCCTCTCACACGGAACACTCACAGCATGGATGGAGGGTAAGAATAGGAGCCTGGCATAGCAGATCCCTCCCAAGCTGGAGGGAGGATGAAAAATCAGACTGGAGCAGGTAAGCAGGCTTGGGGTGAAAAGGGCAGATAAATATGTGAGTTGAAGGGGTGAGACTGGGCAGAGGCACACAGGGATTTTATAGAGATGTGGGGTAGATGTGTTTTTAGTTGGTTCTCTTTTTATTTTTTATCTTTGTCTAATTTTTATGATGTGCGTGTTTTTATCTTTTACACTTATAGGGGATTTTTTTTTGATCATTAGTTTAACTAAGGTGTCATTACCTGATATTGCTTGCCTGATCACAGCCCATGTACAGCCAATTATATATTACTTTTGCTTTGTAAGTGAATTCCCTATGCTTATGAATATGTAAATGTGTCATGAATGTTTTATATGGTATAAAATGTAATAAAGATTAAAGGACCACTATAGTGCCAGGAAAACAAACTTGTTTTCCTGGCTCTATTGGGTCTTTGGTTCCCCCCTACACTCTGGGTTCCCCTCCCGCCGGGCTCTAGGGGGGGAAGGGGTTAAATACTTACCTTTCTCCAGCACCGGGCTCCCTCGGCGCTGGGGACTCTCCTCCATCTTCCGACGTCATCCGCTGAATGCGCATGCACGGCAAGAGCCACGCGCGGATTCAGTCAGTCCATAGGAAAGCATTTCTCAATGCTTTCCTATGGATGCTGGCGTCTTTTCACTGTGAAAATCACAGTGAGAAGTGCGGAAGCGCCTCTTGCGGCTGTCAATGAGACAGCCACTAGAGGCTGGATTAACCCTAGTGTAAACATAGCAGTTTCTCTGAAACTGCTATGTTTACAGCAGGCAAGGATAACCCTATGTGGACCTGGCACCCAGACCACTTCAATAAGCTGAAGTGGTCTGGGTAACAGAAAATAGTATAGAAGTGGCGCTAAAGGGTCAAATCGGTGGATGGTGCAGCCAAAACCAAGTATATCACCACTAAATATACTTAAAGAAACATGTACAACCAAAAAAGTTTGAGCGCACACACACACCAAACAGGAGTGATTACCTGGGGTATAGCAAATAGGTATCTCCTCCTTAGTACACAATGATAGGGTTTGACAAATGGAAAATCCCTATATAAAAAATATAAATACAGAGAAGGACATAGTGCAACCTGTATAATATATACACTTAAAAGTGAAAATTTGAGATGGAATCACTCACACTTTTTTGAGCCGTTTAGAAGTAGGCTCAGGACTTATACAGCTTTCATGTCACTTAAATGGGACATGCACATTTACTGGAATCCTCAGGCCAGTTCCCCTTAGGTCCCAATGATCATCAAGTTTGGAGTCAGGAGTCAGGAGCCAGAAGCCAGGAGCCAGGAGTATCAGGATAGTAATTTATTTTAACAGATAGTTAAAAGATAAGTAATAAAAAGCAATATTGCACACACAACGCGTTTCAACCAACTAGATGTGGTCTTCCTCAGGTGCTCTTCCAAGTTACAATTGATATACCACAGTTTATATAGGGGAATCATTACCTGCTTAATTAAACAAATTCACAACATTTGTGTATGTAATTACCCTTATATGGTCCGGACCGGATGTGATCTGCCACCTCCAATATGGCTACACATCCGGTTCGGAAGGGCATATAAACAGATTCAATATACCATATACAAAAAACAATCACTAGAAACAGGCAATACATCCTATCCCCATCACAGTCAGCTACCATGATATGATAAAATCATGTGTGACTGTGAAGATAGGTATATCTAGGGTTCTTTCGATGTTCCGTTTCGTCACTTCCGGTGACGTATCCAAAAATGGAGTCCGCCCGTCGCGTCACTTCCGGTGACGCATATATTAGCCGAGCCCATCAATCTTGCTTCTGGTATCATAATGGGGAGGCGGAAACACTCTCTTCGTTCTCCTAGGAGTATAGGAGTGTCCATTTTTGCTTTGAAGATAAGGTGGCCATCTTAAGAGTGGGCAAACAGTCCTCTTATGAATAATTTCGCACGCAAGGCACATATTGCGTATAAATAAAAGAAAAACACAAAATATACATGTATTAATACCAACATCCGCTATACACATATAAATGCAACCCATTTTATAACTCTTTAATGCAGATAATAAATGCACTGCATTATTAAGGGGTGCATCAATGTAACAATGTTAAATAAACCATATATAAAAGTTCCTGTACTAGGAAAACTAGAATATAAAAAATAGCTGTCTATTAATAACCTGATCTCAACCAACTAGACCAGAAATGATATGGAATAAAATAATTATAAATAATTAGATAAAACATCCTTAAAAAGGACCATATTAAAAATAGAAAAAATATAAATGCTATAAAAATTCTTCGTAAATGAGTTCTCAGATACCATCAATTATAGCAGCTTATTGATCTCAAAATCAATGTTGAGACCTTTTGGGGCCAGAGAGCGTAATTCGAAAATCCACTTGGATTCTTTTAAACTAAGGGCTTTCGATATATCTCCACCTCTCCAGTGTCCCACTACTTTTTCAATGGCATAAAAGCTCAGAAACTTAGGGTCCGAATTATGATGTTGTAAAAAGTGTCTCGATACACTATGGTTCGGAAACCCTTTTAAAATATTTCTTAGATGTTCACTAAGCCTAATTTTAAGTTGGCGGGACGTTTTCCCCACGTATTGGTATCCACAACTACATTGCAAAAGATAGATGACATAAGTGGAGTGACACGTAATTAAAGTTTTAATGTGATATTCTTTTTTAGTCACTGTGGAATGGAATTTCTCCACTTTCTTGTTATTCAATCTTAGGGTGTTGCAGCAGGCTCTGCACGCCCCACAGTAGAAAAAACCTTTTTGTTCTTGTGTCCAGTCACTTAAAAAGTTTCTTGGTACTTCAGTTTTAATAAAGCTGGAAGTTACCATTTGTTTGAGGTTTCTTGCACCCCTGAATATAAATTTTGGCTTTATGCCTACAAATTGTTTAATGTCCTCCTCATGTTGTAAAATGTGCCAGTTTTTGTTAATGATTTTCTTAATGGCACCTATATTGCTAGAAAAATTAAAAATAAAGGGGATCTGTTTTTGTTCACTTAAATCCTTTTTATTTTTATATTGTAACAGGGGAGATCTGTCCATGTCCCCGACTTGATCTATTTTTTCCTGTAAATCGTCACTCTCATACCCTTTTTGTATTAGTTGGTTTTTAAGGGACATAGCCTGACTAGTGTAGTCCTCTTTTTTGGTACAGTTCCTTCGTATCCGAAGGAACTGTCCTTTGGGTATGTTGTCTAGCCAAGGACGATGGTGGCAGCTATCCAATTCGATAAAACTGTTAACATCTACCTTTTTGAAAAAAGTTTTAGTCATTAAAACTTGGTCCTGAATAAAAACATTCAGATCCAAAAAATCAACATTGTTATTGCTCACATTTTGTGTGAGGGAGATTCCCCACTCGTTATCGTTGAGGTAAGTAAAAAATTCTAAAAGGGTCTTTTCCGGCCCCTTCCAAATAATAAAGATATCGTCAATATATCTTTTATAGAGGACCAAGTTTGCGCCAAAGCCATGTCCCCCAAAGACGAAAGTACGTTCCCAAAAGGACATGAATAAATTCGCATAACTTGGCGCAAACTTGGTCCCCATAGCTGTCCCTTTGATTTGCATAAAGAACTCCTCCTCAAACCAAAAATAGTTGTTCTGAAGGATCATGCGAATTCCCTCCAAAATAAACGACCTTTGGGGGTCTCCATATGCCTCAGTAGCCTCGAGATAAAATTCGACGGCTTTACATCCTATATCATGTTGGATGATTGTATAGAGGCTAGATACATCGCACGTTGCAAGTAGATAGTCCTCTTGCCAACTAAAATTTTTTAGAATATTCAGCAGACTCATAGAGTCTTGTAGGAATGCTGGAGTCTTTTTAACCAAAGGTTGTAGGTGGTAATCAATATACTGGGATAATGCAGATAAAACCGAGTCTATTCCAGAGACGATGGGACGTCCTGGGGGGTTTGTTACGTCCTTGTGCATTTTGGGCAATATATATATGACAGGAATTCTCGGATGTTCAGGGAGTAGGAAGGAGAATTCTTTCTTATCTAAAATATTGTCCTCCAAACCTTTTTCCAAGAATATTTTTAGATTATTTCTAATTCCTTCTAAGGGATTATTCTTAAGTTTTACATATGTAGTCGTGTCATTTAATTGTCTGTATATTTCCCGTATGTACCAACTTTTATCAAGGACGACTATTCCTCCCCCCTTGTCTGCTGGTTTAACAACTATAGATATATCCTTTTTAATTGAATCTATAGCTTTTCTCTCTTGAAAAGAGATATTTTGTTCAAACTTAGTAAGGGGCTTTATGTTATGTATGTCGGCCAAACAAGAATTTTCGAAAACCTTAATATTATCTGTTTTGAGAAAGGTGGGAAAAAAATCTGACTTTTTCTTTAAATCAGTATGGATAACTCCCAAATTCCCACTCGCTGGAGCTGAATTAACCAATGAATCTGATATGGTAGGATCTTGTTTATTAAAAAATTTCTTTAAACATAACTTCCTGGTATAGCGGTTGAGATCAAGAAAAACTTCAAATTTATTGGCTGGACAGCTAGGTACAAATTTAAAACTTTTCGATAGAATCCCCTCTTCTGTTTTGGAAAGGACTCTATTAGATAAATTAAAAATTCTTATCTCACTTCCCTCTGCCTCCTTTTTCCCGGCATAATCTCTCCCTCCTCTCCCTCCTCTCTTTCCTCTTCTGATTTTCTGGTCCTTTTCCTTGGAGTTTCTTTTATCGGGGTTTTTCTCCCCATTCTGTTCCCTAAAAAAACATCCTCCCTAGTTTCAGTTCTAAGAGCCTCAAACCGATTTTTAAGGGGTATATATGGAGAGTTGCTCCTAATAGGGCTTCTTCTCCTATTATAGGAGGTCTTTCTTTCTCTGAACCTGCTCCATCTCTGAGGAAGTGGCGCAGGTCCAGGGAAATCGGATCTCAATCTTTCCATTTGAGAGGTCTTCCTAGATTTCACAGGTGTATTCTCCCGAAAATAGGGTTTGTGATTATAAGGCCTATGGGTATCCTTAATTGGAGATTGAGGAACTCCTTTCCCAACTCTATAGTTATTATAAGACCTAGAGTACTGATGAGTATCGCTATTTCGATATTGAAAGGAGGGTTTCCCCTTAGCTACTGGGGTCCTCGGTCTCTCTTTATGTCTCTGATGGTTATTCTCTTTTCTAGGCTTAGGTAACACCCTAACCTCATTATTAGCATAGTCGTCGAGATCCCTATTAAATTTCTTTTTTTTGTTAAAGATGAGACTTTTCTCAATTTTGTTTATTTTAATTGTAATCCTTTCTGAGAGACTTTCAAAATCTTTTGTCCCTACAAAGGGTTCTAGTCTGACTTTAATTCCCTTAATTAGCTCGTCAATTTCTCGTAAATTATCCCTTCTTTCGGTGATAATGATATTAATCATGGTAATTGAAAATGATTCTAAAGCAGTAGTCCAGATTTTAATAAAGCTTTCTTTTTCCCTATTGAATGTGGGGAACTTAGTAAACCTCAGCCCCCTAGGGGTGATTTCTCTCTCAAGATATTTCTCCAAAGTAAATATCTCCCATTTAATTTTCAACTCACGAATAAGTAGTTTTTCCAATTGAAACATACTTTCGTCTAGGTTGTCACTCAGAGTAATTGTAGGTTCATCAATCAGAGTGTCAACACCAAGTTTGCGCCAAGTTATGCGAATTTATTCATGTCCTTTTGGGAACGTACTTTCGTCTTTGGGGGACATGGCTTTGGCGCAAACTTGGTCCTCTATAAAAGATATATTGACGATATCTTTATTATTTGGAAGGGGCCGGAAAAGACCCTTTTAGAATTTTTTACTTACCTCAACGATAACGAGTGGGGAATCTCCCTCACACAAAATGTGAGCAATAACAATGTTGATTTTTTGGATCTGAATGTTTTTATTCAGGACCAAGTTTTAATGACTAAAACTTTTTTCAAAAAGGTAGATGTTAACAGTTTTATCGAATTGGATAGCTGCCACCATCGTCCTTGGCTAGACAACATACCCAAAGGACAGTTCCTTCGGATACGAAGGAACTGTACCAAAAAAGAGGACTACACTAGTCAGGCTATGTCCCTTAAAAACCAACTAATACAAAAAGGGTATGAGAGTGACGATTTACAGGAAAAAATAGATCAAGTCGGGGACATGGACAGATCTCCCCTGTTACAATATAAAAATAAAAAGGATTTAAGTGAACAAAAACAGATCCCCTTTATTTTTAATTTTTCTAGCAATATAGGTGCCATTAAGAAAATCATTAACAAAAACTGGCACATTTTACAACATGAGGAGGACATTAAACAATTTGTAGGCATAAAGCCAAAATTTATATTCAGGGGTGCAAGAAACCTCAAACAAATGGTAACTTCCAGCTTTATTAAAACTGAAGTACCAAGAAACTTTTTAAGTGACTGGACACAAGAACAAAAAGGTTTTTTCTACTGTGGGGCGTGCAGAGCCTGCTGCAACACCCTAAGATTGAATAACAAGAAAGTAGAGAAATTCCATTCCACAGTGACTAAAAAAGAATATCACATTAAAACTTTAATTACGTGTCACTCCACTTATGTCATCTATCTTTTGCAATGTAGTTGTGGATACCAATACGTGGGGAAAACGTCCCGCCAACTTAAAATTAGGCTTAGTGAACATCTAAGAAATATTTTAAAAGGGTTTCCGAACCATAGTGTATCGAGACACTTTTTACAACATCATAATTCGGACCCTAAGTTTCTGAGCTTTTATGCCATTGAAAAAGTAGTGGGACACTGGAGAGGTGGAGATATATCGAAAGCCCTTAGTTTAAAAGAATCCAAGTGGATTTTCGAATTACGCTCTCTGGCCCCAAAAGGTCTCAACATTGATTTTGAGATCAATAAGCTGCTATAATTGATGGTATCTGAGAACTCATTTACGAAGAATTTTTATAGCATTTATATTTTTTCTATTTTTAATATGGTCCTTTTTAAGGATGTTTTATCTAATTATTTATAATTATTTTATTCCATATCATTTCTGGTCTAGTTGGTTGAGATCAGGTTATTAATAGACAGCTATTTTTTATATTCTAGTTTTCCTAGTACAGGAACTTTTATATATGGTTTATTTAACATTGTTACATTGATGCACCCCTTAATAATGCAGTGCATTTATTATCTGCATTAAAGAGTTATAAAATGGGTTGCATTTATATGTGTATAGCGGATGTTGGTATTAATACATGTATATTTTGTGTTTTTCTTTTATTTATACGCAATATGTGCCTTGCGTGCGAAATTATTCATAAGAGGACTGTTTGCCCACTCTTAAGATGGCCACCTTATCTTCAAAGCAAAAATGGACACTCCTATACTCCTAGGAGAACGAAGAGAGTGTTTCCGCCTCCCCATTATGATACCAGAAGCAAGATTGATGGGCTCGGCTAATATATGCGTCACCGGAAGTGACGCGACGGGCGGACTCCATTTTTGGATACGTCACCGGAAGTGACGAAACGGAACATCGAAAGAACCCTAGATATACCTATCTTCACAGTCACACATGATTTTATCATATCATGGTAGCTGACTGTGATGGGGATAGGATGTATTGCCTGTTTCTAGTGATTGTTTTTTGTATATGGTATATTGAATCTGTTTATATGCCCTTCCGAACCGGATGTGTAGCCATATTGGAGGTGGCAGATCACATCCGGTCCGGACCATATAAGGGTAATTACATACACAAATGTTGTGAATTTGTTTAATTAAGCAGGTAATGATTCCCCTATATAAACTGTGGTATATCTATTGTAACTTGGAAGAGCACCTGAGGAAGACCACATCTAGTTGGTTGAAACGCGTTGTGTGTGCAATATTGCTTTTTATTACTTATCTTTTAACTATCTGTTAAAATAAATTACTATCCTGATACTCCTGGCTCCTGGCTTCTGGCTCCTGACTCCTGACTCCTGACTCCTGACTCCAAACTTGATGATCATTGGGACCTAAGGGGAACTGGCCTGAGGATTCCAGTAAATGTGCATGTTCCATTTAAGTGACATGAAAGCTGTATAAGTCCTGAGCCTACTTCTAAACGGCTCAAAAAAGTGTGAGTGATTCCATCTCAAATTTTCACTTTTAAGTGTATATATTATACAGGTTGCACTATGTCCTTCTCTGTATTTATATTTTTTATATAGGGATTTTCCATTTGTCAAACCCTATCATTGTGTACTAAGGAGGAGATACCTATTTGCTATACCCCAGGTAATCACTCCTGTTTGGTGTGTGTGTGCGCTCAAACTTTTTTGGTTGTACATGTTTCTTTAAGTATATTTAGTGGTGATATACTTGGTTTTGGCTGCACCATCCACCGATTTGACCCTTTAGCGCCACTTCTATACTATTTTCTGTTACTTGTATATTATTTACCACTGTATAGATAAGGCTGCTTAGGTAAATGTCTATATTTGAGTTAAGACAAAATTGGTGCAATTTGGCACATGAAAAGTTTGGTGTTGACACTCTGATTGATGAACCTACAATTACTCTGAGTGACAACCTAGACGAAAGTATGTTTCAATTGGAAAAACTACTTATTCGTGAGTTGAAAATTAAATGGGAGATATTTACTTTGGAGAAATATCTTGAGAGAGAAATCACCCCTAGGGGGCTGAGGTTTACTAAGTTCCCCACATTCAATAGGGAAAAAGAAAGCTTTATTAAAATCTGGACTACTGCTTTAGAATCATTTTCAATTACCATGATTAATATCATTATCACCGAAAGAAGGGATAATTTACGAGAAATTGACGAGCTAATTAAGGGAATTAAAGTCAGACTAGAACCCTTTGTAGGGACAAAAGATTTTGAAAGTCTCTCAGAAAGGATTACAATTAAAATAAACAAAATTGAGAAAAGTCTCATCTTTAACAAAAAAAAGAAATTTAATAGGGATCTCGACGACTATGCTAATAATGAGGTTAGGGTGTTACCTAAGCCTAGAAAAGAGAATAACCATCAGAGACATAAAGAGAGACCGAGGACCCCAGTAGCTAAGGGGAAACCCTCCTTTCAATATCGAAATAGCGATACTCATCAGTACTCTAGGTCT
Organism: Pelobates fuscus; assembly: GCF_036172605.1. Lineage (NCBI taxonomy): Eukaryota > Metazoa > Chordata > Amphibia > Anura > Pelobatidae > Pelobates > Pelobates fuscus. The sequence continues at coordinate 94,374,239 of NC_086318.1, forward strand.
TATAATAACTATAGAGTTGGGAAAGGAGTTCCTCAATCTCCAATTAAGGATACCCATAGGCCTTATAATCACAAACCCTATTTTCGGGAGAATACACCTGTGAAATCTAGGAAGACCTCTCAAATGGAAAGATTGAGATCCGATTTCCCTGGACCTGCGCCACTTCCTCAGAGATGGAGCAGGTTCAGAGAAAGAAAGACCTCCTATAATAGGAGAAGAAGCCCTATTAGGAGCAACTCTCCATATATACCCCTTAAAAATCGGTTTGAGGCTCTTAGAACTGAAACTAGGGAGGATGTTTTTTTAGGGAACAGAATGGGGAGAAAAACCCCGATAAAAGAAACTCCAAGGAAAAGGACCAGAAAATCAGAAGAGGAAAGAGAGGAGGGAGAGGAGGGAGAGATTATGCCGGGAAAAAGGAGGCAGAGGGAAGTGAGATAAGAATTTTTAATTTATCTAATAGAGTCCTTTCCAAAACAGAAGAGGGGATTCTATCGAAAAGTTTTAAATTTGTACCTAGCTGTCCAGCCAATAAATTTGAAGTTTTTCTTGATCTCAACCGCTATACCAGGAAGTTATGTTTAAAGAAATTTTTTAATAAACAAGATCCTACCATATCAGATTCATTGGTTAATTCAGCTCCAGCGAGTGGGAATTTGGGAGTTATCCATACTGATTTAAAGAAAAAGTCAGATTTTTTTCCCACCTTTCTCAAAACAGATAATATTAAGGTTTTCGAAAATTCTTGTTTGGCCGACATACATAACATAAAGCCCCTTACTAAGTTTGAACAAAATATCTCTTTTCAAGAGAGAAAAGCTATAGATTCAATTAAAAAGGATATATCTATAGTTGTTAAACCAGCAGACAAGGGGGGAGGAATAGTCGTCCTTGATAAAAGTTGGTACATACGGGAAATATACAGACAATTAAATGACACGACTACATATGTAAAACTTAAGAATAATCCCTTAGAAGGAATTAGAAATAATCTAAAAATATTCTTGGAAAAAGGTTTGGAGGACAATATTTTAGATAAGAAAGAATTCTCCTTCCTACTCCCTGAACATCCGAGAATTCCTGTCATATATATATTGCCCAAAATGCACAAGGACGTAACAAACCCCCCAGGACGTCCCATCGTCTCTGGAATAGACTCGGTTTTATCTGCATTATCCCAGTATATTGATTACCACCTACAACCTTTGGTTAAAAAGACTCCAGCATTCCTACAAGACTCTATGAGTCTGCTGAATATTCTAAAAAATTTTAGTTGGCAAGAGGACTATCTACTTGCAACGTGCGATGTATCTAGCCTCTATACAATCATCCAACATGATATAGGATGTAAAGCCGTCAAATTTTATCTCGAGGCTACTGAGGCATATGGAGACCCCCAAAGGTCGTTTATTTTGGAGGGAATTCGCATGATCCTTCAGAACAACTATTTTTGGTTTGAGGAGGAGTTCTTTATGCAAATCAAAGGGACAGCTATGGGGACCAAGTTTGCGCCAAGTTATGCGAATTTATTCATGTCCTTTTGGGAACGTACTTTCGTCTTTGGGGGACATGGCTTTGGCGCAAACTTGGTCCTCTATAAAAGATATATTGACGATATCTTTATTATTTGGAAGGGGCCGGAAAAGACCCTTTTAGAATTTTTTACTTACCTCAACGATAACGAGTGGGGAATCTCCCTCACACAAAATGTGAGCAATAACAATGTTGATTTTTTGGATCTGAATGTTTTTATTCAGGACCAAGTTTTAATGACTAAAACTTTTTTCAAAAAGGTAGATGTTAACAGTTTTATCGAATTGGATAGCTGCCACCATCGTCCTTGGCTAGACAACATACCCAAAGGACAGTTCCTTCGGATACGAAGGAACTGTACCAAAAAAGAGGACTACACTAGTCAGGCTATGTCCCTTAAAAACCAACTAATACAAAAAGGGTATGAGAGTGACGATTTACAGGAAAAAATAGATCAAGTCGGGGACATGGACAGATCTCCCCTGTTACAATATAAAAATAAAAAGGATTTAAGTGAACAAAAACAGATCCCCTTTATTTTTAATTTTTCTAGCAATATAGGTGCCATTAAGAAAATCATTAACAAAAACTGGCACATTTTACAACATGAGGAGGACATTAAACAATTTGTAGGCATAAAGCCAAAATTTATATTCAGGGGTGCAAGAAACCTCAAACAAATGGTAACTTCCAGCTTTATTAAAACTGAAGTACCAAGAAACTTTTTAAGTGACTGGACACAAGAACAAAAAGGTTTTTTCTACTGTGGGGCGTGCAGAGCCTGCTGCAACACCCTAAGATTGAATAACAAGAAAGTAGAGAAATTCCATTCCACAGTGACTAAAAAAGAATATCACATTAAAACTTTAATTACGTGTCACTCCACTTATGTCATCTATCTTTTGCAATGTAGTTGTGGATACCAATACGTGGGGAAAACGTCCCGCCAACTTAAAATTAGGCTTAGTGAACATCTAAGAAATATTTTAAAAGGGTTTCCGAACCATAGTGTATCGAGACACTTTTTACAACATCATAATTCGGACCCTAAGTTTCTGAGCTTTTATGCCATTGAAAAAGTAGTGGGACACTGGAGAGGTGGAGATATATCGAAAGCCCTTAGTTTAAAAGAATCCAAGTGGATTTTCGAATTACGCTCTCTGGCCCCAAAAGGTCTCAACATTGATTTTGAGATCAATAAGCTGCTATAATTGATGGTATCTGAGAACTCATTTACGAAGAATTTTTATAGCATTTATATTTTTTCTATTTTTAATATGGTCCTTTTTAAGGATGTTTTATCTAATTATTTATAATTATTTTATTCCATATCATTTCTGGTCTAGTTGGTTGAGATCAGGTTATTAATAGACAGCTATTTTTTATATTCTAGTTTTCCTAGTACAGGAACTTTTATATATGGTTTATTTAACATTGTTACATTGATGCACCCCTTAATAATGCAGTGCATTTATTATCTGCATTAAAGAGTTATAAAATGGGTTGCATTTATATGTGTATAGCGGATGTTGGTATTAATACATGTATATTTTGTGTTTTTCTTTTATTTATACGCAATATGTGCCTTGCGTGCGAAATTATTCATAAGAGGACTGTTTGCCCACTCTTAAGATGGCCACCTTATCTTCAAAGCAAAAATGGACACTCCTATACTCCTAGGAGAACGAAGAGAGTGTTTCCGCCTCCCCATTATGATACCAGAAGCAAGATTGATGGGCTCGGCTAATATATGCGTCACCGGAAGTGACGCGACGGGCGGACTCCATTTTTGGATACGTCACCGGAAGTGACGAAACGGAACATCGAAAGAACCCTAGATATACCTATCTTCACAGTCACACATGATTTTATCATATCATGGTAGCTGACTGTGATGGGGATAGGATGTATTGCCTGTTTCTAGTGATTGTTTTTTGTATATGGTATATTGAATCTGTTTATATGCCCTTCCGAACCGGATGTGTAGCCATATTGGAGGTGGCAGATCACATCCGGTCCGGACCATATAAGGGTAATTACATACACAAATGTTGTGAATTTGTTTAATTAAGCAGGTAATGATTCCCCTATATAAACTGTGGTATATCTATTGTAACTTGGAAGAGCACCTGAGGAAGACCACATCTAGTTGGTTGAAACGCGTTGTGTGTGCAATATTGCTTTTTATTACTTATCTTTTAACTATCTGTTAAAATAAATTACTATCCTGATACTCCTGGCTCCTGGCTTCTGGCTCCTGACTCCTGACTCCAAACTTGATGATCATTGGGACCTAAGGGGAACTGGCCTGAGGATTCCAGTAAATGTGCATGTCCCATTTAAGTGACATGAAAGCTGTATAAGTCCTGAGCCTACTTCTAAACGGCTCAAAAAAGTGTGAGTGATTCCATCTCAAATTTTCACTTTTAAGTGTATATATTATACAGGTTGCACTATGTCCTTCTCTGTATTTATATTTTTTATATAGGGATTTTCCATTTGTCAAACCCTATCATTGTGTACTAAGGAGGAGATACCTATTTGCTATACCCCAGGTAATCACTCCTGTTTGGTGTGTGTGTGCGCTCAAACTTTTTTGGTTGAAGTGGTCTGGGTGCCTATAGTGGTTCTTTAAGTTTAAAAAAATTATAATAAGTGGGAGGGGTTAAAAATTTTAAGAGAATCTATAGTGCCAGGATTACAAATGTGTATTTCTGATACTATAGTTTTGAAGGAATAGTTTAGGTGACCAGCCCCCCTGGAGTAAAAGGTGTTTTTACTAATCTTTATTCCAGTGCTGCGCTGGTCTCATCGCAGCTGACTCCACCCAGCTTTGTCTCCTTAAATGAGATCATCAAATTTGATGATCTAAGCCAGGGCTCAACAAATCCCAGGTCGCCACGGCAACTAGAAATTTCTCCCTGGCGCCTGAGATTTGCCACTTCTTTAGTTAATGTGGCCACCAAGGGAGCTATGAAGGCTGTCACCGCAGGGAATATTAGAGCCGCCCGCCTTGGGGAGCATGGAGGCAGTCGGCCGGCTGAGGCAGCATGGAGCCGACCACCCACGGGAGCATTGTAGGTGGCGCGCAAGGGAGCAGTAATCTTACTGCAGCTCCTCTTTGCTCCCTTGCACTGTTTAATGATGCTGGGAGCCGGAAAATAACGTCACTCTGCACGCAGGAAGAGAGCAGCCCCACTGGAACCTAGGGAAAGATCCACTCAGCAATCCCAAAGGTAGGGAGGCTGAGTGGGTTTCAGTTAAACAAAAATGTGTGTGTGTGTTTGTGAGCCTGTCAGAGTGAGTGTGTGTGTGTGTGTGTGTGTGTGAGCCTGTCAAAGTGAGTGTGTGTGTGTGTGTGTGTGTAAGCCTGTGAGAGTGAGTGTGTGTGTACCTGTTGTGCGAGCCTGTCAGAGTGTGTGTGTGAGCCTGTCAGACTGTGTGTGTGCAAGTCTGTTGTCAGAGTGTGTGTGAGTGAGCCTGTCAGAGTGTGTGTATGCCTCTCAGAATGTGTGTGTGTGCGTTTAGGTATCTGTCCGTTCCGATCACCTTTTTTTCCACGCCATGTCAGTTTCACCCACCACCGTGGCTGAGAATATCAATCTTTATGATCTCAGTTAACCCAATTCTTTCCCTTAGGAAAGCATTGGGAGGATTGCGTGCAATCGCAGTCCTGACCCAGGACTCTCAAGTGGCCGTCTGAGTGACTGTCACTAGAGGTGTTACTAAGCAGCAATGTAAACACTGCCTTTTCACTGAAAATGCAGTGTTTACATTGAAAAACCTGCAGCGACAAGCTATAGACACCAGAGCAACTACATCAAGCTGTAGTTGTTTTGGTGACTATAGTGTCCCTTTAAGAATTGTATTTGGAATAATTTGCTCGTTGAAAATAACTGGCTCCTAACTTTTCTAGGTGGCTCCTAGATTCCAAACAAATTTGTCAAGCCCTGATCTAAGCCAATTCAGTGCTTTCCCACAGGAAAGCATTGGGAGGCTATTGCACATGTGTGGCTAAATGCCACACTGCACTAATCAGCATCTCGTCATAGATATGCATTGAATTACTGCCACTCAATTGTTATCTAGAATTCCTAAGAACTAGCAAACACCCCCAGTTAGACACATAATAAAGAGTTTAAGTCTTCATGCAGAGCGTGGAGATGTTGAACGTCAGTGCCTCCCACTAGAGCTGTTCCTAGGCAGTAATGTAAACACTGCCTTTTCTCTGAACACTTTTCTACCCTACCCTTACCCTTTGTGTCACTATACCGCACTCGCTCTAGCATGTAAGCTCATTAAGCAGGGCCCTCAATCCCTCTGTTCCTGTGTGTCCAACCTGTCTGGTAACAAATACTTGTCTGTTAGTCCACCCATTGTACAGCGCTCTGGAACTTGTTGGCGCTTTATAAATAATAATAATAATAATAATAATAATAGACATGTGCCCATCAAGTTCAGCCTTCCTCACATCTGTTTTTGCTGTTGATTCAAAAAAAGGCAAAAAAAACAGTTTGAAGCAGTTTCAATTTTGCAACAAACTAGGAAAAATAATTATTTCTTGACCCCCAGAATGGCAGTCAGATATATCCTTGGATCAAGATGCTATTACTATACAGTTGAAAAATTATATCATTGAATATCATGGTTTTGCAAATATGCATCTAGCTGCTGTTTAAACATCTGTGCAGACTGATAAAACCACTTCCTTGTTGTTTTTACGGCAAAAAAAAAGTTCCTTTGCCTTAGACTAAATCTTCTTTCTTCCAGTCTAACTGCATGACCTTGTGTCCTGTTTGTGAATATATTTCCACACAATGGTTTGTATTGGCCCCCAGATATATTTGTATAATGGTATCACATCCCCTCTGAGGCGACGTTTTTCTAAACTAAAGAGGTTTAAATTTGTTAACCTTTCTTCATAGCTAAAATGTTCTATTCCTTATTTAAAACAGGTTCCCAAAATTGCACAGAATATTAGATGTCTTACCAGTGCTTTATAAAGAGGCAAAAATTATATTCTCATCCCAAGAATTAATGCCCTTTTTAATGCCTGACAATACCTTACTGGCCTTACCCGCCACTGCTGATTGACATTGCACATTGTTGCCTAGTTTGTTGTCTTTAACAATTCCCAAATCCTTCTCGTGTGTTGGTATCCCTTATTCACTACCATTTAGAGTATAAGTTGCTTGTGCATTCTATACCCCAAAGTGCATAACTTTGCATTTTTCTATATTAAATTTTATCTGCCATTTGAGTGTCCAGTCCCCTAATTTATCTAAATCCCTCTTCAGCAAAGTAATATATTGCACACAATGTATTACTTTACAGTGTTTTGTATCTTCTGCAAACACTGAAACATGATTTTCAATGCTTTTTTCAAGGTCATTTATAAATATGTTAAATAGAAGCGGTCCCAGAATTTAACCCTGATGGACACCACTTAGAACATTGGCTGGTGTCATGGTAATGTTTTCAGCTGTCCTAAAAACAAAATACACATATTTCAATTGGATCTTTCTTAGCATCAAACACTGACTTTGACTTTGTCATCTATTGAAAGCTCAGTCAAGTCCATCTGTAGTTCTTTAGGTGCCTTGGTGATATCAAAGGGAAATGTGAGGCTGAAATGCTAATTTGATGTCATGTGATGTCATGATTTTCAAAGTCAGTGAACCTTAAAACAGCTGTGTATTCAAATGATTTGCATATATCATCCTGCTCATCAATGACCATTGCTGGCTGGGAAACATGTTCATCCGAAAGGATAGTTTTTGTAAATACATGGATTTTTTTGCCACTTATCATATATAATTTTAGTTTTACCTTGCAAAAAATATTGAAGTCATTTTTATTTAACTTGATATCACACAGAAATGCAGCATTTCTATAGAAATCTTCTTTCAAAAAGTCACATTGCTGATTCTGTTCTCCATAAAATGTAACGATCTGTTCTCACAGAGATACATTTTTAGCTTACACCTATCCCTTCGATAGCCAATGCACTTTAGAATGATACAGCAAATCCACACTGTTTATCTCGCCGTTCAATTTTAGCATGTTACAATTCCATGTTACGTTTGCATGAATATAGTTAACAATACTTATAAAGTGCACATTGTTACTTCAAATAATAGCTTTAGTACAGACATGTTGTTGATGCAAGATACAATGAAAAGAAATGAGAGCATCTGGATTTGTTCATACTTTTATTAACTGGGTAATAAACCCTTCAGGTTTTCCTGTCATGGAAGGCGCACCATCTGTACATACACTCACTAAATTTACAACATTTTGTCAACTTCACAACATTTATAATAAACGTTGTTGTAGATATCTAATCCCCATGTTCTGTTTGCAAGAGTGTCCAAAGCAAGTAACTCTTTGTAGCAAAGACAATCTTCTGTTATGACCCAAATAAAGTATAAAGCCTTTGCAGAGTCAGTAGTCATTACTCCTGTCTAAACTGTTTGGATGATATACAGCATGAAGGCTATTGCGTAATATTATTCTTGCCTAAACTGCTTGGCTGTTATAGCCTGAAGGCTATTGTTTAATATTACTCCAGTATGTATTGCTTGGCTCTCACAGCCTTACTGCTTAATAGCTCTCCTGTCTAAACTGAATGGCGGATAAAGTATGTAGGCTACTGTTTAATATTACTCATATTTAGTGACTGTTACAGCATGAACGATACTGTTAATAGTACGAATACCAAATAAGAGGGTCTGCTAGCACCCATAAATTTCTTCGGCTACGAAGACAGGGGGTTACTATAACTACAAGATCTGGCTGCTCAACCAAGAATATGGCGTAAAAAAAAAAAGTCAAGAAAAAAACCCCAATACCCAAAAAGAACGGTGATAACAAAGCAGAAAAACATATTTTCTTTTTTATGCCTCCCCATATCTCAAGAACAGAACAAGATAGAGAGACTGAGACAGATATATCTAAAGGTGTCACCAGAACAGAAATAGAAAATAATGAAAAATCCTTCAAAATCTCACATATGGAAGAACTTGAACCATCACTGCAAGAATATTTAAATACATGTTTTGAAGCCCAATTGGAGAAAATTATAGCAGAGATTCAGACAAGTGTGATGGATCTAAGAAAAGATCTTCAGAATATGTGTGCAACTGAACCAACAACAGGAAAATCATAATGAGACAAAAAGGAAAATTGGGGAAATAGAACTAAGGCTTGCTGACTTAGAGGATCAATTTAAAAGAAATAATTTAAGACTCTGAGATATAGCTGAACAAATAACAAATGATAAGTTGGAAGAATTTGTAATTTCATTTTTTGGGAAATTGGGCCTCAAGACAACGCCGCAAGTTCCCATACTGGAGAGATGCCACAGAGGGATGAGACCTTAATATCTCCCAGAGACTGTACCGAGAGATATCATAGTTTGTTGCTTTTCCAGTAAAGTTAAAAATAATGCAATTACATAGAACTGCTACCCTACAAGATCCTTTTAATAAGATCAAGATGTTTCCAGATCTGTCTTACCATACAAGAAAGCGAAGTAAAGAATATGTCAGCTCAACAAATATTCTGAGAGAAAAGAATATACGATACAGATGGGGATACCCGATGAAAATCTTCATACATTATCAATCTCACGTTTTATCTTTTCAAGAACCAGATTTATAATACAACTGGATTAAAGAGAAGATTCTTTTGACCATGAAAATAAATAGATTGCACACTGCAATGCCAATTTTTTTTGGCCTCTTTCTTTTTCTTGTTTCTCTTTTTCCTTTTTCTTTTCAAGAGAAGGGGAAGGGGGAGATGGGGCTAAACAATGAGAAGTAGGGGAGAAGGAGTAGAGGAAGGAAGGGAGTGATATAGGAGAATTGTAGATAAAAAAGGGGTTAATAATAATTCTATATAAAAAGTTATTAGAGGATATTGTTTACAAAATAAATTTCACAAGATGTAAGAAAGCACAAAATGGCAAACATGTAGAGGGGACTAAATAATTAATATAATAAATCACTCTATGATAAAGAACACTGGAGTAGGGACGTTAAGAGGGGAGTTAAAAAACTAAATACTAAATTTTAATATAAGGAATGGGACACAAAGAATGTTTTTTTTTTTTTCATGCCAGAAATATAGTTAAAGGGAAATACATGATATTAATAAATGATAAAGGACACAGAAAATAACTTTATTAAATTCATACAATCATATTAAAGAAGAATTATTACTACACTGTAACTAAGGTAAGATAGCATGGATGAGATTAATAAACATGTAATCATTATCAATCATAATGAATAAACAGGCACAGAGATAAACACAAATTCAAGTGAGGAATAATGATAAGAGTATAAGGGAAAATAAGTCTTGAGGAAATGAGGGGATAGCTCTATGTTCTAAATATAGAATATATTTGGAACTGAATCAACAATTCTGTACGACAAGACCAGATTGGAGACTACAGGACCGGTTACTTCTGCCGGAGGAAAATAATAAATACATAGAAGATATGGTAACACATTATTTTTTTTTTAGAAAATTTTAACTGTGGAATTTCTCCAGATATACAATGGTGCACATTTAAATGTGTAATTAGAGGACATCTGATAAAACTGGCAGCACAGTGGCACAAAAAAAAAAAAGAGAAGAAAGCCTTTTGCAACTATATGTAAAATTAGCCACATATAGCAATGAAAATAAATCTATACCTTCAAAAGAAACTACAGATAAGATAACATAATTGAATCTAAAATTAACGAACAATTAATAAATAGAGCTAACAAAAATTTAGACATTTTAAAATTGAATTTCCACTTTAGAGGCAATAAGGCAGATAAACTTTTAACCAACAAAACCACACAAATAAGATAACTATAGGGCATCAGGTTTTCTTAGCACCAAAAGAAATCGGCTCAGTATTTAAATCATATTATCAAGAATTGTATAATTTGCTAGATCATACCTCTCATACACAATTGGAAGCTTACTTTCAAAATAATTTGTTTCCTCCTTAAATTTACAACAATTGACATAACTTAATGAACATATAGCATCAGAAGAAGTAAGTGCCATTATTAATAATCTTAAAAGAAATAAAGCCCCCGGACTGAAAATATATATTTATTTATTCTACAGACTATATAAAGATCAACTGAGCCCACAATAAGCGGAAATGTATAATATTATAATGGCTAAAGGATCTATGCCAAAAGAAATGTTGAAGGCAATTTTATTTCCGATCCTCAAAGGAGATAAAGATCCAATGCAATTAGTAAATTATTGCCCAATATCATTACTCAATATTGAATATTAAATATACACAACTATACTAGCCAATAGAATCAAATAAGTAATCATCACACTTATCGCTCCTGACCAAGTAGAATTTATCCATGGCAGATCTTCTATTAATCATATTAGAAAAAATATAACTATATATATATCAAAAAATTCATGCATCCAAAATTGCTAAAACAGCTAACCCTAATGAGATAATGCAATTAAATGTTCTATCACCTCTGAGAGAAACTAACCATCTATTAAAAAATGGAAGAATATGGAAATCTCCTGGTGGGGAAGAGTTAACACCATAAAATCCTATATTCCACTCATATTTATATACCTTTTTAGACTGGTAAGATGGACGTGTGATTCTTAGCTCCTGCACATGGGCTCGGAAAAAAGGCGATTAAACCTCAACACAGACGACCCAGACATACAGACAACCACTATGTCGCAACCTAAACAAAAAAGGCAAGCCACCAAAGCTGAAAAACTGTTTTTTTTTGGCCAAAACACAGCATCGGCCAAACAAGCGACCCAGCCGCACCAACAAGATGGCGGGGAGGAATCGCACGACGGCAACCCCCTCACCGACCTAACAGATCTGACAATGGAGGAACCGGTCACTAAACAGTTCCTTTTTGAACAATTGGAAGCATTCTCCAGCAAAATGATGACTGGCTGGAAGGAAGGCCTGTCGAGCTTAAAAAAAAGACATAGGAGACCTGGGTGCCAGAACCTCCCGCGTGGAAGAACGGATGGAGGAAACTCAAGGCGCACACAACCAACTAGCGTGCCAAGTAAGCACATTACAATCAACCATCAGCACGATAGAGAACAAACTTATGGATATCGAAGATAGGGCGAGGAGAAATAATTTAAAACTACGGGGCATACCGGAAACGGTGGCTCCCGCGGATCTCCAGGCCTACTTGTATGAGCTCTTCCACGCACTATCTCCGGACACACCGTCGGATATGCTGCTCTTGGATAGAGCCCACAGGATACCTAAACCTCGACACCTATCGGAATCCATACCCAGGGATGTCATCCTGTGTGCCCACTACCACCACATAAAATAACTTATATTGAAGCAAAGCAGAAACAATAAGAACATCCCCAACAAATACGCCGACATAAAAATATTTCCTGACCTGTCAGCAGCAACGCTGAGAAAGAGAAAGGATTTCCAACCCATTACCATCATTCTCCGGCAACACCAAATAGCCTACAGGTGGGGATACCCCCTTAAACTTCTCATCACGAAAGATGGCACAACGAAGGCTTTACACTCACCGGAAGATGGAGAGAAGCTCCTCCGAGAATGGAATCTCCCTCAACCGAGCAAGCCACTAAGAGAAGCAGCCACGCTGCAGCAAGAGTGGCGAAAGGCATAAAAGCCATGAACTCATACCAGCCAAGTTGCACTACTAATATGCCTCAGCATGTACTGGCTGGTAATGTATTTTATAGCAAAATGTTTTGTCTGTTATGTTATTCACCGTTTAGTTAAAATGGTTTTATGCGATCTACCAAACAACCTTTAAGATACTTTACAAACCATACTCATAGAACGCCAATGCACACCTACACCCCGGAACGCCAAAGCTTACACCCCAACTAGCATAAGTACACTCCCCCCTTATCTGGGGAAATGATTATAACACTCACCATCTAGAAAATAAGGGTTATGACCTAACAATTAACCCTGCCAAGCCGAGCGGGAAAATGATTTAAACACTGAGACGGGAATGAATGACCAATTAGCACCACTAAGCAGCAGGGTCGAAAAGACCAACAAGATAGTACAATAATAAAAAAAAAAGTGTATCTATAAGTAATCCATATGATGATGCCCCGCAGGCTAGATGCAACTGAGACTAGATAGCAGATGCTAAGCAGGGTAACCAGAACCAGTTTTATTACACTATGCCAATGTATATCAATGTTTCATGCAGATATATAGGTGTACGAATTATGACTTATACCCACCCCTACTTCGGTTACACCACCGACTCCCTGAACCTGCAGCTTTAACCCGCAAACGCCCACAATAGGACACACCACTACTGCCCGAGGCATGATACGCAAACACGACACAGGGGTAATTAATCTGGCGAACACCCCGGGGTCCCTCAAATAGTTTAAACAATGAAGGAGCCCAGGTAGCCTCTTTTGTGAGCACAACACGCATGCGCACCACACCCCAGGTACTAACAAGGAGTACCAAGCCCCACTTCAGGGCAATGTTGTATATAGTTGAGCTCTCACAGAGACTCATGTTTACCCCCCACCCATCCCCTACCCCGGTTGCAAGTCACCTGAACAACCACAGTGCTCTTAAGTCTAAAAATACGCACAGGAGCTCAAGAAACTACTCGCCAGTCGTTAACCAATGCGCACTACTAAAGGCATGCCACAGCCAAATCTTGACAGACATTAGACTACGTCACCCAACGACTACAGGATTACACCTACTACTCTCATGTGCACAAAACCCATTCCAGTATAGATTAATTTTTTATAACTAGCACAGGGTTACCACAAGCGCACCTGTGCACACATGGTGATATAACATGGTCTGACCATGCCCCAGTTATACTGACACTCACTGACGCTTTCTCATATAAGGGCAGAGGGTCATGGAGGTTAAACAACTCACTTCTTTATGACCAAGAATTCGCCTCAACACTGGACCAGGAACTCAAACATTACTTCGCCACCAACACAAATCCCCAAATCACAGCCCCGACCTTGTGGCAAGCACACAAACCGGTCATACGGGGACTACTGATCTGCAGAGCATCATATCTCAATAAGCAAAAGCGAGCAGCACTTGTGAAACTGCTCACGGAGCTGAGAGACACCACGCAAACCTATTATCAAACACGACAACAGGACCTCCTGACAAAAATCAAAACCATAACCCCCAAAATCAATGAACAACAATTTCAAAAGACAGCATACACCCTACAAAAATTTAAGATGACCCATTATGCGCAAGGAAACAAGGCCAGCAACTATTGGCCAATATGCTACGTTAAAAGCAATCTAATGCTAAAATCCCATATATCCTCTCCAAAGATAACCAAAAACTCTGGAACCCACATTATATGAATAAGGAACTAGTGACCTTTTATAGCGCCCTATATAACCTAAAAGGAGACAAAAATTTATATCAACCCACCATATCAGAAATTGAGGGGTATTTGCAGCAGATACCACTACCGACCCTAACAAATGACCAAAAAAACGCACTGTCTGAACAAATCATGACAGAAGAATTGAAAGATACTATCTCCCGATTGCCCACAGGGAAGTCCCCAGGACTGGATGGTCTAACGAACTACTATTATAAAACGAGAGAAAAAGACTGGAGTGAAATAGTGGCACCAATAGAGATGACACAGTTGGGCGACTATTCCACAGATTGATATCTCAAAATTTCAGTTAAAAATAATCATGGGATATACCCTTTAATTAGCCGCTTACGGACAAAACATACATACAGTGAAATAATGGTGAAAACACTCGTGTAAACTAAAGGTGAATTAAAACCTGGGTGGATGCAATTTGGATAGTCCCCTGTAGTAGTGAGGGTGGTAGAGACAAAATATATAACTGAGAAAAAGTATTAATATATATAATACGGTATATAGTATAGTCTATATTTGGTCTACTTGGCACCCAAAACTAGCATGTATAGAGGACTTGGTACAAATCCCGGCTGTTGAACGTGTCAGTTCCTTTCTATAGACTCTAAATTAATTTAGAATAGTGAGAGACAAAATACACACAATCTCTATATCGTAAATGGTCCGTCCGAATAACGGTTGATTAAATAGAGTCTATAGTAGGTTTAGGAAGGTTGTACACTAGAGAGTGTCATTCGAAATGTACAGTATCGTGGTAGTACATACGAAACTGTTCAGTCAGTAGGGGCAGAAGTCAGTATCCATTAATCTATACCCAATTTTAGTGGATAGCAGATAGGGTCGTTTTCACCAGGTGTTGCCAGGTAAATAATGTCTCTGAGTCATAGTCTAGTAGTCTGCATAGAGTAGGGGTAACATCAACCCGACTAATCTTTATGGTTGATTTGGTCAGGATGTAGTTTATTGTACCCTGCTAGGCAGCTGATGGTACAAGAAATATCTGTGAAACTTGTGCGTGGCGCACCTGTATAGGGAGTCTCCCCAGGAGGTCAACACACAATACCGGATATAAGTGTGTGGATCAACCGGTCCAGTTGCTGTATATATTTAGTAGAGCTTAGATAGAACTGTTACTCTAAGGTAGCCTGCCTTTATATAACACAGGTGACTGAGAGTGTAGATCAGCCGGTCTGGTTCCTAAGTGCACTTATTAGAGCTTAGTTTAGCTGTAAAATCAAGGTAGCCCTCCGTTCTCTAGTGCAGGAGGGTAGTCCAGCTAGCCACAATGGTATCACACTTAGATCTGACTCCTGAGAATATTAAGTAGGTAAACTGCTGCTTCACGGCAGCCTAGCGTAATGTCTGTCCCATAAGCTACCTAGCTGACTCAAAGGATTCAAACTGAATGATAGACTTCCCCCAAATCAAGTAGAGCCTAATGCATCCCCCAGTATTAAAATAAAGTACGGCAACAAACGCTCGACGCGCGTTTCGGCGTGCTCACACGCCTTTGTCAAGAGCTACCTACTTAATATTCTCAGGAGTCAGATCTAAGTGTGATACCATTGTGGCTAGCTGGACTACCCTCCTGCACTAGAGAACGGAGGGCTACCTTGATTTTACAGCTAAACTAAGCTCAAATAAGTGCACTTAGGAACCAGACCGGCTGATCTACACTCTCAGTCACCTGTGTTATATAAAGGCAGGCTACCTTAGAGTAACAGTTCTATCTAAGCTCTACTAAATATATACAGCAACTGGACCGGTTGATCCACACACTTATATCCGGTATTGTGTGTTGACCTCCTGGGGAGACTCCCTATACAGGTGCGCCACGCACAAGTTTCACAGATATTTCTTGTACCATCAGCTGCCTAGCAGGGTACAATAAACTACATCCTGACCAAATCAACCATAAAGATTAGTCGGGTTGATGTTACCCCTACTCTATGCAGACTACTAGACTATGACTCAGAGACATTATTTACCTGGCAACACCTGGTGAAAACGACCCTATCTGCTATCCACTAAAATTGGGTATAGATTAATGGATACTGACTTCTGCCCCTACTGACTGAACAGTTTCGTATGTACTACCACGATACTGTACATTTCGAATGACACTCTCTAGTGTACAACCTTCCTAAACCTACTATAGACTCTATTTAATCAACCGTTATTCGGACGGACCATTTACGATATAGAGATTGTGTGTATTTTGTCTCTCACTATTCTAAATTAATTTAGAGTCTATAGAAAGGAACTGACACGTTCAACAGCCGGGATTTGTACCAAGTCCTCTATACATGCTAGTTTTGGGTGCCAAGTAGACCAAATATAGACTATACTATATACCGTATTATATATATTAATACTTTTTCTCAGTTATATATTTTGTCTCTACCACCCTCACTACTACAGGGGACTATCCAAATTGCATCCACCCAGGTTTTAATTCACCTTTAGTTTACACGAGTGTTTTCACCATTATTTCACTGTATGTATGTTTTGTCCGTAAGCGGCTAATTAAAGGGTATATCCCATGATTATTTTTAACTGAAATTTTGAGATATCAATCTGTGGAATAGTCGCCCAACTGTGTCATCTCTATTGGTGCCACTATTTCACTCCAGTCTTTTTCTCTGTATCATGCCCCGTGATATCTCAGTAACCCCTTAGGAATCCAGGTTTGGATTTGATCCACTCCGTAGTATTCCTCTCTTTTTTCTACTATTATAAAACCTTCGCATCCACACTCATTCCGCACATACAACAAATGTTTCAGCACATAATTAGCACAGGGATAATGCCACAAGAGATGCGTGTAGCCCATGTAGCCACACTGCCCAAACCAGGGAAAACACCAGACAAAGGACAAAATCTACGCCCAATCTCACTTCTTAATACTGATGTCAAATTATTAGCAAAAATGTATTCCAACAGATTAGCCATGATACTCCCCAACCTAGTGCATGACGACCAAGTCGGCTTTGTGAAAGGTAGACAAGGCACAGATGGCACCAGGAAAGTTTTAGATCTCATATATAGCCTACAAAAACAAAAGGCGGGATGCTTATTCATGTCACTGGATGCAGAAAAAGCCTTTGATCGGCTAAACTGGTACTTCCTTAAGGCGACACTAATAAAATTTGGGTTCCCAACAATATTCATGAACGCCCTGCAAGCACTCTATAGTAACCCTACAGCCAGAATAACCAATGCAGGATTTCTCTCAGTCCCATTTCAAATCACGAAAGTGTCAGGGTACCTGTTGTCTCTACCTCTGTGGAGGTGAGACACTTGGACGTTCTTCCTCGCAAAAGGGTTGAATCACTCATTCCTCGCGGTTCCCTCGGTCGTTTACACGCCGGCCGCGAGGGATCCACTTCCTTTTATGACGCGGCGTTCAGTAGCCGACGTCATGACGACAACCCAACCCGATCTGTCAATCAAGCCCCAAGCACGAATGAGGATTCGTCGGGGGCGTGATTACCTGTTTGGAACCAGGGTGTAAAATAGGGCTTTCTACATTTGTTCATTGCCCTGTCGTGGTTCTAGCTTGTCTAGTCTCTCAGTGCTCTTGTATTCTGTTAGTTTCTTTGGTTTTGACCCGGCTTGTCAGTTCTACCTTGTTTACCTCTATTACCCTTTGACTCGGCTTGTCTCTCGCTTACCTGCTCTCTCGTTCCCTCGACCTCGGCTTGTCTCTAGACCATTCTTTACTTACTACTTACGTTAGTCCGTCCATTCTAAGGTCCGGTATACGTACCTTGTACCTGTTTGTACTCTGCGTGTTGGATCCCTGTCCCGATCCTGACAGAAAGGAACCAGACAGGGATGCCCCCTCTCGCCCCTTCTATACGTCTTAGCTCTAGAACCTCTTACAACCCTCATTCGACAGCAACCATTAATTACAGGTGTCAAACACAAAGTAAAGAACATAAACTCACATTATTCGCAGACGACATACTACTGACGATCCAAAATCCAGACACATCCTTGCCACACTTCCACTCCATACTAGAAACCTATAGTAAAATGTCCTACTATAAACTGAACATATCCAAGACACAAGCCCTGAGTAAGGGGTTCCCCTCAGAAGTAACCCACAGACTGAAAAACACATACACATACGACTGGAGAAACGATCACATCACATTTCTAGGCATACGTTTCACAAAATTACACACCGCATTATTCAATGCTAATTACGGCAGGTTAAATATAGAAATAAAAAAACAGTTACAAGACTGGAAAACATCCTTCATATCCTGGTCCAGCCGTATAGCGGCAGTCAAAATGATAATCCTCCCTAAATTATTATATCTATTCAGATCTCTAATGATCCATATACCCCCCGCCTATTTTGCCACAATCCAGCGTTGTGTAACCAGATTTGTGTGGAATGACAAGAGAGCACGCATAGCCCTAAAGGTCATGCAAATGCCACTAAATAGAGGGGGCATGAATATGCCAAACTTCAAACAGTACTACCACGCAACAATACTTAGTAGTATCATTCAGGCGAGACCAGGGACACATGAACCACAATGGAAACACCTAGAAGCAGAATGGGCTGATAACACTAGAACTGACAACTTAGTGTGGATCCCACCACACAAAAGACCGCACATACCGGGCTGCCTTCCAACCACCACACTATCCCTGAAAACCTGGGACATGACCCGGACTACCCTCACAAATGGCTCACTGATCTCTAAAGCCATGCCACTTAAATCACTAGCGCATATCATCCCAAATTTTAACTACAGGATATGGGAAAGACACGGTATACGATTCCTACACCAGATGATCACCAATAAGAGTTTAACGACATTCACCACATTAAGAGACTCTCACAACTTCCCAACGATAGCACACTACTCATATCGCCAACTGGCCTCGTGGCTACATACACAGTACCAGGAGAACACAATCGATACCAAAGAACAACAGATGATGGAATTCGAGACAATGTACATGAGAACCAAACCACCCCTGAAAACCATATCCTCTATTTACTCAGCACTCCCCACGAAACATGCACTGAACGAACACAGTTTTACTAAAGCATGGGAAAAAGAGATTAACAAGACATTCACTGAACCAGAATGGGAACGCATGATTTTAACCCCCAAACCTTTCTTTCTTTGCTCAAAGCACAAAGAGCTAACCAAAAAACTCCTATACAGGTGGTACCTAACACCAGTACGGCTACACAAATATAACCCGGCTATCTCAACACAATGCTGGAGATGTAAAGTGGGAATAGGGACAATGGCACATATATGGTGGACATGTCCACTCCTAGAACAGTATTAGAAAGACATAGCCAAACTCATAAAGGACAGCACAGGGAACGCCTTACCCCATAAACTGGAACATTATGTACTCTTCGATCTCCCAGGGTCGATACCCAACCCAGATAGATATCTTATGTTTCATATAAACATAGTAGCCTTAGGCGCATTGGCGCGGAATTGGCTCTCACAAACAATACCCCCTATTTCAATGTGTATACATAATATAAGTCAATCCAGCCACTTTGAAACCACAATGAGACGGCAAAACACCCCCCCCCCCCCCCCAACAAGCATCAAAAAAAATATAGAAAGTACTGGGAAATAGCCTGGGATAACTGGGAAAAGTACAAAGAGCTACACCAGGGCATTGACTGTCATAGAGGCAACCCCATGACCAAGGCCCCAGCTCATAAAGAGACCTAGTTTACAACTATGTCCGTTAGAGCACGGGGAAGTCGAACTAAACTTTGTGACTAAGACTACACTAAATACCCAAAAAAGGCAGAACTGCGACCCAGCTTAAGACTTGTGCCACCTTATAGCATATCTTATCTGTATTACACCATTCTAACACGACTAGATAAATGTTATTGACCACAGCATTGTAACATGTTTAAGTCTCCACACCATTTTATATATCATACTGCTCTAAGACGATTAGATAAATGTTATTAACCACAGCATTGTTAAATGTTTGAGTTTCCACACTATTTCATATAGCAATATAGTGCGCAATTACCAAAACTGTACAAAACTGAAAAGCAATAGATATGTAATAATCTGAAATGTGATCAATAGATGTGTGACTCAGAACAACATGTAACATACTTGCAACCCCCCCCCCCTTTTTTCTTTTTTCTGTACCCCCCAAGTTTCTGATAAATGACAAAACAATAAAAATGGTCAATTTAAAAAAAAAAAAAAAAAAAAAGTGCCTGCACCTTGGCTAAAAATAAAACACACTGCTTTCTCAAAATATATTTGGCTAAATAAAAAACCTAGGTTAGGTGTTAACTTATTACATCTTAAGAAGAAACAGGGAGGGATTGGTTTCCCAAGTATTGACCTGTATCATAGAGCTTCCTCTTTAATGCACTTAGTACTTATGCACCTCAATTACTATAAATCCCAAGGATGGTATGATCTAGCAGATAGTATTAAATCCCATATTAATTTGATAAACTATCTTTGGCCAGTTAAATGTTTGAAGAAATAATGTCCTAATGCGATAGAAAATATAATACTGCAAAATCTCTTTAACTTTTGGAACCGTTTTAAAAGAGATGTTACTCTGGATAATAAAAATCTTGCCGTCTCTCCCGCTTGCACACCTGATTAATATTTTAGAAAATTTGGATTTGTCATCATGGGTGCAGCAGGGTATCACCAAAATCTCCATGCTCTGGAATCAATCAATCAATCAAGCCTTAAATCCTTTCAAAATCTAGAGCAATCCTTCAATATCCCACAGCAGAATATATTCAATTACATATATATATATATTAAAAAAAATTCTAATGAGATAGTGGATAAATGAAACAATATTATTGAACTTGTAAAGGATTCTAAATTACTCTCGAAATGTATAGATATAGTAAAAGCTATTAAAGGAACTACTATCCCCAAGGCAAAGGACAGGTGGATTAGAGATCTTAAAAATATATATTGATATCACAGAATAGTACGCTGCATTATAAACAGTATATTCATCAATTCATTGCCTTAATATAATGACAACACATTACAAGATTTTAAATAGGTGGCATTTAACACCTCAAAAACTTAAGAAGATGTATCCTCAGGATAGATGTTTCTGTTGGAGATGTGGGGCTGATAAAGCACATGAATTACATATGGTGGGGATGCCCTTTAGTTAAACCCGGTTGGGAAACACTTTTTAAACATATCACTAAATATCTGGGATTGAAATGGGTGTGGACAGCGTTGGCAATATTACATCTGAAATTAACATCTCTACCGAAAAGTAAAAGATGGTTTTTGATCCATATCTTAATGGCTTTCAAAAGTTCTATTGCCATAAATTGTAAAACCTCTAAGATTGAATCATGGGCACAAATTAAATAGCGTGTCAAATTCCAGTGTAGGATGGAACAGGAAATCGCTTCTAAATTGTGTATCAATCGAGAAAAATACTGTATTTGGAATAATAGGTTAAAGATCTTGGGAGCATGTATGTATGTCTGTGTGTGTGTCAGTATGTATGTCTGTGTGTGTATGTCAGTATGTATGTATGTCTGTGTGTGTGTCAGTATGTATGTCTGTGTGTGTATGTCAGTATGTATGTATGTCTGTGTGTGTGTCAGTATGTATGTCTGTGTGTATGTCAGTACGTGTGTCTGTGTGTGTGTATGTCAGTATGTATGTATGTATGTGTGTATGTCAGTATGTATATATGTCTGGGTGTATGTCAGTATGTCTGTATGTATGTCTGTGTGTATGTCAGTATGTATGTCTGTGTGTATGTCAGTATGTATGTATGTCTGTGTGTGTATGTCAGTATGTATGTCTGTGTGTGTGTCAGTATGTATGTATGTCTGTGTATGTCAGTATGTATGTACCGTATATACTCGAGTATAAGCCGAGTTTTTCAGCACATTTTTTGTGCTGAAAAACCCCAACTCAGCTTATACTCGAGTCACTGTCTGTATTATGGCAATTTACATTGCCATAATACAGACTGGGGGCTGGCAGCGAGCGCTTACCTCTCCTGCAGCTCCTGTCAGCTCCCTTCTCCTCCGCGCCGGTCCATTCAGCACCTCTGTCAGCTCCCAGTGTAAATCTCGCGAGAGCCACGGGGTCATAGTGCGGCTCTCGCGAGACTTACAGTGTGAGCTGACAGAGAAGCTGCACGGACCGGCGCGGAGGACAAGGGAGCTGACAGGAGCTGCAGGAGAGGTAAGTGCTCTCTGACAGCCCCCCTCCCCCCACTGAACTGTTAATGCCACTGGACCACCAGGGAGTGAGAGCCCCCCTCCCTGCCATGTATCAAGCAGGGAGGGGGGACGGAAAAAAAAAAAATAATAATAATAAAATAAAATATGAAAAATAATAATATTAAAAAATAAATAAATAAAAAATAATAATAAAAAAATCATATAACAAAAAAAATTAAAATTATTATAATTAAAAAATAATAATCAAAAAGGCCCACCCCCCACCAAGGCTCTGCATCACACTCTGCATCACACACACACTGCACTTATACACACACACACACACACACACTGCATTCACACACACACTGCACTCATATAAACACACTGCACTCATACACACACACACTGCATTCACACACACACACACTGCACTCATATAAACACTGCACTCATATACACACTGCACTCATACACACACACACACACACACACACACTGAATTCATACACACACTGCATTCACACACACACACACACACTGCATTCACACACACTGCACTCATATACACACTGCATTCACACACACACACACACACACACTGCATTCACACACACTGCACTCATATACACACTGCACTCATACACACACACTGCATTCATACGCACACACACTGCACTCATACACACACTGCACTCACACACACACACTGCACTCACACACACACACTGCACTCATACACATACACACTGCATTCATACACACACACTGCACTCATACACACACCCTGCATTCATACATACACACTGCACTCATACACACACTGCACTCATACACACACTGCACTCATACACACACACACTGCACTCATACACACTGCACTCATACACACTGCACTCATACACACACACTGCACTCATACACACACTGCACTCATCCAAGTAATCCAATTATCTCCAAGGACAGAGGCAAAACTCCATTGAACACATGGCAGCAAAAGACAATAAAATACATAAAAATATCTAACTGAGCAGCCATTGCATTAAACAGGTACATATCCCCAGATAGCTCAGATCTGAGCGCACATTATTACTGAATGGCGCTCAGATCACACACATACAGTTCAATTGCCATGGAGCCAAAGTCTTTCCCATAGTCTTTCATTATACGAATGGGCTCTATGGCATAGCTATCTGGAGTATCACCACTCAAACAGGGCAAGCACCGAATGACCCGGCTTTTGTGTCTTTGCAGGGGAAAATCAAGCATTTCAACATGGGGCCATAGTCTAAAGGCAGCAGGTGGGCAACCATGCTCCTCCAATGCACAGTGGTGAGATTGGTCTCGTCACAGTAACTACTTGATAATGAATGATGTATGTATTTATATTTTGAAAACTAATAAAAAAATTATTAAAAATAAAAATCTAATTTCTCCAAACAGCAAAAAAATTATAAACCTCCAACACACAGCAGACAAATTTGTAGCATATTAAAATAGCCTATACAACCTACAATATTACACCACCATGCACAACCCTTCCCTGGAAGACAAAGGCCAGTTTTTAAATATAATTTGAATACCCTTACTGTCTTCCTCACATTATTAATAACTGACCTGCCCATTTGGAGATGAAGAGTCCTTGACAGCAATTGAAGATCTCCAGTCACATAAATCCGCGGGTCAGATTGTCTATCTAATCTTTCAAGACAATTTTAACACCATATTGCTCTAAATTGAAACAAATAAACATGAGAAATGCTCTACCCCACCACAAATGTCACCAATACACATTGTTATACTTTCAAAACCCGGAACTCCCGGAACTACGGTTAGAATTTTCTGTCAATTTTGCTCCTAATAGAGATACAAAATGATATGCCAAACTGCTTGTCAACAGACATTCACTTATTCTCCCAGACCTTTGTTCACTACATCCAAACAGGGTTAATAAAATCATGTCAAGGATCAGAAAACACAAAAAGGCCATTTTGTAACACTTGAAGCAGAAAAGGTCTTCAATAGGATAAACTGAGTCTACATGCAGAAAGTCCTAACTAAATTTGGGACACCACCTCCCTTCAACACAGGCATAATGACATTATACAAAAAAACATCTGCACAAATCTACAACGCAGGGTTCACTTCCAAAACGTTTTAATCACTATCAGCACACACCAAGGCTGTCCACTATCACTATTATTATTTATCCTCTCTAGCATACGCTATTAGGACCAACACAATCAACCATGGGGTACAAATAGTTGACCAAAAACACAGCATATCTTTATGCACTAATGACATTTATGTGACATTCACACAACCGGCAAAGTCACTACCCCACTTTTGTCTTTGATTACCCATTTTAGGAAACTCTCATATCCTTTATCCTTTTTTCAAAACTGCCCGTACTCCACTGTTTTTTTTGGAACAAGAAAAAAGCAAGAATATCATATAAAATACTAGAACACTACCCCCCAAGAGGTGGCATGGGTGTTCCTAATATATACAATTATTTTAGTGCAGCAATACTTGCACAAACATTGAGACTACATGCACCAAAAGGGACTCTCCAATTGGCTGACATGGTAAACTTACAACACCCAAATCTCTAATGTTCTACCCAACCAACTCACTACCTATATCCACATGGGAGAATTTGATGGGTATAAAAAGAGCCACTAATCAGTTATCCCCATTGGCGCCTCTGATGACTCCTTGTACGATAAATAAAAAGTTTCAGGTCACACAATGGATAGCTAAAGCCCTCACCCACATTCATTAATTACTCAAAGAGGGCAAAATACTACTCTTTCTCACAATGGATTGGGATTGGGCCCTGAATTACCTGAAGGGCATCATGTGGTGCTACAACCACATATAGGCCCACAGTAATTTTTTATATTGATGGTACCTCACACCTGATAGACTCCAAAAAATCAAACATTTACAACACACATTATACTCGCAGCCAAAGTTTACCCTCGCAACCAGTAGCCTTATTGCTCTTAATTGGAAGAGACAAACTGTCTCCTGCAAACAAAATTTTGCAGACAAATTACATGTTAACTCTAGATATGATAAAATGGCAACCTTTACAATAACACAATAGAAAAAATAAAATAAAATAAGGAATCTGTGGTTGTGTATATACCCATCCACCTGTCAGCCCATGAAATCGGAATTATTGGTTCGCAACTTAAAGGGACACTCTGGGCAACAATAAATGTTTTACAAAATGCTGCAGCATAAGCCTGCCTCTTTACCTACACACCCTCACTCCAGAAAAATACTTCCTTATCAAAATGGCATGCACACAGCACAGCCAATGACAGCTCTGAATGATCAGAACTACAAAACAACCAGCAATAGAAGGACCAGACACCAAGGGACAGGGGCGGACTGAGAGAGTCCTGGGCCCTCGGGCAAAATTAGGACCTGGGCCCCCTCCAGATATATATATATATATATATATATATATATATACACACACACACTGTTGTAGATGTACCTTGTATTTGCATGTAAAGTGAATGTATGTTTCTGTGTATATTCACTGTAAGTGAATATATGTATGTCTTTGTGTGAGGTATTAGGATTCACAATATATTTGATTGTATGTGCATGTAAAGTGAATGTATGTTTCTGTGTATACCCTCTGTAAGTCGTGTTGGGATATTAGGATTCACAATATATTTGATTGTATGTGCATGTAAAGTGAATGTATGTTTCTGTGTATACCCTCTGTAAGTCGTGTTGGGATATTAGGATTCAAAATATATTTGATTGTATGTGCATGTGAAGTGAATGTATGTTTCTGTGTATATTTACTGTAAGTGGATATATGAAGGCCTTTGAATCCTCATATCCTAACACGAAATACAGAGTATCTATGAAGGGACACTATAGGCACCCAGACCTTTCCCGCTCATTGAAGTGGTGTAGATACAGTGTCCCAGGTCCCTTAACCCTGTAAAGGAGGGGGGCACATTAGGAAGCTATAGTGCTAGGGAAAAATAAAACATGTTTCCTGGCACTATAGTTTCCCTTTAAGTAGATAAAAACTGTGGGGTGTTGTAGTCGGTGTAGGGGACATGGGGCTGCCGTGGGGGCAGGGGAATAAAGGCTGAAGTGGGTGCTGGGGCATAGAAACTGTAGTGGTTATAGGGGCTGTAGTGGGGGCAGAGGCTGTATTGGGTATAGAGGCTATAGTGGGGGCAGCGAATAATAGGGGCTATAGTGGGGGTAAGGCGAAATAGTGACTATAGAGGGGCAGGGGGTAATAGAGGTAATAGAAGCTACAGTGGAGACAAGGGGTAATAGAAGCTACAGTTGGTGCAGGGGAGTGATAGGGACTGTGGTAGTTGCAGGGGAGGCATAGGGACTGTGGTTGTTTCAGGGGGATAGGAGCTGTAGTAAGTGCAGACAGCAATAAAGGCAGTAGTGGGTGCAGGGAAAAAGGGCAGTAGTGGG
Source organism: Pelobates fuscus (assembly GCF_036172605.1). Lineage (NCBI taxonomy): Eukaryota > Metazoa > Chordata > Amphibia > Anura > Pelobatidae > Pelobates > Pelobates fuscus. The sequence goes on from NC_086318.1 coordinate 94,400,873, forward strand.
CATGGGAGCTTTCATGGATATAGGGTTGTAGTGGATGCAGGTGTTTAGGGTCTGTAGTTGGTATATCAGCTGTAGTGGGTGTAGAGGCTGCAGGGGTTCTAGTGGTTTTATGGGATATAGGGGCTGTAGTGGGTGCATGGTATATAGAGAATGTAGTGGGTATAGGGACTATAGGAGGTGTAGTGGGGTATTGTACAGCGCTACGGAATCTGATGGCGCTATATAAATAATATAATAATGGATAAGGGCTGTAAGGAATATATAGGCATGCGGTTTGTGCATGCGGTAAAGGGGCTGTAGTGGGTATAGGGACTGCATGGGGTACAGGGTCTGTAGAGTTTGCAGGGAGTAGGGAGTAGGGGGAAAAGGGGAGTAGGGGGGCAGCAGGGCAGTAGAGGGGCAGCATGGTGTAGGAGAGCAGCAGGGGGTTTGCTGGGGCTAGAGGGGCAGCAGGGGGTAGGGGGACAGCAGGGGGTCTGCTGGGGCTAGAGGGTCAGCAGGGGGTCTGCTGGTGCAGCAGAGGGTAGAGGGGCGTGGTGGGTATAGGGGTTGTAGTAGGTAGAAGGGCCGCAGGGGTAAGGGCTGCTGGGGGTAGAGGAGAAGCAGGGTGTAGGGGGGCAGCAGGGAGTAGGGGGCCAGCAGGGAGTAAGTGGGTAGAGGGGCAGAAGGGGGTAGGGGGGCCAGCAGGAGGTAGGGGGCAAAGGGGCAGAGGGGCCAGCAGGGAGTAGGGGGCAAAGGGGCCAGCAGGAGGTAGGTGGGCCAGCAGGGAGTAGGGGGTCTCAGGGGGTTTGCTGGGGCTAGAGGGGCAGCAGGGGGTAGGGGGACAGCGGGGGTCTGCTGGGGCTAGAGGGTCAGCAGGGGGTCTGCTGGGGTGGTAGAGGGGCTGTAAGGGATAGGGGCTGTGGTGGGTATAGGGTTGTAGTAGGTAGAAAGGCTGCTGGGGGTAGAGGAGTACCAGGGAGTATGGGGGGCAGCAGGGAGTAGGGGGCCAGCAGAGAGTAAGTGCGTAGAGGGGCCAGCAGGAGGTAGGGGGACAAGCAGGAGGTAGGGTGGGCAGCACCAGGTAAGGGGGCCAGCAGGGAATAGGGAGCAAAGGGGCAGAAGGGGTAGCAGGGAGTAGGGGGTGTGCTGGGGCTAGAGGGGCAGCAGGGGGTAGAGGGATAGTGGGGGGTCTTCTGGGGCTAGAGGGTCGACAGGGGGTCTGCTGGGGCAGCAGAGGGTAGAGGGGCTGTAAGGGGTAGGGGCTGTAGTAGGTAGAAGAGCTGCTGGGGGTAGAGGAGCAGCAGGGGGTTGAGGGGCAGCGGGGGAGTAGAGGGGCAGCAGGGAGTAAGTGGGAAGAGGGGCAGAAGGAGGTAGATGGGACAGCAGGGGGTAGGGGGTGCCAGCAGGGGGGTGCCAGCAGGGGGTAAGGGGCAGCAGGGAGTAGGGGGCAGCCAGCAGGGAGCAAAGGGGCCAGCAGGAGGTAAGGGGGCCAGCAGGGAGTAGTAGGCAAAGGGGCAGCAGGGGGTAGGGGGTAGCAGGGAGTAGGGGTGCCAGTATAAGGTAGAGGGGCAGCAGGGGGCAGGGGGGCCAGCATGAGGTGGAGGGGCCGCAGGGGGCAAAGGGGCTGCTGGGGTAGATGAGTAGCAGAGGGTAGAGGGGCAGCAGGGGATAGGGGGGCCATCAGGAGCTAGAGGGACAGCAGGGAGTATGGGGCAAAGGGGCAGTAGAGGGTATAGGGGCTGTAGGGGTAGGGGCTGTGGTAGGTATAGGGGTTGTAGTGGGCTGCTGGGGGTAGAAGAGTAGCAGGGGGACAGCATAGGGTCTACTGGGGGTAGAGGGGCAGTAGGGAGGCAGAGGGGTGGGAGACAGCAGGGGGTAGAGGGGCAGTATGGGGTGAGGAGCAGCAGGGGGACAGCATAGGGTCTACTGGGGGTAGAGGGGCAGTAGGGAGGCAGAGGGGTGGGAGACAGCAGGGGGTAGAGGAGCAGTATGGGGTGAGAAGCAGCAGAGGGTCTACTGGGGGTAGAGGGGCAGCAGGGAGTAGGGGGCAAAGGGGCAGCAGAGGGTAGAGGGGCTGTAGGGGGTAGAAGGAAGAGGAGCTGCTGGGGGAAGAGGAGCCTTACCTTTGGCCAGAGGGGTTAATCCTTCTCCCAGCAGCACTGCAGCATGCTGTCTCTCCCTGAAGTGCTGCCTCTAACACAGATCAGGCAGCTCCGCATGGCTCCCTGACCTTTTGACACATGATGTCATTTCCTCTATCAGGAGCCGCACGGAGCTGCCTGATCAGCACTACAGACAGCTCTCCTGCTCCGCTCACCAGTCAGGCACAGTGAGAGACAGCATAGTGGGTCTTTAGGAGGGCCCTTTAGCTGTCTCTTACTGTGCCTGCCCGAACATGGGGGATATGTATTTGGTAACAGGGGCCCGCGGAGTGCCGGGCCGGGCCCCTGACTGACTAACTGCAGGCTGGGGAGATTGTTTAACTCCCCAGCCCAGCTATTATTTTAGTGCATGGCAGGCAGGCGGGCGGGCCCCCTAGAGCCTCGGGCCCTCGGTCCATGACCGATTTGCCCGAGTGCTCAGTCCGTCCCTGCCAAGGGAGACATGTAGTAAGGATTTCACTACCTGTTTATTATTTCTCTTAGTGTCTGCTGCCAGCTTGTGCACTAGAAGCAGCTTACCAAGTGCTGTTGGGGCTGAGATTGCCAATATATGTTGGATAAGGAAGTATTTCTGACATGAGGGGCGTGGCTAAGAAGGCAGACATATGGTGCAGCATTCTAGTTGCTAGCTCACAGGGATTTCTAACAAAACCACCATACTGAAGACATACATTGGCACTGTTACTTGATGCTTGTCCCTGAAACTAACACATTTCTGATTAGACCTATGCTATAATTCAGTTTGAGTTTACTTTCCTCCTGCTTTTGTTTTTGTTACAATTACCTATGTACACATGGCAAAATGTATAAATGTTATGTTATGTGGATGCTGCATATCATATATTTGCATGTTGTACTTAAAACCTTAATAAAATGCGATTAAAATGAAAAAAATAAAAATAATGCTTAGTACAATGAAAATGAATGCTGATTTACTGAAAAGAATCCTAGTTTCATATAAAACAATGTTTATATAATGACAGAAAATGACAATGGAGTAAGAATGTGATGGGAACTGACAGGGTATGCACGTATGAACCAGTCTGAAAAATCTCTCCCAGAGCAACAGAGGATTGTGCTGCTAAAGAACAGTGAAATAGGAGGGGAAACACAAATATACACATGCAATAAACTATGGGTGTCACTTTTAACCACTTCCTCACTGCCGCGAGTGAACGGCTAGAAATGGAAGCGGTAGGAAGCAGAGCTTCCCGCTATTGGCTTCCCTTAATTCCCTGTGAGAATTAACAAATAAAACCCAATGGAGGTTAATAAGACCCCTGTATAATTACAACATCTCATGCCCCTACCTGACATACCGCAGGTAGGGGCACGTCTGCAGAACTGGAAGCAGCCAATGGGTGCTTGATGTCATAGTAGACTAGTGACTGGGCAGCAATTGCTACCCAGTTGCTAATACAATAAAAGGGAAGATGCCACAGTCCTCCACCCCCTCATAGTGAAACTACAAATAAATAATAAGGCATGAGGGGCATAGTCTTCTCTCCATGCCCACATCTGTTGCCAGTGGATTGGTGTTATTAAATAAAGTGCATGGGGCAGTGGTGTATCCTGGTTTTGTGCTGCCCTAGGGAATGCTGGGGGGGTTCTCGTTCTCCCTGGGGGCCCAGTGGCGGCTGGGCGGGCGGTGCTGGTGGGCGGCTGGCGAGGGAGCACTTCCCCTGAGCACTCTGCTCAGCTTCCTCGCCCGCCGCAGAGTGAGGCTGGGAGCCGGAATATGACGTCATATTCCGACTCCCAGCCTCACTCTGCGGCGCGCGAGGGAGCTGAGCAGACAGCTCAGAGGAAGTGCTCCCTCACCAGCCGCCTGCCCGCCAGCCCGACCATCTTGTCAGTCAGCCGCAAGGCTAACAAGGCATTTGCCCTGGGCATTTGGGGGCGGCAAAAAAAGCCGCCCCCAAATGCCCAGGGCAAATGCCTTGTTAGCCTTGCGGCTAACTGACAAGATGGTCGGGCTGGCTGGCGGGCGGCTGGTGAGGGAGCACTTCCTCTGAGCTGTCTGCTCAGCTCCCTCGCGCGCCGCAGAGTGAGGCTGGGAGTCGGAAGTGCTCCCTCACCAGCCGCCCGCCCGCCAGCCCGACCATCTTGTCAGTTAGCCGCAAGGCTAACAAGGCATTTGCCCTGGGCATTTGGGGGCGGCTTTTTTTGCCGCCCCATGGAAAATGCCGCCCAAGTCAAATGCCTTGTTTGCCTCGCGGCTAAAACGTCCCTGGCATGGGGCACTTATGGAGAACCCTCAGCCACCACACATAAGCAGCGGGTGGTGGCTCTAATTATAATAACAGGGGGCTCTAATGCCTGCCCTAACCCCCCCACCCATGAGTGGAATGTAAGGGATCTATGTATATTTGATAATGGGGAGTAACCTAAAGTCCTTTTCAGCCCCCACTCATGAGTATTAGGGGAGGACTAATAACATAATATACACAGGAGTGGACACACTATTGTCCATCCCCCTCAAAGTTTGGGCACTCTAAACACCCGCCCCTAGTGGCTAAGGGTCCAGAGACCCTAAGCCATCAATCCCAGTAATATATATCTGTCTGGGGTGGCATGCCAACCAATCAGAATGCTCTGACAGAAATTGCTTTCATTGATTTGATTATTCTGGAATTTGACTTTGGTTTGTGTATATGACTGTCCTGATTTCTCCTGTCCTGACCCTGGCTAGTCTCAACATCTTGCTATATCTCTATATCCTTTTGCCTTTGACCATCCTTGTTTCTGTTCAAATAATATAATAATGTTTATATAATGATATTATTTAAAGTTCCTGAAGTGAATTCCTAAAACCCTTCTGAAAATAGTTCAGTGCATTGTAGTAGGGAGCTGATAGCTTTATTTAGTCTACATTTAACCTTGTACTGTTTTATCCTGTTCCTGGTCTTTGTCTATAACCTTGTTGTGGATGCATAAAGGTTCTAGCTCAACATTAGGCTGTTGCATATAATATTTTATGATTAGTATGTGGAGAATGGTGAACAACCACCTTTAGAGCAGCAATACTGACACAAACAGTAGGCTACATGCACCAAAAGGGACTCTACAATAGGCTGGCATGGAAAAATCACAAAACCACAAATCTCCCAATTCCAGATGTACTGTGGACACTTAAATGGCTTTGACCTAATCTCTCATGCTCTGCCCAACCACCTCACTACCTATATCCATGTGGGATAATTTGATGGGTAAAATAAGAGCCACTAATCACTTTTCCCCATTGGCATCGCTGTTGACTCTTCGGGCAATAAATAAGGGGCTGACAGTCACACAATAGATAGCTAAAGTCCTCACCAACATTCATCAACTACTCAAAGAGAACAAAATACTACCTTCTCCACCACAGCGAGGCATGTATTCCCGACCATCTAACTATATCTTTCATTATTTACAACTTTTAAAACACGTAGACATGCTCAATAAAATATGGAATTATCCTTCTTTACATGTATTACTGAAAAAGTGCTGGACCACTTGTCAAACAAAACACTATCTACCTGCTACAATGTTTTTATGACCAATGTAATCTCTTCCAGGTTTTCATGTATGTCTATATAGGAGAGGGATTGTAAAGTGGGCTTCATGAAGTACAAGTGGATTGGGCTTCTGAATGGCCTAGATGATATCACATGGTACTAAAACCACATAGAAATGTTACGGCAAGGGTGCATAATGCATTATTGCACTATGGAATATTGCTATTTAATATAACTTGTGCAGTGCATCAATACTTGGACCCCTGGCTAGAGGACAAATGGCAGAGAGAAATTGTTCTTTTGATCAAAAGGAGCTTCTGCAAGGTCACCCTTTTTAATCTATCAAAGATTGACTATGGAGGTCTAAGCCACCCATTTACATCGAGGTTGGCACCCATCGGCGCATTAAATGTCTTCATCTTGTGAGTGTATATTACCTTGGCGCATTTATATTTATCCATTACTGTATCACGCTATGTATTTTTTGTATGTTCCACATTTTAGATTTTTCTCAGCCGTATCCCACATAACGTTTGTTTTGTCTATATCTACTGCATCTAAGGTCGTTTTTTGGGTAACGATCGTGGGAGGCTGTTGGATTTACATATTGATAAGTATATTTTATATTTTATTTGCTTCACACATTACACTGTGGTGTTGTTTGTTTTCATACTGCAGAGGAGATACCTGCAGCTTTTGTCCGTCAGGTGCCGAGATCTGTAGATCCAGGGCCGGTGCAAGGATTCTTGCCGCCCTAGGCAGCAATCCATTTTGCCGCCCCCTCATAAAGGCAACTACATTCTCTCACATGTTTATTCACTAAATTCTGAATTGCAATGAACACACTGCGTAGAAACACTCATCCAGTATATGCATCCATATAAACACACTGCCTAATACATCCATCCACACAGACTGCCTATTACATACAATCAACCATATGCACATTACATAAATCCTCACACACACACACACCGCCTAATAAATACATTTATACACTCATACTGCCGAATGCATAGATCAATACACATGTACTGCCTAATGCATACATCAATAGACACATACTGCCTAAAAATATATATCCACACACTCTTTTTCAATGTATTTGGTGCTGTTTCATTTGTAATAATATTGAGATTTAATTTATGTTACTACAAACATTTTTTCGGTTTAATATAGAATTCTATTAATATATATTTTAAATATAATTTAATATATAAGTATCTAATTACATGGTCACTCTGACATACATACACATTTTCACTAACACTTTCACTGACATGCAATGTCACATACACATTCTCACTAACACACACTCTCACTGACATACACAGTGTTGCTTACACACTCACTGACATATAGTGCCAGTTACACACTTTCACTAACACAAACACTGACATACACAGTGTCACTCACACACTTTCACTAACACACACTCTCACTGACATACAGTGTCACTTACACAATCACTGACATACACAGTGTCACTAACACACACACAATGACACTCACACACTGTCACTGACATACACACAGCTTCACTTACACACACACAATGACACTCACACACTATCACTGACATACACACAGCTTCACTTACACACACACAATGGCACTCACACACTATCACTGACATACTCACAGCTTCACTTACACACACACAATGACACACACACTATCACTGACATACACACAGCTTCACTAACACACACACAATGACACTCACACACTATCACTGACATACATACAGCTTCACTTACACACACACAATGACACTCACACACTATCACTGACACACACACAGCTTCACTTACACACACAATGACACTCACACACTATCACTGACACACACACAGCTTCACTAACACACACACAATGACACTCACACACTATCACTGACACACACACAGCTTCACTTACACACACAATGACACTCACACACTATCACTGACACACACACAGCTTCACTTACACACACACAATGACACACACACACTATCACTAACACACACACAGCTTCACTTACACACACACAATGACACTCACACACTATCACTGACATACACACAGCTTCACTTACACACACACACACACACACTCACTGACATACAGTGTCACTCACACATTCTCACTGACATGCACAGTGTCATTTACACAGTCACTAACACACACAGTATCACACACACACACACACACACACACACACTGTCACTCAAGCACAAACTCATACCACTTTACATATAGTCACAATGTATTTACACCCACAAACACAGCAATTCAATACACACAGACCAATTTACCATCATACACTCATACTCATAATCAGTTCCACTTACCTTCAGATGGATCATTCATAAGTGCTGTGAATGGAGCAGAGGGGTCCAGCCTGCAGGTAGCTGGTGCTGTTCCTGGTGGGGGGAGCTGGAGAGCCGTGCACTGTGAGCACAGGCTACTTCCTGTTCCCCTCAGAGTGCTTCCGGTGTTCACAGGCAGGGGGCAGCCAGGATACTAAGTCATGTCCCGGCTTCCCCTGCCTGCTGGAAGCACAGAGCTCTGCTCGGGTGCTGAGGTTACAGCATACTCCTCTCCCGAGCAGGCAAGCAGCTGAATGGCTGCGCTGGGGGGTGGCTAAAAAGCCGCTCGCCCAGCACAGCATCCCCAGACAGCAGCAGCAGGGCAGCCCACCAGAAAACCTCCAGGTGGGCGCCCCCCAGAGGCCGGCGCCCCAGGCGAATGCCTTATTCGCCTTAATGGTAGCGCCGGAACTGTGTAGATCCTTTGGATTCTTACTTACAAACTGTGTTAAAATATGTGGACTCAGCAGATGCAAACCAAAGACTACAACTTATCCTTCAATATCAGGAGGCTGAGAGAGAGCGCCAGGCTGAGAGAGAGCACCAGGCTGAGAGAGAGGCTGCTGAACGACAAGCTGAACGAGAGAGAGAGAGAGAGAGAGAGAGAGGCTGCAGAGTGGCAGACTGAGTGGGAGAGAGAGGCTGCTGAGCGCCAAGCTAAGAGAGAGGCTGCAGAGCGCCAAGCTGCCAGAGAGCATGAAATAAAAATGGCTGAGTTAGAAAGGTTGATTTTCTCCCCTATAAGTATTAATTCCAGAGACTCTTCTGTATCCAGACCACGTGTCTGGACAAAGATGTGGATCTGGATGTTTTTCTGCGCAGTTTTGAAAACGTTTGCAGGCAGTACCAGCTACCAAAGGACCAGTGGGCAAAATACCTCACACCTGGTCTCAGAGATCCTGCACTGGAAGCATTTGCTGTGCTTCCAGAGGAGTCTGACCAGGACTATGATACAATTAAGACTGCCTTGCAAAGATGGTATAACCTTACTCCTGAGGTGTAGAGATGTCATGAATAGTTCGCTGGCGAATAGTTCCTGGCGAACATAGCTTGTTCGCGTTCGCCGCGGATGGCGAACAAATGCGATGTTCGGTCCGCCCCCAAATCGTCATCATTGAGTAAACTTTGACCCTGTACCTCACAGTCATCAGACACATTCCAGCCAATCAGCAGCAGACCCTCCCTCCCAGACCCTCCCACCTCCTGGACAGCATCCATTTTAGATTCATTCGGAAGCTGCATTCTTTTTTTTTCTTTTTTTTTTCTTTTTTTTAGACAGAAGCGTGTTATATTTGAGCATGCTAGGCTGAACGTGCGTATATCATGGCTAGTTGCACTGAGGGTATGAGTATATAGCAGTACATTGTTGTGAAAGATGGCTGTCATGTTTAGGGTGTAGCTTGCACGTTATCAACTGTGTATTTATATCAGCAGCTCCACCACTAGTTATAAATCAAGTGTGAGTCGCCCCACAAGATGAGACTAGTGAATAACATAATACATGAACGATTAAGGTAAAGGCATGTAAGGAACTACGACAATAAACTCTTTAGGAGGTGAAATAATGACATGTTTAAACGCTTGCTACTTTACGATTAGCTGTGGTGGAGTTTGTTGGGGCTGTGGTGGAGCTTGTTGGGGCTTCCTGCTTGTTATTTGCTTCCAAAATTGATTAAAGAGTCTGTCCAGCTTAGACTCAATATCCTGCCATGCGTTGCAGCATTACACACATGGACGTACGGTGTGATGATGATGATGTTGTACCACTGCTGCTTCCTTTGCTGAGTTGTCAAATACAAGTGAAGCGGTTGATGATGACGATGCGTCCGTGGATGTCACGTGGGTGCCCGCTAGAAGAGAAGAAGAACAGGGGGAATGTTCAGATGGGGAGACAGAGAGGAGGAGGAGACAAGTTGGAAGCAGGGGGAGGTGGTTGCAAGGAGCTAGTGGCGCAGTCAGACAGCATGCATCGGCACCCGGGGTCAGCCAGACAGCACGCCAATCAATGCATGCTGTTGCCACCACCAGAATGCCGTCATTGCAGAGCTCAGCAGTGTGGCATTTTTTTGGTGTGTCTGCCTCTGACAACAGTTTGCGGTGTTTGCGGTGCGTTAAACGTGGAGTTTGGTCTGTCACTGTGAAGCGGGTGTAACCCTTACACTACCTGATCGATACAACATCATACCTGATGTTTTAAAGCACGTTATTCCAAACAATTTAGGAATGTTAGGTGATTTATGCCCTTTATGGATTAAAACCAGACTCTGCATTAACTATGTAATTTTCCATGGGAGTTTTGCCATGGATCCCCCTCTGGCATGCCACAGTCTAGGTGTTAGTCCACTTGAAACAACTTTTCCATCACTTTTGTGGCCAGAAAGAGTCCCTGTGGGTTTTAAAATTCGCCTGCCCATTGAAGTCTATGGCGGTTCGCCCAGTTCGCCCGTTCGCGAACATTTGCGGAAATTCGCGTTCGCCGTTTGCGAACGGAAAATTTTATGTTCGCGACATCTCTACTGAGGTGCATTGGAGGTGGGTGAGCTGGCAGATTTCCACACTGCTAACCAAGCAACAGTGGATCAGAGCAGAGGGTTTGCCAAGGGAGCATCCAGCTGGAAGACCACACCACCACGACTCCGCATCACCAGGCCTAGTGGGCCATCTTTTGTTTCAGCCCCTACCTCAGGGAGAGGGGGAGCTAGTGCCACTTCTGTGCAAGGAAATAGTCGCAGATGTTTTATTTGCAACCAAGTGGGGCACAATAGTGTTGCTTGCCCTGGGAAACGGAAGCCAGCATCATCAGCTGGGGAGGGACGCTCCTCAGAACCAACGTCTTCTGTGTTGTTTGTAACCAGATGAGAGGACAGCAAAAATGTGAATCTGCAACCTGTGACAGATGGAAGAGAGGTAACTGTGGGACTCAGGGACCCTGGGGCAGACGTGACTCTTGTGCGTCAAGAGCTAGTGAGCTCTAGGACTTAATTCCTAGCAGTTAAAGGAATTGGGGGGATACGGCTTGTAGTGCCAATGGCATAAGTTTATTTGGATTGGGGAGCGGGGAAGGGTTTCAGAAATGTGGGGGTAGATGAGAATATCGCTGCAAATGTATTACTTGGTACTGACGTAGGTAGATTGTTATCCCAGTATGTGCCTGCAAGTAATGTGTGTTATAAACCCAAGCCTTGTAGGGGCCCTACTGTGCAGAGGGCAGTATGTAAAAGTGTACGTAAACTATGTTACTGGGAGGGGGACAGAATGAGCATGTGTGCATGTCTGTGCTCGAACTAGAGGTGTCTGTGGTACCAGGTGAAAGTTTGCCATGGCAACTTCGCTGGGAGGGAGGGCAGAATGTGTGTCAATCTGTGCTAAAACCCAGGGGTGTTCGTGGAAACATGTGAAAAAGTATGCAGACAATTGTGCTGGGAGGGAGATCAGAAAGAGCATGTGTGCAGATCTGTGACTGAACCAGAGGTGTCTGCAATATCATGTGAGAATGTGCCAAGACAAAGTTGCTGGGAGGTAGGGCAGGATGAGCGTGTTTGTCTATCTGTGTCAGAGCCAGGGTTGTTTGAGATGCCAGGTGAAACCCATAGTGGATTAACTCATTGGAAGCCAGGGCAGGACAAGTTGATGGGCTTACCTGTGCCTGAGCCCGGAGTGGGTCAGTGGCTAGATTTAGGATAGTTTGAGGGGCTATGTGGGGTTGTGAGAGGATGGCATGGCCGGGTGATAAATGCATGCGAGTATATGCCCCATTCTGTGCCCATCCAAGGAGTGTCAAAGGTGTCCTGTGGAAATGTACAGGAAAAACCTCCTAGCGATAGGGGGCTGAATGAATATATGTGCCAAAATGTGCCTGAAGCAAATGTATCTGATGTGCTGTATGAAAACGTAGAGAGACAGCATGGCTGGGAGGGAGAGCGAAGTGTGTGTGAGCCTTACTCTGTGCCAGACACAACAAGTTTCCAAGGTTCTGTATGTGTGAGGATATGGAGTGAAAGTGAGGGAGAGACAGAGGTTCCATTAGTAGAAAGGGGGACCCTTCCACAGTCGGCCCAAAGTGAAGGGCAGGGACAGACTCAGCTTGTGAGTCCAGGGAGGATGTCCGCAGGGGAACATACTGTTGGGGGAACCAGGAACCTTGTCAGCTCATCACGATCTCACATCCTGCATACACCCCAGCCAGCTCAGGAGCAGGAGTCTGTCGCTAAGCTCCTCTATGATTTGGAACCAAAGGATCAGAGTCAGATGGGACAGCAAGCCCAGCAGACAGGCCCCAAAATAAAAGAGATAAGGAGTGGGAGGGTTCTCTGTCTCATCTTTTGTGTTATTACAGGGGAGTACTGCAGAAATCGGTTGGTTTCTTCCCCTTAGAGCTACTACATGGGTGCAGTGAGTGTGACCCGACAGATGTGACCAGAGAGCAGTGGGAAATGGAAACAGGAAAATCAGGCATATGTGTTGTGGATATGGCTGTGATGTGGCTTAGGGACTATTTATTTATTTATTTATTATTGCCATTTATATAGCGCCAACAGATTCCGTAGCGCTTTACAATATTATGAGAGGGGGATTTAACTATAAATAGGACAATTACAAATAAACTTACAGGAACAATAGGTTGAAGAGGACCCTGCTCAAACGAGCTTACATTCTATAGGAGGTGGGGTGTAAAACACATTAGGACAGGAATTTACAATCAAATAAGGTGGGCTGCCCTTTAGGAGAGGGCAAGAGACAGGTATGTGAGGTAAGGGTTAGTCTTGGAGGCCATAAGCTTTCCTAAAGAGATGGGTTTTAAGGCACTTCTTAAAAGATGCAAGACTAGGGGAGAGTCTGATGGCGGTAGGCAGGCTATTCCATAGGAAGGGAGCCGCCCGCGAGAAGTCCTGCAAGCGCGAGTTGGCCGTACGAGTGCGGACAACGGACAGGAGGTGGTCACGGGCAGAGCGGAGAGACCGAGAAGGGACATACCTATGGATCTGTGAGGAGATATAAGAGGGGCTAGAGTTGTTCAGTGCTTTATAGGTGTGAGTTAGTACCTTGAATTGACTCCTATAGCATACAGGAAGCCAATGTAAGGACTGGCAGAGGGGTGAGGTGTGAGAGAAACGACTAGAGAGGAAAATCAATCTAGCAGCAGCATTCATTACGGACTGTAAGGGTGCAGTACGGCTATTGGGGAGACCAATCAGGAGAGGGTTACAATAATCCATGCGGGAAATTACTAGAGCATGGACAAGCTCCTTGGTAGTATCTGGTGCAAGAAAGGGGCGGATGCGGGCTATGTTTTTAAGATGGAATCTACAGGATTTGGCAACATGCTGGATGTGAGGCTCAAAGGTGAGACCAGAGTCAAGTATGACGCCAAGACAGCGCGCTTGCAAGGATGGACTGATGTTGGTACCACAAACTTGGAGGGAGAGCGAAAGAGGAGGATCAGTATTAGGAGGAGGAAAGACAAGGAGCTCAGTTTTTGAGAGATTGAGTTTCAGAAAGCGGGAGGACATCCAGTCAGAGATGGAAGAAAGGCAAGCAGTGACACGTTGCAGGACGGCAGGGGAGAGGTCCGGGGAGGAGAGATATAGCTGGGTGTCATCAGCGTACAGGTGGTAGTGAAATCCAAAAGAGGTAATAAGTTTGCCAAGAGAGGCAGTATAAAGAGAAAATAGAAGGGGACCAAGGACGGAGCCTTGGGGAACTCCAACTGAGACAGGGCAAGGGGAGGAGGTATCATTAGAAAAGGAGACACTGAATGAGCGTTGGGAGAGATAAGAGGAAAACCATGAGAGGACAGAGTCACAGAGACCAAGCGATTGAAGAGTTTGAAGAAGGAGAGCATGATCAACGGTGTCAAAGGCCGCTGAGAGGTCAAGAAGAATTAGTATGGAGTAGTGGCAAGGCTTTTTGGGGAAGGTGTGTGAACACATGAGGGCTACCCCATTCATGCAGAGTTATGAAAAAGATGAGTGTATGACGTGGAGGCAAAAAAGAACAAGTGTTTGATATGCAAGGTAGAGGCATGTGAGCCTCTCCCATTGCGTCTCTTATTTGGGGGAGGTGTCACGGCAAGGGTGCATAATTTATTATTGCACTATGGAATATTGCTATTTAATATAACTTGTGCAGTGAATCCATAATTGGACCCCTGGCTAGAGGACAAATGGCAGAGAGAAATTGCTCTTTTGATAAAAAGGGGATTCTGCAAGGTGTGATACGGATCGCCCTTTTAGATTTATCAGGTCCTGCAAGGTGAGACATTTTACACTTAAGCCGCCTGTAAGACTAGTTTCAATGTAAACTAACTGACTTGCAGGTACATAAGAGAAGATAGAGCTAAATGTTTCCATTTGGATTGACGTTGGTCTGGAACAAAAGAAGGTGGTCACTTATTATTTATATAGGTACGCCTTAACTCCACCCCTGGGCAAGACTGATAATGCACATGGTATATATCCAATGATTTGGAGGGGTGTTGGTGTACTTGCTTGGGGCCAAGATCTAATTTTGAGTGAGTCACCATCATCCTTCCTTGCCAGAGACCACCTGGGCAGAAGTTGTAGTTTGAAAACCTAAGTGAGTAATTAGGACGTCTGTTGTTTTATCCCCTTTGTTTTTAATCTGTTGCTGGTGAAAATAATTTGTTTATCATATATTTTTGAATGCACTGTGACTATTTTTTGCTCATAATAAACATTCATTTATTAAGTTCTGCCTTTGTCTGGTTAAGAATCACGTTACCTGAAGAGACTAATTAGTATTTTGCAATTACATAGATATTGTGCTAAGTAATATTTGGTGGGTTTTTATTATTGATTTACCTGGGGGACCAAGGCACCCCATTTACAAATTGTCTTGGTGGTGGCAGCGTTAAAATAGTAATAGTTATAGTATTATGTTTAAGTGTATGTAGTGTTAAAGGGGGATTTTGTCATTATTTCCGGTCTAGTGCAGACAAATAGTGAACTTTGGTCTTTTCACCACCACAACTATGTCACGCACACTCTTGGAGAAGAGTGCGTTCGTGATAAAAACCACATAGGAATTTTTTATATTGATGGTACTTCACACCAGATAGTACTATCAATTGGTACCGGTTAATTGACACTTGTTCCTGAGCTGTGTCTTTAATGATTGGTAAATCAATCTTTATGATTGCAAATACAAAAAACTAGTCGTGCGCTCACTCCCATCACTCCTGGGCGGCAGCAACGACCACAGTACACATCAGCCCCAATACATACAGTAAAATCCAAAGAAGAAGTTATCTGAGCTCTCTCCTAAATCCCTATGTATATTTAAACAAATGGAGGTTATTTAGTTACTCCAATGGCCATTGGAGGGAATGCCCGCCTGCCAACGTCAAGGCAAACCCCCTCAGGTGGGTCCTACACTGACCTTTCACCTTACCTCCTTGAGCTTCTGGCAGATATCTTTAATGAGACAGACAGATGTATTTTTTATATACTCCCCTATATACTTATTAACCCTTAATAGGCAACACATGGGATGGGCGGAAGCATTGTAACCTAGCTGTGTGATACAAAAAGTGAATACAAATACAAAAAGATCCTGCGCTCACTCCCTTCACTCCTGGGTGGCAGCAATGACCACAGTACACACCAGCACCCAATACATACAGTAAAAAACAAAGAAGAAGTTACCTGTGCTCTCTTCTATCTTCCCATACCTATCTTTATGATTGGTATGGGGAGAGGGATGAACAATCACCATTATTCTATAGTTTTCTTTGACATATAGTTGAACTCCATAACTAGAACCTGAAGCGGTTTCTATTTCTACAAAACAGATTGTTTTACACATCATTGTGATAATAGTGGTAGATAATGCATGTATTTAGATTATCAACGCTGCATTTAAGTAATGTAATATGGAGCTTTAAAGAAGATTTATTTTCTCTATGTTCATTTTCACTGCAGCAACACTGCACCCAGATCACTTCAATGCGATGAAGTGGTCTGAGTTCCTATAGTGTCCCTTTAACTTAGCTACTAACAAATTACAAAATCACCACTGGGTATACTGGACCTACGTATTAACTGGTGCATGAAGTCCCCTGGTTTAGCATGTTGCTTAATGGCTAGATCATCACCTGCTCTTCTTTTGTTGTTGGCTGCAGGAAACACTTTTTTTTTTTTCAATACAGTATCCTGGATCATTTTAACTGTATTTCTTTATTGTGATATGCTATTGGAATTTATTGGGAAATATATTTACATGATTGCATTGACCCTTACTAACAAAGGCACTAAAATTTAGACAAGATTATTTACTAAATTGAGAATTTAAAGTGAATTTCAATTTTAAGGGCAAAACAGCCGAACTGGAAAAATTATGTCGGCTATGTTTCCAGTTGGCTACTCTCTCAGTGTGAATAACCCAGAGTGATTGTGTAAGTGAAACAGCAGATTGCCGAAATATCGGACATTATCCTGGATAGTCCACATATTGCCATATTCAGAGAATTTGGGGAGCAATTTTTTTTCTGCAATGATTCTTCAGCAGAGTGTGTAGGTATGTTTGCTTATTACACACTTAGCCAAAGATGTTACTCAAACAGTTATCAACAGTGTTTTTGTGTTAAACACAGACCGATAGCATATAATCCAACTATCAATATTGATACAGTGCCAACATATTCTGCATCACTTTATTATTATAGAAAAGGGATATGAGTTTACAATCTTTAAGGATTTGAGGAAGGCAATATCTTGTCCAGGGATATTTCCTGGTGAGGTTGTCTGACCAGGCTTCAAACCTGTCTTTTCCACTTCCAAACATTGCTCTAACCAGTTGAAATAAATAATCAAGTATAAAACTTGGATACAAATCATTCTTGGTTATCACCTATTCATTATCATCTCCTGATGAACTTTAGCATGTTGCATGAAATATCCAACTACACAATGATTTGGCAGGGTTTTACTAATCATAAAGGGAAATAATTGAATAAAACGTGTGTATGGATTATGACTGTACTGTGGTGATGCATACCCTATTAATACGTGTATTTATTGGAAACACCAAGTATAATAAAACAAATATTTATTGATTATCAAAGGTTTTATAAAGTAGCAATTGCTTTTGTGACTGTACACCTAAATTCTAACAATGCATATAAGTACTACTCAAAGAAAACTAAACAAACATAAAAAGAATGTGATTTAATTATATAGCTTTCCTTGATGCAATTACTATAGCCTATTTAAAGGACCATTATAGGCACCCAGTCCACTTCAGCTCAATAAAGTGGTCTCGGTGCCAGGTCCATCTAGTTTTAATCCTGCAGCTGTATGTTTACACTAGGGTAAATCCAGCCTCTAGTGGCTGTCTTACTGACGGTGGCTAGAGGCGCTTCCACGCTTCTCACAGTGTTAATCACAGTGAGAAGACGCTGGACGTCCATAGGAACGCATTAAGAAATACTTTACTATGGACTGTTTAAATGCGAGAGGGGCTCTTGCCGCGCATACGCATTAGGCACTGACGTCGGCAGTGGGAGGAGAGTTCCCCAGCACAGCCTGGCGGGAGTGGGACACTGAGGGTGGAGGGGACCTAAAGACCCTATAGTACCAGGAAAACAAGTTTGTTTTCCTGGCACTATAGTGGTCCTTTAATCATTTTCTTACAGGTTTCAGAAAGAAGCAAAGTAAAACAACAGTGAGCATTTATTTTATTTTATTTTTTTTCCATGTCCTGTTTCCATTAAACAAATACATGTGATAAACTTTATTTCGTGCATTGCAACATTGACCTTTGAATCAACAATGAAAGCAAGTCACAATGTCTTGTCCAGAAGTCTTTAAATAACAGTTTGGAACGTTTTGCCAATTTATGAAGAACATCACTTGACAAGACTGACCTGTCGTTTGATATGATGATGCACAGTATTACTACAGTTCTGTGCTGGATGTATTTGGTAATCACATCTGTGTAACAAGCCACTAAAATCATTTTTCTTAAGAAGAAGAAATTGAGTCATATTATCACAATACAATGCCATTTTTAAAAAAGTACTATTGATCATTTATTAGTGAAAATATAGACAAATAAACTTTTGAACACTGATCGATAATCCAAAATTTTGCTTGATCATTATGTTTCATTGCTTAACAAGCTGGGTCTTAATTCTACGTAGGTAAATGTCTTTAAATAAGATTCTAAGACTTTCCCATTGCTTATAAAACATAAATAAATATACTTGCCCACACTAAAAACAGCATTGCAAATATATTAAGTTTTCTATATTGTACAAGTTATGTGGTCAGTGTGGTTTTACTTATCAGTAAATCAGTAATACAATTCAATTTTTACCAACTCCAGATAAACAGGGGGAAATATCATTGTATTTTGATGCTTTATAGAAGGTCTGCTCAGAGCATTGAAAGACACATTCTTCATTCTTGACCTTCTTCTCCAAGTTCGTTAAGAGGGTATTAACATACTCTGTCCTATGCACTGCAGAGACCTTTTCCATGAATGAAGAAAGATTTGCAGTAGGATTTTCATATATGTCAGGCAGAAATTAAATGGGTCCATCACCCTATGATTAAAAAGAACATTTCTTATATTAACAGAACATGACACAAGTACAATTCACAGACAATGAAGACATAGTTAAAGAACCACTGTAGCATTAAGAAAATAAACATGTATTCCTAATGCTATAGTGTCACCCTGCTTTTATGAATTACTGGCTGCCAAAGTACTTCCGTTGGTTAGTTTACCATCCAACCAATCACAGCACTCTTACTGATAATATATAGCGTGAAAAATGTCCCCACACAATGGAAAAGCTGACATGGCATGGGACAACCTCTAAAAGGGCTTTCCCTGAGACCTTTGGGTTGTGACTAGGAGAAAAGGAAAAATACTTTTAAAGTACTTTGAATTAGTTCCATTCACCACATAGGATTAATTAACCACAAAGGGACACTATAGGAACCCAGACCACTTCACCTCGTTGAAGTGGCCTGGTGCAGTGTCCCTGTCCCCTTAGCATTGCAATGTAAAATATTGTCGTTTTTTGGGGGGGGGGGGAGGGGAAGTAAGACTACTTCTGGTCAGTTACTAGAGGAGCTTCCTTCTTCACGTAGTTTAACTATGTGAAACAACGCTGGACGTCCTCATGCTTTGCATGAGGAAGTCTAGCATCTTCTAAATCCCATAGGAAGCATGTAGTCAATGCTTTCCTATGAGGAAGGACTAATGCGCACACGGCGCTCGCTGCACATGCGCATTAGGTTCCCCCCACTGACTGACATCAGAGAAGGAGCCCGAACCAGCACAAAGGGACATTGGCGCTGGATTCAGGTAACTTTTTAAAGACTAATTTATCACTTTCATGAATGGGGGCACAGAGGCAAAGGGACACTTTAGTGTTAGGAATAAAGTTTTGTGTTCCAAACACTATAGTATTCCTTTAATAACGGAGCAAGCACTCGGCTTGTTGATAGTCCCATTCACATTTTGTGTATACAACTTTTCCCAGTGTTAACTTTAACTGCTGCCTGAATGGCTCAGGCTCTCTTTCAGAGCTGGTAAGTGGGTGATTGTGATTCGTACACCTTAAAAAATGATGTAAAGTCAGAAGAGGAAGTACAGCTCACTCCTCTGATATATGGCAGAAGAGGAGCAGGATTATAAGCAGTATCCTTGCATTAAACCACATACAATGTGTATCTGTAGTGTTTTCACGCAATGGCTGAAACATCAGCAGCAATGGGAAAGGAATTAACATGGAATATAAATAACCAGACCTAACAGGCAAAGTTACCAGAGCCAAAACAGCAGTACTTAAAATGCACTTGTGCTGGTGATGCTGAATCTAATTTTATTCTAAATGAATATTCTACATCAATTCATGATTATTTTGTACTATAATATTGAAGATGACATTGCTGATTTTGTTGCTAGCTATACAGTTTTGTTTACATATTCTTTTCATGACATTTACAGAAAAATAAGAAATAAATAAAATAAACTAAGGTGCACATCCTTCACTTCAGGCTGAATTAGGAACTTACCCCTCCGCAACATCCACAGCACTTGCAGTCTCCAAAGATTGTCCCCATTAGTCCATTAATGGCTTGAATAGCACAGAGAACTGCTTGAACCCCACCCATTATCATGAGCAAGCAGAAGAGAGTCAGGTTCCATGGAATTATATCTTTGGGTTCCGTACATTCATCCCATAGTGTGTGGTCCCCTAGATAGTTTCTTGGAGAAAAAGAAAAAGTCAGTACAAACATTTTTTTTTATATGGGCATATCTTGTTATAATATTGTTATCACTGTTACACTAATAAGATATTTGTGCTAACAAAATAAAAGAAAGTACTACATCATAAGGAAGAGTCTAAACATCTGTAGAAATTGGTTTGGAGTGGGAAGAGAAAATATTTATTATTCCATTCCAACCTTAATTTTTAAAAATATTTTGTTAATAAAGGCATCTTTCATTTTCTAATGGAGTCATGAGTAGATGCCTTCTGCTTGGTCTATACATACGGGCATGCGTCTGTGCCCACAATAGCATAGAGGTCTTGCACAGAAATGTTGCAATATATAAAAAATACAGAAAGCAATCAGATTATGTTACAGGATCTTTCATCAATGCATCACAAAAGGGCTGTACAAGAAATTTGTACCACCTAATGCAGATATTGATTTGGCTGATAAAACTGCGAGTACAAAGGTGCCTAGATATGATGGTCTTTTGCGAGATGAGATGGCATTAGTAAAGATAGGAAATAATGTGTGAATTTAAGTTTTTTCTGTGTTTAGGAAAGGGTAGAAATTAAACGCATTATGCATGTGTAAGCATGTGATGTTTTGAACATCATAAAGGAACTGACTATGAGAAATCAAAAAGATTTCAAACTTTATATTATATTACATTTATATTACATTGAGACAATGCATTATGAGTTGAAGAACTGATTGTGGAATTATTTGTTTTGTGTTTGAGAAGGAAACAAAACTGGAATGTTTGATAATTTAGGCTTTAAACAAATAGTTCTACTCTACATCTTGTTTATAACATTGAGTAGCAGCAGAATTGGTGGTTGGTGATGGCTACTTGAAAAAACTTGTAGTAGGAACTTAAAGCATAGCTGTTAATCTAATTGAAACAGAAAGTGTGATCAAATAAAGGAGGAGAACATAAGAAGTATTATATAGAAAAAGCAATGATGGAGAAATGTGGGATGTGGAAATCAAGAGTATAAAAGATAAATGGTTAGAAGACACAACATTAGTGATATTGCGTCATGAATTAAATGTGTAAAGTTGCCCATGGATATTACAAACTTTAGTATTGCTTTATGATATAATTTTGAAGATGTATTTAATTAAAAACTGTGTTTGAGTTACTTTATTAACTGCATGACTTACCCATTTTCAAAAGGATACTGGTATGTTATATTCCAGCCCAGAAGTATACTGGTATCAGTCACATTTACCCCACACTTTGGTCCTTTATTTATTGCAACTGCTGAAATTATAAAGCTGTAACCAGCCCCTACAAATCCAACCGCAGCAAATATAATAGAAGAAAAATTCTGAAAATACAAAAAAAGTTTAATTATGTTGTGTTAAAATACCCATCCAGACCAAGAAAGGAAGTTAGAACTTATTTTTGAGCACATTGAACACTATAAAATAGACAATACAATTACACTACACTAAACATGAACACACTGAATCAGAAACGCTGGTATTTCACACAAGAACTCTTTAACGCTAAATGAAGAAAGTGTAGTGAATCTTCTGGTTAATCACAGCTCTAGAATGGTGTGTCTTGATTACAGATATGTCAATCTTAATAGGTTTAGAATGGAGAACAATGAAAAAAAACAAAGACATTTTTTGGGAGAAGCCAGAATTAATATGGAAAAGGAATCTTGCATGTTTTGTTATTAATCAGATTTACGCAGACTTTAATCTTAAAGACTCTGGACTTGCGTATCAGGAAATCAACTGTAACTTACCGCAAACCTCTTCCCACAACTCTCGTTGCCACAACATCCACAACAGTCGTTATTTTTCATTCCAAGAAATACTAGTGCTGGGAAGATCATCTAGAAAACAATGAATTCAGACCAAAATAAGATTTCAGAAAATACGATATCACTGAAAACAAAATATTGGTCTTTCTAGTAATTTATTTAAAATGTTAAATCATGTTCCGGAAGACAAAGGCTTCCAAATGCTTTCTATTTCTGAAGACAATGGAGTTCATTAAAACAATAGATAAAAAAAGTCATTGCAATCATTAAAAAACCTTGAACAAGAAAATCCTTAAGAAACATTGAAAAAGAAAATAGGATATATATAACAATGTAAGTTGATATACTTATAGGTATACTCAATGAACTTGTCTAAAACAAGACATAAGCAAGTTTATGCTATTGCTTTACTAAATCATCACATTTATTAGCATCCCGTAAGAACAAAAAATCCTCTTCGAATTTTAGGGCATCAGTGTTCTTTTTATTTAGCTATCTCTACTATATATTTAAAAGTCATGTAATTAGCAAAATATTTATTTTCCTGCTACAAATTTTAATGCTTACTAATTATTTCAAATTATTTTTTTTATTTTTTTTTTTTAGCAGTTCCCATTGTTTGAAGGTATCACACTGAAAATATTATATATTCACTGTCGTTTGTTGAAGTTTGCAGTTAGTGGGTGGCCAAACTCTACTTTGGCATTTTACACATTGCACTCTTAAACAAACATTCCAAACCCCATAACCACTATAGCACCCTGTTGTGGTTAAATTGCCTATAGTGCCCCCATTTATAAACAGTCAAAAATTCTCCCGATTTTGAGATGAATAGTTGATCAGCAACATCTCCAGGCATCAATAAAAGAGGGGTGAGGAATTGTCAAAATTAATCATGACAAACACAACATGCCTTTTCCAACACACTTATCATACAAATAGCTTCTTTATTGTTACAAAATGTGTGTGTGTGTGTATGGGGGGGTGGGGGGGTGATGGGGAAGGGAAGGGAAGGGGGGAGAGGGGATGCAGTCATAATTACTCCTCTGGATCAGTCTCCACTGATTACTTTTTAAATGTATTTTTTGATGGTTGCTATAGATTAAACTAAAAGTCGAAGAAAACATCTAGACTTGTACTCCGTGAGAAATTAGATTCAGTCAAACCATTAGGGAAAAACAGGAGGAGGAGTTAAAATAATACATATTATTATTACATATCTATCAAATGTATAAAAGACAATTATAGATGTATTACTGCTCCTCCTTTTTTCTGTGTATTGGTCACTTTTTGCTTGATCTGTGAATAATATCAACATTTAGTATCTGTCCGCTAGCCAGCCAGTTATTTTTTTCCGGCTAATCATCTCTATTTTAGGCACCACGTGTGGAATTCAAAATCGTGATTCAAAATAAACACGCTCGGCCATTGAACATTGTGGTTGGTTCGTGATTGGACTACATTTCTGCTTGGAGTTCAGGAATTCGATCGATCACTAAAATTTGGGCGAATTGTAGTTCAAACAAAATTAATCTCCAAGTCTAGTAATAGCTCTGGATTTAGCACACAAATCATGAGGTCTCTATGGGAATGGTGTCATAAATTACAGTAAATATAAAAAAAAGGGGGGGGAGCAATTGTTATTGGGAGGGCCAGAGGGGGGATAGGAGTGACAATATCCTATTATTTAGGACCCCCCTTGGTCATTGCATTATGAATTTTTATGAATTCAGATCTATTACAGAGTTACTATGACATGGTATTTTGACAGCACTATTTTAAGAAAGATAAAAGTAACAATAATTATAGCAACAACAATAAGAATAAGCAAAAGCATTATAATATCATATTTAACCAGGGTAGGCGTATTTAGATTATTGCTGGATATTATCACTTATATATAACACATTATAACTTGATACTTATTTGACCTCATAAGGATTAAAGGTGTGATCACGATACTTTGAGGATTGAATTCAAAATATGTTCTGGTAATACAATGATTTTTTAACTAGTTTAATAGGCATTGAAGGAGACATTGTGACAAGCAAAATGCTTTTTTTATACAACAATTTGTAATATGTATCTGATATTCCTTATGTTCTCCATATCTCAGCTAGTATTTATGAGAACTCTGTCAGTCCTATCACTGCCATATCACCTTTGCAACAATTAATTTACAACCTTTATTACACCCTTGGTGCCTAACTATCTCTTTCTTAATCAATAAAAAAAAAAACATATTTGTGTTTAAAGTAACCTGTAAAAATATGACGGTTATATAACATTATCTTTTCACTAGTTAAAATCAAAGGTAGCACTTGAAATAATAAAGCAATGATGCACTTACCACAACCCCAGAACCCACAATCCCTCCAAAGTACCAAACTTCATCGGAGATATGTCCATTTTCTGATGCAACTTTGCCACCAGGGAAAAAGAGTAAGATATTGGCCAGTATACACAGAATGGCTAGTGGAATTAGGGCAATGCCCAGGCATTTTGCACATTTCCCAGAACACATTTTTTAAGAGGAAATATTCACACAAAAAAATATCAGTCTTTGCAACAAATCTGATTTGTAGGTTGTGTCGCAATCCTGTTACTATGTAATCCTCCGGAGAATAACTGGACAGAGCGATATTGTCTCCAGTTGCACAGTGACCAAGCAATTTATATAGCCACTGTTAGCAGAACCCCTATTTTTATCAGATTACGTATAGGCAATATTTTTGTCATGACAACTAATAACCCCTGTTAATATTCTACCGAAGAAGACAGAAGACTTTTATTGTTTTTTTTTCTTCTTCCCTCCCAGATATAGATATGATAATGCTTCCTCACCCTAAATCACACCATTTACAATCTAACCGCATTTCTCGCAGTCATTACAAATTATTAACCATGTCGCTGAAAATATTCATTGTTTTACTTGTAATGTTGCTTCATTCCATAGAAGCTAATGCCCCATAGAAAAGGATTGTGGGATTTTATTACAAATTATAGATGAATGTCAAATAGCATTCATCTATACATCTGACAATCCTTAGCACTGACCTAACAAGCATAGCACAATAAAGTCAATCACCCGACTTAATAGTAGAACCTGATAAGGCAGTATGCTTGTGTCAAGAGCCAAGCCCCCAGCATTGTTAGGGTCATTTTTACTCTAACAAACTGAAGCAAACTCAATATGACCTGTTAGAGGTAACTTGACAGATACATTATTATAAAAAATTATGCAGAATGTCCAACCAGATATAGTCCACAATTTTCTGCATCAAATATATTTGCTTCTAATGGGACTTGTAGTAGATGGATTTAACTACAAGTCCCATCAGAATAAATAATATTTGTCTATGTGGCGCAACCTTTTTCCCTTTTTTTTATGTGTTTGCTTTTTAGTTAGGGTGTAAAGGGAGTCCCCTTTCCTTTATAGTTTGCTGCCTCAGGTTACCCATTGTTAATTACCTAGTCTTTATTTTCTTTTTCTATTTTTATAAAAATTATTATGTTTAATGGGGTCATCAAAATTGTTCAGCGTTATTCACTAAATGTGATTTTTCTTTTTGTCATTTAAAGTCATTTTTATATTATAGGCCCAAATGGTTAAATTGAAAACACAGCAGACGTGAAATGAAATTTTGGTGAAGTTTTGCCATTTTGGTATAAAATCTGAAATTCAATTTAAGTTACAAAGAACTCACATTTTTGTGAATAATCTCGTATGTGTTTGACTCATTCATGAGAGATTACATATTATAATAAATTGAGAAAAATGTTTAGGATTTTTTTTGTTAAATAATTTGACAGTTAATTTCCAGTTTACATTAATGCCTTCATTTACTTATCACTCCACCAAATAAAGAACACACAGTGTCTAATGATCGTACCATTAGTATTGCTTGGCACATTACATTAGATTTAGGAAACATATAAGCAAGTAAAGAGGGAATTATAGTGTGTCTATAACCACCACCTTGATAAACCAATGGAACACTTACATATAATTATATCAAATCTATGTAGGAGTATGAAGGTATAGCGAATACTGGGATAAAGATTCCTCTGTCCTTTTTTTTTTTGTTTCAAATATTGCATTAGTTTCATACCCAAGTATTTAACACATTCAAGTCTACAATCCATTATTTGTTCTGCAGTATCCACTAAGATTTGTCACCATAAGAGGCTGACTGCCTCCAATTTAGCAATATATATTCTTTTGTCTTCAAGTCAGATAATGTGACCGATTTTTTTGATCTTTTTAAAAAGTACGTTGATAAGTCTAATCAATTGTTGTTATTAAATTGATACAGTCAGCAGATATTATCTGTGCACTATCTGTGCATATACGATAATATTACAAATTGCCCACTGTCATAACAAGATCTCTGCAGTATTTTTTTTTTCCTTTCTGTGAAGGCTTGAAAAGTGTGACCCAATGCCATAATGACCACCTGTACAATGAAAAATGTGATCTAATGAAATGGTAATTAATGCTAAACTTACTGTAACTTTGTTACATGCAAAACAATTTAATTCACTTAAACACATTGCTGATTTGTTGCAAGAAAACTTTAATTTAAATGTAACATGTTATCAACCTGTAGAGTCAATATATTGTTCATCTTCAAACATATGTTTAGAAGTACATTTTTATATAAAATTGATAAAATATTTTTGTCCGTTATAATAACGAGTAGGGTAAGTGTACAGTCCTGCTTTTAATAATTGTTAGAAAAAATTGTCTTGCCCAGCATGTTTAGACTTGCATTTATTCTTCAAGACTAGTTGTTATACGAGTACATTTTGGGTCTACTATAAAACTAATGCCACTTTTTGTTGGATTTCTTTTGCCCAATCTAAAACTTCATCAACATAAATTATGTTTTATTACTGTGTCTCTTGACACTTCTGGATCAAAATAAAAAAGATGATTACGGTTCAGACTTTAATTTATTCATTTACTTTATATTTTTGCATAGATTGAAATGCAGTGTCATGTAATAACATTAATGCAAAAAAATATCTGTAATTGCTACCATTTTTTTCCATTTATCTGTTCCTGGTGGTAAAGCTGATTAACATGTTTTGTAAGAGTCTTTATTATTGATTCATTGAACCCAGACCGTATTACAGTACGTAGTATTGCATAACTTAAAACACTTAGCTATGTCTTTCAATAAACCTATTAAGATTGTTAATAAAATAGATTTGAGAAAAGTTGCCCAAGTACCAAACCCTTAAGCACCAACTACGTCAGTCTAATTTGACATTTTTCATTAATGGTGTTAAGTGTTCTATGTTTAAGCCAGCATTTGATACAAGTAAAAAACTAAGCAAAACACATAATCCAATCAAATAATAAATGGTATCTGGTAGTTATTTTATATAATAATAGTTTGGATGCATGATTTTACCATTTCATTGTGAAAATTAACTTCTTTTTTAAATACCTTTGGAATACAGATATTACTTTTTAAGTTTATTCTTTCATGGACTTTGCTTGCCAACTAGGAATTCATTCAAAAAATAATTTTTCCTTTCTTTAATGTCATAATTCCTACAACTGTGAGTTGCCAGAGGTTAAAGTGTTGCTGCAGCCACCATGACCACTTCTGTGATTTGAAGTGGTGATGGTGGTGGGAGTCTAGATGTGCAGTGCTTCTCCTTGTAACACTGCACAGTCAGACATGTGCACTTGTGTGCCATGGACTAGTTTCACCCTGAACACAGGTGTTTCTGGCTGCCAATTGTCAGTGTTGCTTAATTTCTGAAATGTAATTATGTATGAGGTTTGCTAGTATATATTTAAAATTATCATGATTTTTTTGATCCAAACGTTACATTATTTCTCATTTTAACCCATTTCAAAATCAGCACTATGTAATATAAATTACTATTAACAATACTTTGTAAAATAAATACATAAATGATGGTAACATATCTAAATTATGTATGGGCCTCGAGGTCATTAAATAAAAACAATAACAGGAAGTATTACTTTTATGAGGGTAGTAGTTGCATGGAATAGCCTTTCCAGCTGACGTGGTAGAGGTTAACACAGCAAGGGAGTTTAAGCATCCGTGGGATAGGCATAAGGCTATGCTAGATATAAGGTAAGGCCAGGGACTGATGAATGTATTTAGAAAACTGGGTAGACTAGATGGGCTGAATGTTTCTTATCTGCCATCACATTCTATGTTTCTATGTTTCTAAATGCCAGTGGGGCTCTAGGGAAGTCTTTGCTAGGACCCTTTGTCAAACTTTAGTTCCCCAAATTATTCATTTACCAGAATCTCTTTTGTTTCAAATTGTTGTTTCCAGCCCCCCCCCCTCTCCCGAACATAGATTAGAGGGATTCCCTGCTCTGATGCATTTGTCTATTGTCAGGAAAATGTCCCCGAACAAAGATTTGAGGGATTCCCTGCTTTGGTGTACTTGACCATGTGGGAAATTTCCCTGAACATAGACCTGCACTGGTGCACATGCTCTGTGTCTAATTCTCACTTACTGACCAATTCGTTTAACGACAGAATCGTAAGAACGGAACCAGGTCTGTAAGTGAGGAGTGTTTGTATAAGGATTACAACAAATACTGTTTGTTGCAAGAGTTTGTTTCCGCAGATACATTGGAAGAGTGTAAAATTATCAGGGTTTTATATAATAAAGTTTAAACAGTCAGGAATTCTAAGGGAATTATTAAAACTGAATTGCAAATTTTAGGCCAGAGAAACGTAACTAAAAAAAGTTCTGCAACTTGGCAATGTTTGCCGTCTAGCTGTTTTGACTAAATTTTCTATTCCCCTTCTCATTCCTGATAATTCACATTTTAGTGATAACCCTGTCTGTGTAGATTATATATTTTTACTGAGATTGGTGATCACCATTTTATATAAAAGAAAATGCATTCACGAGCCAGAAATCGTAGAAAACACTTGATTCAAAAAATAATACCAATATTTTTGTAAATGTCTTACAATATGTAAGTATTTTTAATATTACCAATGCAATACAATGTTATTTTAGACATATCAAATTTAAAACTGTTGCCTCATAAGTCACTTGCACTGTGTAGTTATTTTATCTTTTGTTATCAGAGTACAAAGGCTAGTGGGAGATAGCATTATCTCATGTAAAGCACATGCTAAATTTATATACACTGAGTGGGAGGATTTTGATAAAAATAACCTATATTAGAGAGCGGTAGGGCACTGCCAGGTACATGTTTTTATGCGTACAATATACATACATTTACAATTATTGCACGCAATAATCAGTTTAAAATATTTAGTGTGGTTTGTGCTTTAGAAACATCACATGTAGGATTGAACCTATGTACATCAAGAGTTATGAGTGACAGCAAATTGTGCGTCACTCTAACTGCCCATTACTTAGAATCATGTCACATTTGCTGTCCATGGAACTAAAATGTAGTATAGAACATATATGACCTATGGCACAGTGAATAACAGACTTTAGAATATGGACATGAACTTGGTTTATTGAATTTATTAAATTCACGCTTGATGTTAAAAGTGGACAGGAATATTAGATGAGCAGTTTCTTATTCTGGCTTTTGTTTTATTGCACATCATTCTTCTATCCGAGAAGTTTTTCAATCACAGCTGGTAATTATATACCGTCATGTACAAAAGCAGACAGAGGCTTATTTACAATGTGCACATTTACATTTCTAATATTGCAAATTCAATTTATCACTTTAAATGTTAAGAGCAAAACAGAAGGGGTTGCAAATTGTACATGCCATATTACTAGCCAAAAGCTTGAAAAGCAGTAAACAGATTTATACTGCCGCAGGAAATTCATTAATGAGATTCTCCAGTGCCAGGAAAACAAACCTATTTTCCTGGCACTGTTGGATCCTGCAGTTCCCCCCTTCCCCCCTCCCCGTGTTGCTGAAGGGGTTAAAACCAGTGGATAGCCGGACATAACATGACACGTGGAAGGAAGCGTGTCACCAATATTTCTCCAGGGCTGCACCTCTTCTGTGGAACTCCCTTCCCTTCTCCGTATGACTTTCACCCAGTCTCCACTCATTCAAAAAATCATTGAAAACTCACTTCTTCAAGAAAGCATATCAATTAAACTGTTAGCAGGTTTTTATCCCCAACCCCCCATGACTCCTCTCCTGCAAATGTAAAACATTACCTAGTAAGCCCTCAGTGAATACTTCTCTAACAACCTACTTAGTTCCCCTACTTATACCCTTTGTGTCACCCATTTTCTCTAGAATGTGAGCAGTGCCCTCCACCTCTCTGTTCATGTACGTCGAGTTGTCTGGTTACAATTACATGTCTGTCAGTCCACCCATTGTACAGCGCTGCGGAATGTGATGGCACTATATAAATAATACGATAATAATAAAATAGTAATAATAATGAATTTGGCACCAAGATTTCTGATTTTAAAATGGAGACACATTAATCAAGAACTTTCACCTGAGGAAGGTTGTACTGCCGAAACATACTGCTGTTTGGCTTCTATTAGGTTGCACTTCTATCTAGGTTATACTGCTTGGCTTCTATTGAAGGACTATATCTATGCAGCACCTTGCTTATTGATATGTAAGGTTTTTATGTTGATTTGTTTTTATAAATTTGGTTGCTGGACACTAATTTGGTTCTTCTGTCTCTACTAGTGTTGTTGCAAACCCGAAATTTTCGGTTCGCGAACCGGCGAACCGCGCGAACCGCCATTGACTTCAATGGGCAGGCGAATTTTAAAACCAACAGGGACTCTTTCTGGCCACAATAGTGATGGAAAAGTTGTTTCAAGGGGACTAACACCTGGACTGTGGCATGCCAGAGGGGGATCCATGGCAAAACTCCCATGGAAAATTGCACAGTTGATGCAGAGTCTGCTTTTAATCCATAAAGGGCAGAAATCACCTAACATTGACACCTGTCCTCAAAGCCCAGCCCTGATACACACTGACACAGAGCAGAATAGAGACTGTTCCCCCTACATAGGGTCACTTGGCAGATATGGATTGACACCTGTCCTCAAAACCCCTGATACACACTGACACAGAGCAGAATAGGGACTGTTCCTCCTACATAGGGTCACTTGGCAGATATGGATTGACACCTGTCCTCAAAACCCCTGATACACACTGACACAGAGCAGAATAGGGACTGTTCCCCCTACATAGGGTCACTTGGCAGATATGGATTGACACCTGTCCTCAAAACCCCTGATACACACTGACACAGAGCAGAATAGGGACTGTTCCCCCTACATAGGGTCACTTGGCAGATATGGATTGACACCTGTCCTCAAAACCCCTGATACACACTGACACAGAGCAGAATAGAGACTGTTCCCTGTCCACAGAGACCATGATACACACTGACACAGAGCAGAATAGAGACTGTTCACCGTCCACAGAGACCATGATACACACTGACACAGAGCAGAATAGGGACTGTTCCCCCTACATAGGGTCACTTGGCAGATATGGATTGACACCTGTCCTCAAAACCCCTGATACACACTGACACAGAGCAGAATAGAGACTGTTCCCTGTCCACAGAGACCATGATACACACTGACACAGAGCAGAATAGAGACTGTTCACCGTCCACAGAGACCATGATACACACTGACACAGAGCAGAATAGAAACTGTTCCCTGTCAACAGACACCATGATACACACTGACACAGAGTGTCCGCGTGAAATAGGGCCGTGAGTAATGACGTCACGGGTAGCCTGCCCATAGTATCGCATAGGGTGGAAGAGCTGATAGGACATCTGAAACGTATTGGGATGGAGATGCTTAATTGTTCTCCAAAATGCTTGACACCACCCCATAGTGAATCTCTGCAAACTTTAATACCATCAGAGGAGGAAGAATGTGGCAGCCCACTGGGATTATTCGAAAAATTTCAAATTGATGATTTTCCAGACCCTGGGGTTGACATTAGTCCAGATTTACATCTTGTGACCCATGAGGATGTTCCAGGCACTACTTGTGAAATAAAGACAGATAATAAAGTGAATGATCCTTCTCCTTGGGACTTGCACCCTGTCGTTGAAGGTGGAGTAGGCAATGGCAAGAGCATGCTGTGGGTAGTCAGTGCAAACACTCTCTTCCCGGTGAATAATGAGGAGACTAACTATGATGACGTTATTTGCGTTGAAAGTAATGATGCCAGAGATCTTTTGAAACCATATGGAAGGAACGAATTGGTTAAAAGAAAGGCAAGAGACCACCTGCATATAGACAAGAATACGCATAAGAGAAAGAAGAGAACAGGTGAAAAAGAGAAGCTGCAGACTGCCTATCTGCAAATAGTTGAGTTATGTCCTGAAGATGTCCGTGTTACCACAGTGCAGACTCTGTTTGATACACTACTGAGGAGAGTCAGAGAAACCCCAGATCTTCACGTATTGGATGAGTCGGTGCGTGGAGTTGCAGAGAACGTAGAACAAGAAATATTTAAACTTTTCCTGTGTACTGACAGCAGATATACATAGGGTCACTTGGCAGATATGGATTGACACCTGTCCTCAAAACCCCTGATACACACTGACACAGAGCAGAATAGAGACTGTTCCCTGTCCACAGAGACCATGATACACACTGACACAGAGCAGAATAGGGACTGTTACCCCTACATAGGGTCACTTGGCAGATATGGATTGACAAATCCCTGACAAACAGCTACCACATGCAAGGAAGGCAGCAGGGGCGCAAATGACCCACTCCCGACGCGGGAAGGTAGTGACGACAAATAACAATACAGGACTCTTTAGAGGCCCTGTAATTGTAATCAGTCCACTTGAAATCTTTTAACTTTGATCAATTGGAGGGAAGTCTGGTGCAGAGCCACTGACCCATGCGCAGGGCCAGCCTTAGGCCTTTGGGCGCCCTGTGCAAGAAATCTTCACCCTGTCACACCCATGTGCAAGAAATCTTCACCCTGTCATAGGGTCACTTGGCAGATATGGATTGACAAATCCCTGACAAACAGCTACCACATGCAAGGAAGGCAGCAGGGGCGCAAATGACCCACTCCCGACGCGGGAAGGTAGTGACGACAAATAACAAGTAGGCAAGTAGGCACTCTTTAGAGGCCCTGTAATTGTAATCAGTCCACTTGAAATCCTTTAACTTTGATCAATTGGAGGGAAGTCTGGTGCAGAGCCACTGACCCATGCGCAGGGCCAGCCTTAGGCCTTTGGGCGCCCTGTGCAAGAAATCTTCACCCTGTCACACCCATGTGCAAGAAATCTTCACCCTGTCACACACACGCACACAGGCAGACAGCCATACACACGCACACACACAACTGCGACTGACTAGGTTTGTCACCTCCTCAAAAGGACGCATGAGCCTACAGGCATTGCGCATGAGCGTCCAGTAACGTGGCAAAAAAATTCCCAGCTCCCCAGAGGCTGTCCTAGCACCCCGGTCATACAAATATTCATTAACAGCTTTTTCTTGTTGGAGCAGGCGGTCGAACATTAGGAGTGTTGAATTCCAACGTGTAGGGCTGTCGCAAATCAAGCGCCTCACTGGCATGTTGTTTCGCCGCTGGATATCGGCAAAGTGAGCCATGGCCGTGTAGGAACGCCTGAAATGGCCACACACCTTCCTGGCCTGCTTCAGGACGTCCTGTAAGCCTGTGTACTTATGCACAAAGCGTTGTACGATCAGATTACACACATGTGCCATGCACGGCACATGTGTCAACTTGCCCAACTTCAATGCCGCTATCAAATAGGAGTGCTTGTCCGGTGTGACTCTCTGCTTTCAAGCAAGTCAAACCCAAGACGGCGTGACACTGCCGTATCCGGGATGTGGAATAGTACCTGGGGAGCTGGGGGGGTGCCGTTGATGTGGAGCAAGAAGCAGCGGCACAAGAGGACTCAGCCGAGGAGGTTATGGAAGAGGATGGAGTAGGAGGAGTAGAGGAGGTGGCAGCAGGACTGCCTGCAATTCGTGGCGGTGTCACCAACTCCTCTGCAATGCCACGCATTCCTTGCTTGTCAGCCGTCAGCAGGTTTACCCAATGCGCAGTGTAGGTGATATACCTGCCCTGACCATGCTTTGCAGACCAGGTATCAGTGGTCAGATGGACCCTTGCCCCAACACTGTGTGCCAGACATGCCATGACTTCCTTTTGCACAATTGAGTACAAGTTGGGGATTGCCTTTTGTGAAAAGAAATTCCAGCCGGGTACCTTCCACTGCGGTGTCCCAATAGCTACAAATTTTTTGAACGCCTCAGACTCAACCAGATTGTATGGTAAAAGCTGGCGGGCTAATAGTTCGGACAAGCCAGCTGTCAGACGCTGGGCAAGGGGGTGACTTGGTGACATTGGCTTCTTATGCTCAAACATGTCCTTGACAGAAACACATGACTGTGGGCAGATGAGCGGGAACTGCTCAAGTCGGGAGACGGAGTGGCGGATGGTTGAGAGGGGGCAAGAAGGACAGCAGTGGTTGACGTGGCTGAAGATGCTGGAGCAGGAGGAGGATGGCGGCTTAGAGTAGGCGTGCTGCTTGTACTCATGTGTTGATCCCATAGGCGTTTGTGATGTGAGATCATGTGCCTACGCAAAGCAGTTGTACCTAGGTGGGTGTTGGACCTCCCACGACTCAGTTTCCTTTGGCACAGGTTGCAAATGGCATCGCTGTTGTCAGAGGCAGACACACAAAAAAAATGTCACACTGCTGAGCTCTCCAATGACGGCATTCTGGTGGTGGACACAGCATGCGTTGATTGGCGTGCTGTCGGGCTGACCCCGGGTGCCGATGCATGCTGTCTGACTGTGCCACTAGCTCCTTGTGACGACCCCCACCCTGCTTCCAACTCGTCTCCTCCTCCTCCTCTCTGTCTCCCCATCTGAACTTTTGCCCTGTTCTTCTTCTTGCCGAGCGGGCACCCACGTGACATCCATGGACGCATCGTCATCATCAACCGCTTCGCTTGTATCTGACAACTCAGAAAAGGAAGCAGCAGCGGGTACAACATCATCATCATCACACCGTACCTCCATGTGTTTAATGCTGCCTGCCTGAGACATATCCCTGTTACACACTGACACAGTGGCAACTGTCAAGGTTCCGAGCGGAGGCTGTACAAGATTGGGTGTCCTGTGTTAGCCAGTCAACTAAGTCCTCAGAACTTTTCAAGTTCAGGGTACGTAGCTTCTGAAAACTGGGCATTATTCTAGGGCAAAAGGGAATCACAGCACCACGACCACGACGGCCCCTGCGGGGTGGCCTGCCTCTGCCTGTCATTTTTTGGGGGATTAGTGGTACTATGCGTGCAAGCTACTGTGAGACCAGATATGATTGGCAATGTGTACTGGAACAGTTCTGCAGAGCACACGCTGAAGGAAGGACTGACAGAGCCGCTTGAAGACAAGTAACTGCTATTCAATCTATAACAGTGAAAAACAAATTTTGGTTTTAAAAGCACGCTATAGAGACACCAGATATGATTGGCAATGTGCACTGGAACAGTTCTGCAGAGCACACACTGTAGGCCTGAGACACCCGCTTGAAGACAAGTAACTGCTATTCAATCTATAACAGTGAAAAACAAATTTTGGTTTTAAAAGCACGCCATAGAGACACCAAATATGATTGGCAACTGTCAAAGCACGCTGGAACAGGTCTACAGAGCACACGCTGAAGTAGGCCTGAAACACAGACGCTTGCAGACAACTAACTGCTCTTCTATTACAGTGAAAAAAAAATATTTATTTTAAATGTAAAGCTTAACCAATTGTTAAAACAGATATGAGTGGTGGCACTGGGCAAGTAGGCACAGTATCCAATGTGAATCTCACACAGAAGCTGGCAGGCAGGCAACTGCTCTTCTATTACAGTGTAAACAAAATTTTGGTTGTAAAAGCACGCTATAGAGACACAAGATATGAGTGGCAACTGTCAAAGCACGCTGGCAGGGTTGTGCAGGGCACACGCTGAAGGAAGGCCTGACAGAGCCGCTTGAAGGACACTGACTGTCTGCTATTAGCTTACACTGGAAACCTTTTTTCTTTGTAAAAGCACGCTAAAGAGACACCAGATATGATTGGCAACTGTCAAAGCACGCTGGCACAGGTCTGCAGAGCACACGCTGAAGTAGGCCTGACACCCAGACGCTTGCAGACAACTAACTGCTCTTCTATTACAGTGAAAAAAAAATACTTATTTTAAATCTAAAGCTTAACCAATTGGTAAACAGATATGAGTGGTGGCACTGGGCTAGTGGGCACAGTATCCAATGTGAACCTCACACAGAAGCTGGCAGGCAGGCAACTGCTCTTCTATTACAGTGGAAACAAAATTTTGGTTGTAAAAGCACGCTATAGAGACACAAGATATGAGTGGCAACTGTCAAAGCACGCTGGCAGGGTTGTGCAGGGCACACGCTGAAGGAAGGCCTGACAGAGCCGCTTGAAGGACACTGACTGTCTGCTATTAGCTTACACTGGAAATCTTTTTTCTTTGTAAAAGCACGCTAAAGAGACACCAGATATGATTGGCAACTGTCAAAGCACGCTGGCACAGGTCTGCAGAGCACACGCTGAAGTAGGCCTGACACCCAGACGCTTGCAGACAACTAACTGCTCTTCTATTACAGTGAATAAAAATGATTTCTTTTAAATGTAAAGCTTAACCAATTGTTAAAACAGATATGAGTGGTGGCACTGGGCAAGTAGGCACAGTATCCAATGTGAACCTCACACAGAAGCTGGCAGGCAGGCAACTGCTCTTCTATTACAGTGGAAACAAAATTTTGGTTGTAAAAGCACGCTATAGAGACACCAGATATGATTGGCAATTGTCAAAGCACGCTGGCACAGGTCTGCAGAGCACACGCTGAAGTAGGCCTGACACCCAGACGCTTGCAGACAACTAACTGATCTTCTATTACAGTGAAAAAAAATGATTTCTTTAAAATCTAAAGCTTAAGCTATTGTTAAAACAGATATGAGTGGTGGCACTGACTGTGCAAATGGGCAAGGCATCCAACCTGACACAGAAGCTGGCAGGCAGGCAACTGCTCTTCTATTACAGTGAAAAAAAATTATTTATTTTAAATCTAAAGCTTAACCAATTGTTAAAACAGATATGAGTGGTGGCACTGGGCTAGTGGGCACAGTATCCAATGTGAACCTCACACAGAAGCTGGCAGGCAGGCAACTGCTCTTCTATTACAGTGGAAACAAAATTTTGGTTGTAAAAGCACGCTATAGAGACACAAGATATGAGTGGCAACTGTCAAAGCACGCTGGCAGGGTTGTGCAGGGCACACGCTGAAGGAAGGCCTGACAGAGCCGCTTGAAGGACACTGACTGTCTGCTATTAGCTTACATTGGAAACCTTTTTTCTTTGTAAAAGCACGCTAAAGAGACACCAGATATGATTGGCAACTGTCAAAGCACGCTGGCACAGGTCTGCAGAGCACACGCTGAAGTAGGCCTGACACCCAGACGCTTGCAGACAACTAACTGATCTTCTATTACAGTGAAAAAAATGATTTCTTTAAAAGCTTAAGCTATTGTTAAAACAGATATGAGTGGTGGCACTGACTGTGCAAATGGGCAAGGCATCCAACCTGACACAGAAGCTGGCAGGCAGGCAACTGCTCTTCTATTACAGTGAAAAAAAATTATTTATTTTAAATCTAAAGCTTAACCAATTGTTAAAACAGATATGAGTGGTGGCACTGGGCTAGTGGGCACAGTATCCAATGTGAACCTCACACAGAAGCTGGCAGGCAGGCAACTGCTCTTCTATTACAGTGGAAACAAAATTTTGGTTGTAAAAGCACGCTATAGAGACACAAGATATGAGTGGCAACTGTCAAAGCACGCTGGCAGGGTTGTGCAGGGCACACGCTGAAGGAAGGCCTGACAGAGCCGCTTGAAGGACACTGACTGTCTGCTATTAGCTTACACTGGAAACCTTTTTTCTTTGTAAAAGCACGCTAAAGAGACACCAGATATGATTGGCAACTGTCAAAGCACGCTGGCACAGGTCTGCAGAGCACACGCTGAAGTAGGCCTGACACCCAGACGCTTGCAGACAACTAACTGATCTTCTATTACAGTGAAAAAAATGATTTCTTTAAAAGCTTAAGCTATTGTTAAAACAGATATGAGTGGTGGCACTGACTGTGCAAATGGGCAAGGCATCCAACCTGACACAGAAGCTGGCAGGCAGGCAACTGCTCTTCTATTACAGTGAAAATTTTTTATTTATTTTAAATCTAAAGCTTAACCAATTGTTAAAACAGATATGAGTGGTGGCACTGGGCTAGTGGGCACAGTATCCAATGTGAACCTCACACAGAAGCTGGCAGGCAGGCAACTGCACTTCTATTACAGTGAAAAAAATTATTTATTTAAAATCTAAAGCTTAACCAATTGTTAAAACAGATATGAGTGGTGGCACTGACTGTGCAAATGGGCAAGGCATCCAACCTGACACAGAAGCTGGCAGGCAGGCAACTGCTCTTCTATTACAGTGAAAAAAAAATGATTTATTTAAAATCTAAAGCTTAACCAATTGTTAAAACAGATATGAGTGGTGGCACTGACTGTGCAAATGGGCAAGGCATCCAACCTCACACAGAAGCTGGCAGGCAGGCAACTGCTCTTCTATTACAGTGAAAAAAAAAATATTTATTTTAAATGTAAAGCTTAACCTATTGTTAAAACAGATATGAGTGGTGGCACTGGGCAAATAGGCACAGTATCCAATGTGAACCTCACACAGAAGCTGGCAGGCAGGCACCTGCAATTACATTACACAGGAAAAAAAAAAAAAAGCAGCCTGATGTTATAGCCCTAAAAAGGGCTTTTTGGGGTGCTGTCCTTACAGCAGAGATCAGATGAGTCCTTCAGGATTGTAGTGGACACTGAATACCCTAGCCTAGCTATCAATTTCCCTATCTAATCAGCAGCAGCTAAACTTTCCCTCCTCTCACTAAGCATGCATCTCCCGAATGAATCGAAAATGGATGCTGGGAGGGAGGTTGGAGGGTGTGGAAGGGAGGGAGTGCTGCTGATTGGCTGGAATGTGTCTGCTGACCGAGAGGCACAGGGTCAAAGTTTGCCCAATGATGACGAATAGGGGGCGGATCGAACTGCGCATGTGTCCGCCCGCCGTGGCGAACGCGAACACGCTAAGTTCGCCGGGAACTGTTCGCCGGCGGACAGTTCGGTACATCACTAGTCTCTACTCCATTCTGGGAGACTTAAACTTCAGAGCATTTACTCCAGGATATCGATACAATCTGTATGCTGATGTACTTGAGCCAGTCATGTATAGGCTCATGAAAATGTGAATGGGATAAAGATTTCTTCCTTTATTTATCGCTTCGGTCATTTTATACAGACTATATTGCCCTATATGAGTGTTTGTCTTTTGCAGATTCATCTGGATAAGAACTTTTTTTTTTTTTAAATTCTTTATTTTTGTTGTGCACATATATATCACAGGCAGGTAAGAGGTGCCCCAAAAGCAGTCCTCCAACTTATCCCACGCTCAACATGCGGGGCACAGGATGAACAGGCACATTTTATAATGTAATATTAACAAGTAAAGACAGTCGCTTGTGTAGGTAGTTAATTCAAGTTAAACGTTAGTTACATCGCTTTAGTGCTATTAGTGAACAATTCTGTTACTCAGCGTATTTTATATGAGTAAGCATTAAGCATGCATCGATTAGCAGTAGGATACAATTAGTTACTTTGCTTTAAATTACTAAACAATGCTGACACATAAGATATATCTTGAAAGAAAGGAAAGGAAAAAAGAAAAAGAAAACAAAGCCTTGTAAGTAAGCAATAAGCAATAAGCATGCATTGCTAGCAACAGGCTAGATTCTGTTACAGCTCTCTGAAGTGTAACAACTGTAGATAGACTCAAGCTTGGGAACAGCCATATTAGGTGCAGTCCAGACAAGTGGCAGAATGATGGGTCTCTTATGGTGTACCTGCAATTTGGTACAGTGTCTGCTTCGAGTGGGAGTCAGATTCCCGCCGTCGTTTTCTTAGTGACCTAAGCTGTCAGTAGGTGTGAGACTGCTTCCTCGCGAAGCTCCGAGAGAATAAGTGTACAGGGGTTCGTCGCGGGTGCCATTTCTCTCACTTTGAGGGTCCTCACTTTGTATGCTTGGTAGGTCTCCGGTGTCTGTCTCCGCTGACCCCTTATGCTGCTGCTTTCATGCGAACAGTGACCGGAGGCAGAAGTCTCCTATCTCATAAGTGAGGGTCACGTGAGGGGGCTGCTGCGGTTCGCTCGTGTGGGCATGATCACTCTCCAGCTGCTTCCCCCAGTGTCAGTTCGATGTTGGTAGGTACCGCTCCTGCTGTTATGCACACTGACCTCCTGGCGGGGATCCAGCCTCCTCTCAGGTACTGCGGTCACTCTGCTCCGTCGTGCAGTTTATGCGGCGGCCATCTTAACTTGTGCCATGCGGGCCCAGACTGGCCTCGCCGTTGTCCAGCTCCCTGGAGTGTGCTCTGTCTCCCCGGTGGGGGGGCCGGGATAACCCCCACCGGCCCACAGGGGGGGGAACGGGGCCTGTGATGAGCCCAAGGGAGGCCCTGCCGGACTAAGCACGGGAGATCGGCCGTTTCTCCCGCCAGAGCCTCACAGCAGGCCCAAACCCATACAGTGTCGTCGGCAGTCGGACAGGAGCTGACTTTGCCCACGCAGATGTCGCTTGGGTCCCCCTGCTAGTCTGCATCTGTTTGGTGTGGTTTCCAGGGGGAATTAGGCATATTTAGCCAGTTTTGCAAGGGTTCGTGGAGGAGCTGATGTGCTCCATGTCCTTCCAGCTCGGCGGCCAGGCCCCGCCCCCTGGATAAGAACTTTTATATGGTATATTTGTGTTTTACTACCACTTATCCATCGTTATATCACTCACGTAAGAAATAATACGTTTGATTCATACAGTTGCAAGAAAAAGTATGTGAACCCTTTGGAATGATATGGATTTCTGCACAAATTGGTCATAAAATGTGATCTGATCATCATCTAAGTCACAACAATAGACAATCACAGTCTGCTTAAACTAATAACACACAAAACATGAAATGTTGCCATGTTTTTATTTAACACACCATGTAAACATTCACAATGCAGGTGGAAAAAGTATGTGAACCCCTAGACTAATGACATCTCCAAGAGCTAATTGGAGTGAGATGTCAGACAACTGGAGTCCAATCAATGAGATGAGATTGGAGGTGTTGGTTACAGCTGCCCTGCCCTATAAAAAACACACACACCAGTTCTGGGTTTGCTTTTCACAAGAAGCATTACCTGATGTGAATGATGCCTCGCACAAAAGAGCTCTCAGAAGACCTACGATTAAGAATTGTTGACTTGCATAAAGCTGGAAAGGGTAATAAAAGTATCTCCAAAAGCCTTGCTGTACATCAGTCCACGGTAAGAGTCCACAGTTTTTCTTGCAACTGTATATTATTACCACACACATGTGCTGTCCACTTTCTACTGTAAGGAATATATCTGCTTTATTTTTTCATATCCTTCTTTTTTTTTAAATTCTTTATTTTTGAGGGTTTGCAAGCGAAGAACTCAAGGTACAACATGTGCACAAAAGAATAGTATATAACAAGTTACATATGTGAGAATTATTATGGTATTCAAAGTTGCACAGGTGCTACGTCTACCCAATTTTAATTTTATGAGTCAGGTTAGGTTAATCCCCCTAGCCTGTGCGGAGAAAGTTCTGTGGTAATGTCAACGGGGGATTGGGTGGGATGCTTGATGTACCCTGCCAAAGGATGTGGAGTGACATGCTTAACTTAGGATAAGTGCGTCAGGGGTCGGAGACGTTTAGATAATGTGGCCTGTGGTTACCCATGGCCATTTGCTTGCTTTATGATCGGTGCCTGACTGTCAGGTGGTTCGCCTTCCTCGCAGTGAGGGCTATCGTCAAGTAAGCTGGGACCCAA
This sequence comes from Pelobates fuscus, assembly GCF_036172605.1. Classification (NCBI taxonomy): domain Eukaryota; kingdom Metazoa; phylum Chordata; class Amphibia; order Anura; family Pelobatidae; genus Pelobates; species Pelobates fuscus. The sequence goes on from NC_086318.1 coordinate 94,442,872, forward strand.
CATGGTCTGGGTTAGGGTGGGGTGGGGGAGGGATGGATGTCGCTTAGGTCATATCATTGGCTGTCCGCTTACGGGGCCTGGTTGAGATTGTATCTTCTAAACAGAGGCAATATAAGAGTAATGTAAAAGAGCATAAACGCTGTAACATGTGACTATCATAATGGAAAAGTCCCGCAGTTGTGCTTAGGAACTGGTATATGCTATGGGCCTAGTAGGCCTTCAACTGGGTGTTATAGTGCATACTGCAAAGTACATTATGACATGTTATAGAGGTGGATATCTGCTTGGCTCAGGTCGGTAGGTCTGCAGCTCTCGGCAATGTTCCTCTGGGCACAAAGGGTGTGATGTCTGCGATGTTCCACGGTGGTCGGGTGTTAGTGATGCTCACCGGCGCTGGGAGACCCAGTGTTTGGAAGAAGGTTGGTGCTTCTGAAGCCCTCGTCAGGAGTTGCGTCTTACCAGCATGGTCTACCATCAGCCTGTGGGGACCCCATTTGTATGGGATGGAATTCTCTCGGAGGTGCTGCGTTATTTGGTGGAATGTTCTGCGCCATGTGTGTCGTGATAAATCTCTGTATAGTGTCAAGCTTGCACCTTCAAAGGAGATCGTGGGGGTGCCCCTTGTTGCAAGAGCTAGTGATTATAGCCAGTATAGCAGTGCAAAGCAGTTATAGCTTGTATAGCTGTTCCCTACAATCACGAGACGAGGCTCTGTGCTGAGGGTAAGCAAGAACTCTTTTAATGGTAGCCACGACTGGCCTTTTATGCAGGTCCCCATGCAAGGGGCACTCCCCCCTGGACCTGAGAGTAACCACAGCAGAAACAAATACACAATTACATTGGCTCACAGATCCAGGACACCCACACATAACTAGGCCAATCCCTCCTCTGTACCTGGGAGATAATTGAGTCAAGTACTGTATTTACTCAATTATCTCCAGACACAACAACACACATTTTCATAAAACCCCCAAAGTACCTTTAAAACATACAAAACCCGCACAAAAGTTACATCCCCTGATAGCCCCAATCAGGGGTTAAGGAATTTCCTGGAAGTCATAGTTTTGGCCGACCACACGCATGGTCCCATGCCCTAAAGAGTTCCATAGAATTGTGGCTAAGTGTCGCTGGGGACCGACTGGGAACCGCAAAGTTTCCATGCCGAAAATAGTTCCTGGGCATTCCCTGCTAAGTCCCCCTTGTGACGAAGGACTAATTGCTAGCCTCCTGCCTTCCGACTATGGGCCCTGTGCTGATAGCTGTATTTTACCCTGCAATAAGGTTTATTTGGGTATTTCTGCCGGGGTGTTTGGGACTTTCAGTATGTGAGTAGTGCTACCCCAGATAGCTATGTCATGGAGCCTATTCGTGTAACAAAATACTATGGAAAAGACTTTGGCTCCATGGCGATTGAATTGTATGTATGTAATCTGAGCGCCATTCAATAATAATGTGCACTCAGATCTAAGCTATCTGGGGATATGTTGCATGTATATGTTTTATGTAGTAATTGTAACATTGTGTAATTTTAAGTCTTTTTGTAACCATGTGGTTAATGGAGTCTTGCCTCTGTCCTGGGAGATAATTTGATTACTTCCCAATTATCTCCAGGATAGAGAAGAGGGATTGTGATGTCACTGTGGGAGTGTTTTGTTTGTATTGTCTGTGATTGGTTGTACTGTGTCCCACCCTGTGGGATGTCCCCTTGCATGGGGACTTGCATAAAAGCCAGTGTGTGGTCATTAAAATCAGATCATCTTGAACCTTTCTTGAAGCCTTGGCTCATGTTTGGGGGAAGGGATACCTACACTCTGGGGATTGCTATAATCACTTACTCCCCAGAGTAAGCTCTCGCAATAGCTTGATTTGTTCCTGCTACGCTCTCTGTATTTAGGAGAGGTTCACCCACTGGGAACTGGATCCTGGTCGTGGATCCAGGGTGGGTGGAGACGGCAAGACCCCGGCACAGCTGTATCGCTGGAAGTGGGGTCTGCAGTGCTGATGGTGTCGGTTGGAGTGCTTGGAGTCGTCAGCGAGCACTAGCAGCATCGATTGGCGGAGGTACTCAGTCGGAGTGCAAGCGTTCCGTAACTCCCCTGAAGTCTATTAGCGGTTTTGGTCCATGCGAACGGCCGCCAGGGAGCTAGCGTTTGCTTCTATGGAAAGTGCCGAACCAGGGGGAATAAACTATGGGTCTTTACAGTCGCTCACAGTTCACAGTGGGATTGTTTTTGGCTGGTGGCTCTGGGACGCAGGAGGTGGGACAGGCCTATCCAGAGGAGATGTGCCGGCTCAGGACTGTAACGGACCGTTTCACTTACAAGAGGATAACCCAGTTTAGGCGATAATCCCCTTTTTGAGAGACAGGCACAGCTACTGCAGAACACCAAACTCCCGAACTGGAAACACACGGATTCACCAACTCTCGAACAGCAGACACACGAACCCTGGAAGCAGCCGAACAGGAAAAGCAATACTAACAGCTTACACTCCTGGCAGTCGGCATACAGTCCCCTTTCCCCCCCAAGAAAGAGACACACTCCAGCTTCAGGGTTAAACAGCAACAACACAGATTTATTCACACACAGGCTTATATGAGATTCTCCCATGCAAGGGAGGGGTTTACAGTACACCAATCCAGTTTAAGGTACAACCCACACATCTCCTCCCTCCAACATATCTGTTAACACAATTAACAGGGACATAGTTTTACCCAAGTTTTGGATGTACCCTAAATACTTGGGGTACATCCACAAATCCAATATCTCCAGATAGCCCTAGTCTGGAGGAACAATATATGTTAAAATCAGCCCATTCGGATAAACGGTTCGGGAGTTATGGGACTTTAAAGTATTGACCGACCGCATGGGTAAAGTATCGAAAACAGTTCCATGCATTTTGGCCCTGCGGTCGGTCACAGAAAAGGGAACGAAACAGACGAATTGCCTGGGTTATGGAGCCTAAGGGGGATTCGCATGAATCCCCTAGTTCGTGAGTTTCTTTCTACCGGTAGTTTCCCCACGAAATCCTGGAAGTCTGGAGGTCTCAGCGGTACTTGCCTAGTCGAGTGTCCGTTTTCAGTTCCAGACACTCGACGGCAAAACCCCGCTGTTTGGTAGTTTAAGATGGCCGCCGCCACGTGTTAGTTTCCCGAATGGCGGCCACCCAGAGGACAAAGAATATATTACACTGATTGCCAATTACCCGTTTGCAACATTGTTGCAACCGGTAATTGGAGGCACACTTATTCCTGGGTGGTCTGGTTGTTCGGTAGTTTCACTCAATATACTGAAGGGAGTGATTCTACCGAACAATCAGATGAATGCTGCATACATATCCCAGTTTAAACTCAACACATAAATACATATGTAATATTAAAGGCAGTATACTGGAATATGCTCCACAGTCTTAAAGGTACAGTATCCCCAAAGTCCCAATAGGTCCACGGATGGCCCTTAAAGGCCCAGTAGCAGTAATATAAATTATTACATGCCCAAATATAGTTTTTACAGTACAATATGTCCTGGGACCATAGTCGCAGGGCAGGAGGCTAGCAACCAGGCTTCTCCAGTTCACAGTGGCGAAGTTGGTTTCGCCACAAGGACATCATGCTTGGAGTACTCGGGCGCCTGGCATGTGGGCTGTCTATGTTAAGATCTGGAATGAATGGGAGGAGGCTGTGCCGGGATCCCGCAGTTAAGGGAAAGGAGGTTGGATACCATCTTGTAGTTCTTGTGTTATTTTTTCACCCTTCATGCGTCTCTGTCTGTGATTGACTGGAATATGGCGACTTTTGGCATTTTTGTTTAAGTTAAATATTTGGGAGCATCTTACCAAAAAATTTATAATTTGCCACGTCCAGTGTCTTTTAAAGTGTTACACAAAGATTGGTGGGTTTTTTTCAAGGGTCTGCTCATCTACTTTCGAATGGGTGTTTTTTTTTCTTTTCAGATTGGTGAACTGGTGGGTAGTAATCAGGCTGGTGTCGGTGGGGGATGTGGAAGTCGAATTGGGAGACGGATAGAGTGGAGATTCAGTTGGGTCAGAGTTCTACGGTTACACTATTGTATCTGCAGGGTCTGATGCCTGCTAATTTTTTTGTTCTTCTAGCTATGATGGGATTCATCCTGGGGTTGTGGGTTGTTTTTTGGTACATGCAGATGGGTCTGCTTTGTCGTAATGTAATTTTTTTTAAAGGTTTTTCAGATGGTTTTGTAGTGGTTGGGCTTGGATTTGATGCAGTTTAGGACTCTTCGAATAGTGGCAGCAATGGAGACACCCATTAGGCAAGGAGACGGAGACATTGGCATGACGCTGAAAATAAGATAAATAGCATTAAGGGGGAGGCAGGATTTCCTTTAAGCAAATTAAAGGAACAATCTGGTCACCATAAATGAAAATGCTATGATGCCAGGAGGCCCCTGGGCGCTCTCTTTTGTTTAAAGGGTTAAACCGCTCTCAAATGGTTTAACACCAAAGGCTTCCTCCAGCTCCAGATCTCCAGGTTGCTCAGTGCTATTCAGCTTCTGAAACAGAGTGTCAGGAAGTGAAGATTGACACAAGGCATGGGTGCTGTTGATTGGCTATAGTGATCAGCTGATGCTCTAAGCCAATCGCTAGTTCCCAGTTCATAATTTTTTTTAAACTTTTTTATGAATGGGGAGCAACTAATTAACTTAGAGTGCAAGCTGACCGCTTTAGCCAAACAGCGGCACCCCTACCTTTCCGCTACTTTCTGCTTTTTTTGTGTGTGTGTGATAAATGTTTATGTATATGCAATGTAAAACTTTATTGAAGAATGTATGAGAGAGAGAGAGAGAGAGAGAGAAGAAAAAAACAAAACATTTAAAATATATCCCCCTTTTCAAGTTTCTTCCTCATCCATTCATTGCCACACAAAAGTCTAGTGTTATAACGGTTATTACTTGAATGAGCATGAGTACTAGCGGCAGAGTTCGTAGGACTAGATGTGTCTCTACATTGGTAAGAATAATCCCTTTTAATAGTGTCCTTTAAATCTGCAAACAGAACAAAAGATGGCAGTTCCCACTTCTTGATACTGTTAGTAATGGAAGCAATATTCTCCGCCAGATGTAGGTTGTGGGCAATAGTGTATATCCACATTGTCTTCTCACTATAAAAAAGTCAGCTTCCCCACCTATTTTCATAGCATGTCCCATGCCATCAGTGAGGGAGTTTGTCTTGCTGTTAAGTCCAATGATATTTGCGGAAATCCATACTTCCAATCCAGTTCCGACTCCTCCCAGAAGGGCTGCAAATATATCCCGTTTTTCCCGACTCCCTGCTTTGCCTAAACCAATCCCGCTGTTGTTCCGGACACCTTGGAGGAATAGAAGGATTATTAAAATGTAGACTCTAATCTTTTTAAACGGTGATACAGCTTATACTTATCCATCCTGTAACAAGGATCCACCATGATCTTCTGTTGACACACATCATCATCCTAATATAGCTTTGCCTTGCTCTTTGGGAACACTAGATCTCATCATTAGAAATGTATAGCGATGGGGGGCGGAGCTAGCCACGGAACGGAATGGCCGCAAGCTAAGCGAGCTCCTCTCCAAACGGGTTGAATCCGCATCCATCGGGCGAAAAAATTAAAGATGGGGCATCCCAAACGAGCTGCATCAACTCCCCATGCCTCCGGTAAACAGCCGGCGGGAAAATCGGGAGCCCTTACCAAATATTTCCGCGACAATGAGGAACCCTGACCCGGCGTGGTAGGCCCGAACATGGCACCGGACTCACCTCCACACAACTCTCCGCCATCCAGCCCAGCGGATTCGGAAATGTCCGGATTACCTGTGGACAGTGAAGTAAGGGACCTCCTCCGCAATATGCCTTCCAAACAGGATCTGGCAAAAATGCTGGGTAAGTTGGAGATGTCCTTCCAGGGCAAACTAGACGCCATAAGTGCAGACATACACCACCTAGGTGACAGAATTGGGTCACTAGAAGATGACAGGAATGTCACACGCACGCAGATACAATCCCTCCAAGAAACAGTGAGAGCCCACACTACCCAGCTAGCAGATATGCGGCGCTCCCTGGACGATCTAGATAATAGAGGGAGACGAAATAACCTGAGAATAAGGGGTATACCTGAAAATGACAAAGAAGACATCATGGCAGTGCTCACTGAGCTTTTTAATTTAATACTTGATAGGGCTCCTGACTCAACCATTATATTTGACAGGGCCCAAAGAGCCCTACGGTCCAGGGGCCTCACAGCGGATAGACCCAGGGATATAATCTGCAGGCTGCACTACTACAGGTGCAAAGAAGACATACTGGCAGCATTAAGAAACTCCAGCCAGCCGCTGTTTTTTCACAATGACCCTGTCAGTATATACCCTGACCTTTCCTGGCTCACACTACAAGCCAGACGTTCACTGAAACCCATCACTGACCAACTGAGGGTACGGAACATCAGATACAGGTGGGGGTTCCCATTTGCCCTCAGCACAACGGTTAATGGCAGTCAGCACATAATCTATACCATACAAGACGTCCCTGTGTTCCAGAGAGCCCTAGACCTCCCTATGACATACATCAGTGATTGGTACAGCCCGATGACACCACAGGAGTTACCTCCAGCACCCCAACGCCCTCGTTGGCAGCAGGAAACAAGGAAAAGACACAAAGACACCACGGACTTCGTGCCACATGGAGACACGAGATCGCCCTCCGCAAGGAGGCAATGACCTACTCAATTACCGCGGACGAACCGCACACCACGGACACAGCTCCTATTAATTGACAGAGAAAAAGACCCACAAAGAACACAGGATTTCGAGATATGCGACTTTTCAGCCAAGAGCTAACTCAAGGACACCAGAGCCACAATAGACGAAAAATAAGGACGATGCTCTCACGATTTACCACGACTTATCCCGGTCTTCTCACGGATACACAGGGGGACGGAGCCTAATACGGCTTTGAAGGGACTGCCTTCCACGACACCGAGACTTTCTGTGATCAGGCAGAGTGCCAATATGCGTGATGAGAATACCACATGCACGCTCCGCAGGTCCTCGCAAGGGCGGGTAATATGATGCCAACCTAATTTTGTTTTATGTATATACTTTATGTCCATGGGTAAATTATCCGAATCCACATGTATGTGCATATTGCTACACGAATTGCATCATAATCTCCTATAGCTCCGTTCAGCAAGCATATCTCTGACAGTCTCGCCACGCTACCCCGACCAATCCACTTGAGATAGCTCCTCCCGCCCAACCCATATTAAAAAAAAAAAGAAAACAACGCGCTCACCTGCTATAGACCTCAAGGTATATCGGATAAGGGAACTCTCTAATTCCTAGACGACCAAATTGACAATGACTCATAGTGCCACACGGCACACGTTCCACTACCATACCAGCCCACATAGACCTAGACCAGGGAGTCAACGTGAGCGTCCATGAACGTATCTTGCAATCAACTACCAGGATATATAGTAGTGCCCTTCTTAAATCCTCCCCCCCCCCTCCCCCCCTCCCACGGTACCTATCACACCACCACAGGCAGAGCAGGGGTAGGGGGGCGGGGGATGCTACTGCGATGTCTCACTCAATCCCCATGCCTATACCCGAGGCCCGACTCGAGGGACCCGACACCAGGAGCCCCATGCCCTTATTACGTACCCGCCCATTAAGCTGACATTACCACTCCAAGCGGGATTCACACCAGATGGGAAGGTGACCGGCCATCTATACGCGAACAGACTTAACAGATAGTCCCTAATCGACTATCCCCCCCCCCACTGGGATAGATCACCGAAATATATAAGCTACTGCTACCGCATGCTTATACCATCTAGTAACTGCACTTAGGTCTCACTGACCTACACCACGGCAACAGATAGGTTCTCGGGAGATCTTCTCGCCCGAGACAGCTGCCACAGGTATTTGCGCGCCTGACCCAGGTGCCATTTCTAACTCAGGTTCTCGATATTATCTGATTGTTTACTGAGTAACTGTTATCTTTTTGTTTCTTTTTTATTTTTCTTTCTTCTTTGATGTGTTATTGCTTGTAAATTTCTTGGTGTTTCTGTACAGACAGGTCTGTGGCTAAGCGCTGGGCGGGGGCACGACACGAGCCCTAGATATCTGATCATCTTAGATCAATAATGACCACCCTACGCATAATCACTCTTAATGTGAAGGGTTTGAACTCCCCAGAAAAACGCTCCCTAGCTCTTGCTGAGCTACATAGATTGCGGGCCGACGTGGCGTTCCTCCAGGAAACCCACTTTAAAAAAGATAATGCTCCCAACCTGAGAAACAATAGATATCCCACAGGCTACATCGGCCATTATACTGAAAAAAACCCAAAGGAGTGGCCATACTACTTTACGCTCAGGTACCATTCACGCTCCTAGACCAGAAAACCGATGACTCAGCTATTTCCCCTAGGAGTGGTTCCATGGATGTACCAGGGGCGGTCAGTGTAAAAAGCAGGTCATCTGCGAATGCAGAGATCTTGTATTCCTGCTGACCCACCTGGCAGCCTGTGATGTCTGCGTTGTCCCTAATCCCTTATGCTTATAAAGGGAACCATAGGACACAATAAAATCACTTTCGGCAACATGTACTTACCTAACACAGGCCAATGCAAGACCCTTAAGAAATGTTTACATTGGATAGAAACTTTTGCGGAGGGCATCCTTATTATGGGGGGCGACTGTAACCTATCTTTAGACTCTGTATTGGACACCACATCAGTCACTCCCAATCGGCTTGACCCGTTACGTAAGCACTTCTCCCGCCTACTAGACAGCTCCCAGCTCTACGATTGCTGGAGAATTAGTCACCCAAATAGGAAAGACTACTCCTACTACTCCCCAGCGACTCGTACATACTCCAGATTGGACATGTTCTTTTTACCACACAGGCTCCTACACTTAGTGTCATCTTGCTCCTATGGTCCTATCACGTGGTCAGACCACGCGCCCCTGTCTCTTGCCGTTCATATCCCCTCCATACCCCTGAAAACCTACCAATGGAAACTAAACGACCTACTACTGAATGACAAATTAGTAATCAAACAAGTACACTCCTCCCTACAACAGTACTTTCAGGAAAACTCCTCCCTAGAGACTTCCCCCCCATTAACATGGGAAGCACATAAGTGTGTGCTACGGGGACAGCTCATAGCTATAGCCTCAAAACAGAAAAAACTGAGAGAGGGTAAAATTAAATCCCTAACAGCAGATATTCGGGCTCTGGAGGCAACCCACCACAGTAAAGACTCCTTTCAGACATATAAGGCACTACTAGCAAAGCGCACTGAACTGAAACAAATTCTGAACACACAGGTTCAACGATCATTACTCCGCACCAAACACACTTACTTCTACTCTGGAGGCAAATGCGGACGCCTCCTGGCCTCTGCGTTAAAACAAAGTAGGCATAAGACATTCATAGCCAAGGTCGGGCACCCAAACAAAGGCGTCTCACACACCCTGCCAGATATCATGGAAGCCTTTCATACGTTTTACTCAGAGCTATACAACCTCCGGAACTCACCCCCGCTAGCACAAGATATTGAACACTTCCTGGCTCCCAGGGTGCGTAAAAAAATACCTAGTGGAGCATTACAAACCCTAGATGGCCCATTGACGAAAGACAAATTCTTAAAAGTTGTAAGCTCGTTACCTCAGCGGAAAAGCCCAGGCCCAGATGGTTACACTGCTAAATACTAGTGTTGTCGCGAACCCGAAATTTTCGGTTCGCGAACGGCGAACGCGAACTTCCGCAAATGTCCGCGAACCGGCGAACCGCGCGAACCGCCATTGACTTCAATGGGCAGGCGAATTTTAAAACCAACAGGGACTCTTTCTGGCCACAAAAGTGATGGAAAAGTTGTTTCAAGGGGACTAACACCTGGACTGTGGCATGCCGGAGGGGGATCCATGGCAAAACTCCCATGTAAAATTGCACAGTTGATGCAGAGTCTGCTTTTAATCCATAAAGGGCAGAAATCACCTAACATTGACACCTGTCCTCAAAGCCCCTGATACACACTGACACAGAGCAGAATAGAGACTGTTCCCCGTCCTCAGAGACCATGATACACACTGACACAGAGCAGAATAGAGACTGTTACCCCTACATAGGGTCACTTGGCAGATATGGCGGGGTCGTGGGAGGGGGAGGATGACTTTCACCTCTTCCCCTGTTACATCACCCTTATACGCTGTGTAAAGCATACTATTTAATTTGATCAGCATGGCCACTTGAGTTTTTATAGTTTTCACGCTGCTTGTAGTTTATATATGGTTCACAAAAATCAAACAAACGATAAAGTAAACATGTAAGGATTCAGAATATTCTTTCAAACCCTTACACATTGTGTGTACGTATTTTTTGTCTTAAGTTTGTGGCTTTAAAGAGGTTTACGTTGTTTCTATGATGTGCATAACATGTTCTTGTAAATGTTTGTTAAATTTTTCCTGGAATTGTAATTTTTGAATCTGAATAAAGATAGTCAAATCCCTGATACACACTGACACAGAGCAGAATAGGGACTGTTCCCCCTACATAGGGTCACTTGGCAGATATGGATTGACACCTATCCTAATGATCCCTGATACACACTGACACAGAGCAGAATAGAGACTGTTCCCCCTACATAGGGTCACTTGGCAGATATGGATTGACACCTGTCCTCAAAACCCCTGATACACACTGACACAGAGCAGAATAGGGACTGTTCCCCCTACATAGGGTCACTTGGCAGATATGGATTGACACCTGTCCTCAAAACCCCTGATACACACTGACACAGAGCAGAATAGGGACTGTTCCTCCTACATAGGGTCACTTGGCAGATATGGATTGACACCTGTCCTCAAAGCCCCTGATACACACTGACACAGAGCAGAATAGAGACTGTTCCCTGTCCACAGAGACCATGATACACACTGACACAGAGCAGAATAGAGACTGTTCACCGTCCACAGAGACCATGATACACACTGACACAGAGCAGAATAGAGACTGTCCCCCCTACATAGGGTCACTTGGCAGGTATGGATTGACACCTGTCCTCAAAGCCCCTGATACACACTGACACAGAGCAGAATAGAGACTGTTCCCTGTCCACAGAGACCATGATACACACTGACACAGAGCAGAATAGAGACTGTTCACCGTCCACAGAGACCATGATACACACTGACACAGAGCAGAATAGAGACTGTTCCCCGTCCACAGAGACCATGATACACACTGACACAGAGCAGAATAGGGACTGTTACCCCTACATAGGGTCACTTGGCAGGTATGGATTGACACCTGTCCTCAAAACCCCTGATACACACTGACACAGAGCAGAATAGGGACTGTTCCCCCTACATAGGGTCACTTGGCAGATATGGATTGACACCTGTCCTCAAAACCCCTGATACACACTGACACAGAGCAGAATAGGGACTGTTCCTCCTACATAGGGTCACTTGGCAGATATGGATTGACACCTGTCCTCAAAGCCCCTGATACACACTGACACAGAGCAGAATAGAGACTGTTCCCTGTCCACAGAGACCATGATACACACTGACACAGAGCAGAATAGAGACTGTTCACCGTCCACAGAGACCATGATACACACTGACACAGAGCAGAATAGAGACTGTCCCCCCTACATAGGGTCACTTGGCAGGTATGGATTGACACCTGTCCTCAAAGCCCCTGATACACACTGACACAGAGCAGAATAGAGACTGTTCCCTGTCCACAGAGACCATGATACACACTGACACAGAGCAGAATAGAGACTGTTCACCATCCACAGAGACCATGATACACACTGACACAGAGCAGAATAGAGACTGTTCCCCGTCCACAGAGACCATGATACACACTGACACAGAGCAGAATAGGGACTGTTACCCCTACATAGGGTCACTTGGCAGGTATGGATTGACACCTGTCCTCAAAGCCCATGATACACACTGGGGGGAGCTACTGTCCTCCCCAACCCCTGCGCGGTGGGTGGGGGCCATAAATCACAATGGGGGGACCTACTGTCCTCCCCCCCTCGGCCCCCACCCCTGCGCGGTGGGTGGGGGCCATAAATCACAATGGGGGGGCCTACTTACACTAGAAACCTTTTTTCTTTGTAAAAGCACGCTATAGAGGCACCAGGTATGATTGGCAATGTGCACTGGAACAGTTCTGGAGAGCACACGCTGAAGGAAGGACTGACAGAGCCGCTTGAAGGACACTGACTGGCTGCTATTAGCTTACACTAGAAACCTTTTTTCTTTGTAAAAGCACGCTATAGAGACACCAGATATGATTGGCAATGTGCACTTGAACAGTTCTGCAGAGCACACACTGTAGGCCTGACACACCCGCTTGAAGACAAGTAACTGCTATTCAATCTATAACAGTGAAAAAAAAATTTTGGTTTTAAAAGCACGCTATAGAGACACCAGATATGATTGGCAATGTGCACTGGAACAGTTCTGGAGAGCACACGCTGAAGGAAGGACTGACAGAGCCGCTTGAAGGACACTGACTGGCTGCTATTAGCTTACACTAGAAACCTTTTTTCTTTGTAAAAGCACGCTATAGAGACACCAGATATGATTGGCAACTGTCAAAGCACGCTGGCACAGGTCTGCAGAGCACACGCTGAAGGAAGGCCTGACAGAGCCGTTTGAAGGACACTGACTGGCTGCTATTAGCTTACACTGGAAACCTTTTTTCTTTGTAAAAGCACGCTAAAGAGACACCAGATATGATTGGCAACTGTCAAAGCACGCTGGCACAGGTCTGCAGAGCACACGCTGAAGTAGGCCTGACACCCAGACGCTTGCAGACAACTAACTGCTCTTCTATTACAGTGAAAAAAAATATTTCTTTTAAATGTAAAGCTTAACCTATTGTTAAAACAGATATGAGTGGTGGCACTGACTGTGCAAATGGGCAAGGCATCCAACCTGACACAGAAGCTGGCAGGCAGGCAACTGCTCTTCTATTACAGTGAAAAAAAAAATATTTCTTTTAAATGTAAAGCTTAACCTATTGTTAAAACAGATATGAGTGGTGGCACTGACTGTGCAAATGGGCAAGGCATCCAACCTGACACAGAAGCTGGCAGGCAGGCAACTGCTCTTCTATTACAGTGAAAAAAAATTATTTCTTTTAAATGTAAAGCTTAACCTATTGTTAAAACAGATATGAGTGGTGGCACTGACTGTGCAAATGGGCAAGGCATCCAACCTGACACAGAAGCTGGCAGGCAGGCAACTGCTCTTCTATTACAGTGAAAAAAAAAATATTTCTTTTAAATGTAAAGCTTAACCTATTGTAAAAACAGATATGAGTGGTGGCACTGGGCAAGTAGGCACAGTATCCAATGTGAACCTCACACAGAAGCTGGCAGGCAGGCACCTGCAATTACATTACACAGGAAAAAAAAAAAAAGCAGCCTGATGTTATAGCCCTAAAAAGGGCTTTTTGGGGTGCTGTCCTTACAGCAGAGATCAGATGAGTCCTTCAGGATTGTAGTGGACACTGAATACCCTAGCCTAGCTATCAATTTCCCTATCTAATCAGCAGCAGCTAAACTTTCCCTCCTCTCACTAAGCATGCATCTGAATGAATCGAAAATGGATGCTGGGAGGGAGGTTGGAGGGTGTGGAAGGGAGGGAGTGCTGCTGATTGGCTGGAATGTGTCTGCTGACCGAGAGGCACAGGGTCAAAGTTTGCCCAATGATGACGAATAGGGGGCGGATCGAACTGCGCATGTGTCCGCCCGCCACGGCGAACGCGAACACGCTAAGTTCGCCGGGAACTGTTCGCCGGCGGACAGTTCGGTACATCACTACTAAATACTTTAAAAATTTCAAGGACATACTAGCAGACCCCTTTCTTGACGCTTTTAACTTCCTCAGCGATACCCCAGCTCTGCCCACCCCGGCTCTAGAAGCCCATATCACTTTATTACCAAAACCAGGAAAAGACCCCACTAATTGTGGTAGTTACCGTCCGATCTCTCTAATCAATGTGGACCTCAAAATTTTTACTAAAATACTCGCAAACCGTTTACGCCCCTTACTACCCAACCTCATCCATACAGACCAGGCAGGCTTTGTCCCGGGTCGAGAGGCAAAGCACAATACGACAAAGCTCCTGAATCTCATCCACTTATCTCATTCTCACCACATACCCAGCCTCCTGCTCTCAGTCGATGCTGAAAAAGCATTTTACCGAGTGGACTGGTCTCTCCTAAAAGCCACCTTACATGCCATGGGCTTTGGGCCCAACTGGGGAAAATGGCTGGACGCTATATACTCCACCCCCACGGCCAAACTTAAAATCAACGGACAACTGTCCGACCCGGTACACATAAGAAACGGCACAAGACAGGGGTGCCCCCTATCCCTTCTCCTCTTCATCCTTACGATGGAGCCATTCCTTCAAGGGATTAGGGACAACGCAGACATCACAGGCTTCCAGGTGGGTCAGCAGGAATACAAGATCTCTGCATTCGCAGATGACCTGCTTTTTACACTGACCGCCCCTGGTACATCCATGGAACCACTCCTAGGGGAAATAGCTGGGTATAATAAGGTATCCAATTTCCAAGTTAATTTTGCCAAGAGCGAGATCCTACCCTTAGAAATCACTCATCACATGCAAACAACATTGAAGGAGCGGTACCCTTTTAAGTGGGCCGCTGCGGATGTAAAATACCTAGGAGTACGCCTACCGCGGATTCTCACAAATACCTATAACATTAATTTTATCCCACTTCTCCAACAGATAGAAACCGACCTAGCCATGTGGCACAAGCCCCAATTTGGGTGGCTGTGCCGCATTAACATTCTAAAAATGAATACACTCCCGAGACTGTTATACCTCCAACAAACACTCCCAATCCGTATCCCCAAAACATTCTTCACCAAAATCAGGCACATCTTCACCAAATTTATCTGGGTGAATAAACATCCTAGGATAGCTTTTACCACACTCACGAAACCCAAGAACCAGGGCGGACTGGGGATGCTACACATAGAGCTCTTCCATAAAGCGATCACGCTCACTAGGATATATGAATGGGCCAACTCATGCCCGCAGACACAATGGGTGCAACTGGAGAAATCCTTTTTCAAAACCCTGCTCCATGGGGTCCCATGGCATGACTCCGGATCCACGTTATTGTCTCTAAACCAACCCCACCACCCCACCATCACACCCACGCTCCAAACCTGGAGACACTTGAGACAGGGGTCCGATATCTCCCCTCACCCATCCCCCCTATACCCCCTGACTGGGAACCCGAGGTTTCAATCAGGACTCCCACACCACTCCTTTGACTTATTGAACCTACCCCAGAAAACGCCCTATTTGAGACTACATTCAGTCCTTGAGAGCAGTTCAGTCAAGCTGCTTGAATCCCTAATGGGACAGGAACAACCCACGACGTTGCAGACTTTTAAATACGCGCAACTGACCCACTACATTCGGTCCACACAATCATTACTAGCAGGCTCCCGTGCATTCACGACATACGAAATATACTGCACATCTCAGTCTCTCAAAAAAAAACACCTATCGATATTTTACAAGATGCTTCAAGATGAGCTTAGGGGACAAACGCTGCATTACACCCAAGCTTGGAATAGAGAACTCTCCACAAATATCTCTCAGGGGGAATGGGGCACCATATTTCAGGGCATACAGAGATCCTCCAGCAGCACCGCTATCCAAGAAAGCTCGTACAAAAGGAGAGCGCGGTGGCACTATTCGCCCACTAAATTGCAACGTATCTTCCCACTCACACCGGATACGTGCTGGTGCTGCGGGCAAATAGGAGGCACGACGGCTCACATCTGGTGGCATTGCCCGACCATACAATCCTACTGGAGGAGGGTAAGGGAGATAACCAACACAGTCACAGGGGGGAACATACCTCACAAGCCAGAAACATTGCTCTTCTTATTATTCTCAAACCCCATCGCCAAACCACAGAGGGTCCTAACGAACCATCTGTTCACAGCGGCCAACCTCCTAATCCCGGTACAATGGAAGGCAACTAGAGCCCCTTCAGTGAGGGAATGGATCCAGAGAGTGGAATCCATACGAGTGATGGAGGAACTGACAGCCTCTATGAATGGTAAATATGCCCAATATACCTCCACTTGGGAACCATGGTTACAATACATGGGCAAGGCCACAACCTCCTAAGAAACCGAATCGCACAGGGCCCTCATAATAATGACCACCCAGTGGTAACTGCCCCCCCCCCCCCCAGTCGCAGCGGTTAGCAAGCCACAGACCTGGCTAAGACGTTGGGACCCACTAGTCCCTGTTTATACTGTTTGGTTCATTTGTTAGTAAATTGCTGCTGGATACGGCATTCACACTATATAGATTGATATGTAAACCAAGGTAATGTGCCAGTAATCCAAAAGACCGGATGATAAAGTGTAGATGTGCCTAGTGCAGAACTCCACTTTACTGTTAATACTCCTATAATGTGACGGAGCACTAAGATGAAGGCTTACATCCTTTCCATTATTACTTATGTGATACTTACCACACTGTTCATGTCCTCCTACATAGCTCCTGATAAACTGATGTCACTGTGCAAATTTATGATATACTCACCAAGAAAGCTGATTTCTTCAAGTTCATACACTTTCAAGTGCCTAATATAACCAGCGATAAAGGTCACTCATCCCAATACAGGTGTTTACTACCTATGCAACTTGCTATAACCCGGCACTTTGTTATTTTCTGCTACCGTTTGATACTATTTCATGATTACACTTTGTATTGTTTCGCTGCTGTGTAAAGTTGACATCTGATTTTGTTATATGCTATAACACTGTGTCGCAAATGAGAAAACAATAAAAATTAAAAAAAAAAAAAAGAAAAGAAAAGAAATGTATAGCGATATGGGAGACTGGAAGACTGAGAGAAAGAACAACAAAAAAGCAACAACAAAAAAGCATGCACACAGATGTAGAGAACAAAACATTTTTTATTGCTGGGACCCCCCAATCAGTCTTTCCCTCCTCTCTCATCTGTTCCCTAAGATCTTTCATGTCTGCCTCCAATCTCTAAGTCTGCCTCTTTAAGTCTCAGTGTTCTCTATTCCCTTCTTTATTCCTCCAATTATCCCAATTCCGTCTATTGGTCTGATGCTCATCCCATCTATGGTTCCTCCTCCAGTTATTCTCCCAATAACTGTTCCAGTTGTTTTTTCATTTTTCTCCCCAACTGTGATTTTCCCAGTTATTACTACTTCTTTTTAGCCTCTCCCAGTTATTATTATTCCAATTATTGTTGATTGCCCGAGGCTCTTCCAATCTATTTCTCCCACTATCTCCCATTACATTGCTTCCTTTAGCATTGTCCCTATTCCTATGGTCCCTCTGTGGATCTCTCCATCTTTTGTCAAAGTCCTATTTTGGTCTCCATTTCTCATTATCCCTCTTGTTCTAAGGGACATCCCACCTCTGGTTTCTCCATTTACCATCTATATCTCTACCAGACTCGACCTTGAATGTTCTTACGTCTGATACAGAGCAGGCCTGCTTGATCCACCAATTGTCAGTTCTAGTTAGTACCATTTCTAAGTCTGTTTGTGTTGGATCAAAAAGCCTGACAAATTCTTGACACCCCCAGGGAAGGGCTTCCATCACTTTAGCAATGTGTTCTGGTGAGCCCAACACCAGGGGCTGTTGAGGTTGGCGCAATGTAGACCAGAACAATAACCGATGGGCTATCCCTCAAGGAACTCATAATATTCGCTATTTCTTTCTCTATGCTAAGTAGATAGACATTAGTTGCAGCAATTCTTCCTGCCTGATCAGACACACTGTTATTAAATCCCAATAGTCTGCTAGCCAAAGGACCCATAGCATATTCTAACAGTTCTCTCCATTCCTCTAAGTTAAGACCTCCATTTTTAGCTCTTTCTGCTCCCCTCATAAACCAATGTGTAAACGTATTAAAGTTGTTAGTTGGCATACTTCCCCACCATTTCTGGAAATTGCCTTTATCTGCAATAGACATTGGTCGAGTCTGCATAGACAATCCTGTTGGTGCTTGCCTTGCATTAAATAATTCTGATACAATAACTGGTGCTTGTGGTATGGTATCTACTTGTGGAACAGAATAACATAAGAACTCTTTTCTATTTTGGTTAAATTTTGGCACAGGTTCTTTATTTTGTGCCACGAACATATCCAGATCTCTAACTGCTTATTTTATCCCTTCTAATTTTGTTTTATTTTTATGGTTTATTATTATGTTTTGAAGTTCTGTTCTTATTTTTACTCCATTTTTACTCCCTCTGCTCTTCTATTTCTCTTAACTCCTTTTCTAGTTCCCCAACAATTGTAGTTGTTCTCAAAGCTGCAATTTTTAAACAATCCCTTTTGTCCATTGCTTCCTCCATTTTATTTGTTGTTTCCAAATTACGCTGCCGTAATTCTACAACTATGTCTATTAGGCCTCCTATTGTGACTACAACAGCTTGTGTGACCAAACGTTTTCTTTTCTTTGTTCTATACTTTTTGTTATTTACAATTTGTGTTAGTATGTCCATTAATCTCTCCTCTTTTTCACTGTCTGGGTGTGCTGGCTCTGGAAGCTCATATGGACCATCATGTTTTTGAATACTTAACGTACTTCTGTGGAAAAGTATTTGACCCCTTGAAAAGACATCCCTATTCTTTCACTCACCCAAGTAAGAACCCAATTTAAATCAATTTGTGACTAAAGTAGCACGATTCTGAATAGATGACTATTCAGTAGGCCAGGTGTAAATGGAAAAAAACAAAACTCAATTGCCTTTGTCTGCTAAACACCATGGGTGGGGAACACAATATCCACAACTCTACCGTGAAGCTTGATTTAGAATATGGCCTAACACATGC
This sequence comes from Pelobates fuscus, assembly GCF_036172605.1. NCBI lineage: Eukaryota > Metazoa > Chordata > Amphibia > Anura > Pelobatidae > Pelobates > Pelobates fuscus. The sequence goes on from NC_086318.1 coordinate 94,461,803, forward strand.
CCAGTTTTGTTATATGTAGCAAAATAGACTAGTACCCAGAATGCAAACTATATTGACCTTAATATGGTGAAGGTAATACTTGCTAATTAACTTCAAAACCAGTAGTGCCTAAATTAGCATATTAAAATAAAATTGCAAGGCCTGGAGGGTAGGAGTTATACCTGAACTAGGATATTCAAGACACACAAAAAAGTCTGGAAGCCTACTATAGTGTATTAAAATGCAGGGCTAGGCCTGTACTCTGATGGTCAAAACACAAAACAAAACTCAACTCAGATATTTGAAACACACAAAAAAAAAACCTGTATTATACCTTTGTTTTATGTAGAAAAATAAGCTAGTACAATATAAAGGATTAAAAGCAATAATATATTCAAAATTGAGGCCTATGCTGGTAGTGTATTAAAAAAAAGGAAGGCCTGAAAAAACTATTTGGCCTGAACTATGATAGTCAAAATACAACAAACTCAGATATTTGAAACACACAAAAAAACTTTATTAAAACAATAATATATTAAAAATTGAGGCCTATGTTGGTAGTGTATTAAAAAAATGAAGGCCTGAAAAAAACTACTAGGCCTGAACTATGATTGAGGCCTGATGCCTAAGCTGGTATATTAAAATGGAGGCCTGAACTAGACTCCAAACTCAATCAGCCCTTGATTTCCCATGCAGAGAATAATTAAAAAAAGTAATCTTTTTTCCCCCCCTCCCCAAAAATAAATCTGACTATCTATTCATTTGTTATTTCCTCATAAATAACCTTTGCAGAAGTCTAAAATTCATGGCCGCCAAAATGTGGTATATTACCAAAATAATATATATATATTACACAAAGTTCGTCTACATTAAAAAGGTATTTATTAGAAAGCAACAACACAATACTATAAATGCATCACAAACACACAGCCCAGACCAATGGAGCAAAAACCCTTTTAAATCTATCTCTCTTTATATATATATATATATATATATATATATATATATATATATATATATATATATATATAGTAATCCCCTTCCCCACATGTTTGATCTTACCCACGGTTAGGCCTTCACATCTAGTAATGGCTCAATGCTGCAAGTTCAACATCACATCCACCAAGGAAGAAAAGGAAGCAACAGACTGTAACATAGTTCACCATGACAATGGTAGCACAGCCAAGAAGGAACAGGGAGGAATAGAGATAGGGGGAAGTGGTTATCTCTCTTCTGACTTGTAAAGGTATTGAATTACTCAATTGCAATATCAAAGGGTAAAGCTTATCCCCCTGTAAGAAAGGCATACATGAGCTTGGTCACAAGACCCCTGGTCACCATATTAGTTTGATGACAAAATGTCACCACATCTCCTACTTTACCTTTGTGCTCATTCTGCCTCTTCCAGCTCATTGCTGACCTTTTCTGCTCTTTGTAGACCCTTCCTGCTACTTACAATCTCTTTCCTACTCTTCTAATCATTTCTTCTCATTCTCCTACTTTACATTTGTGCTCCTTCTGCCCCTTCCTGCTACTTGTTGACCCTTTCTGCTACTTGCTACCCTTTCCTGCTAATTTCTGTTCATTTCTTCTCCTTCTCCTACTTTACCTTTGTGCTCCTTCTAAATCTTTCTGCTACTTTACCTTTGTGCCCCTCCTGCCCCTTCCACCTCGTTGCTGACCCTTTTTGCATCTTGCTGCCCTTTCCAGCTCCTTGCTGGCCCTTTCTGCTCCTTCTCCTACTTTACTTTTGTGCTCTTTCTGATTATTTTTGCTCCTTTGCCTTTGTTCTCCTTCTGTCCAGTCTTGCTCCTTGCAGACCCATTTTGCTCCTTGCAGACCCTTTCTGCTTGCAAATCCTTTCTGCTCCTTGCTGACTCTTTCTGCTCATTTCTGTTCTTTTCTGCTCTTCTCCTACTTTACATTTGTGCTTCTTCTGCACCTTCCATCTCCTTGCTGACCCATTTTTGCTCCTTGCTGCCCTTTCCAGCTCCTTGCTGGCCCTATCTGCTCCCTCTCCTGCTTTACCTTTGTGCTCCTTCTGATTCTTTTTGCTCATTTGCCTTTGTTCTCCTTCTGTTCCTTCTTGCTCCTTGCAGACCTTTCCTGCCCCTTGCAGACCCTTCCTGCTCATTTCTCTTCCTTTGTGCTCCTTCTCCGACTTTACGTTTGTGCTCTTTCTGCCCCTTCAAGCTCATTGCTGACAGTATCTGCTTCTTGATGTCCCTTCCTGTTCATATTGTGTTCTTCTCCTTTCTGCTCCTTCTCCTACTTTACCTACTTTGCTCCTTCTGATTCTTTCTGCTCCTTTACCTTTGTGCTCCTTATGTCCCTTCCTGCTCCTTGCTGACCATTTCTGCTCCTTGCTGTCCCTTTCTGCTCCTTGCTCCCATTTCCAGCCCCTTGCAGCCCCTTTCTGCTCTTTGCAGACCCCTCCTGCTACTTACAAACCCTTTCTGCTCCATGCTGACCCTTTCTGCTCATTTCTGACTTTCTGACTTTCCTCAGGAGCTGGTGTCATTTGTGTGGTTAGGTTTTCGGAGGTTTTAGTTGGTAGAGCATCAGTGGGGAAATTTTTCAAAGGGTGGCTGCGGGTGCTGCTCAAGATGTGTTGGCGATTCATGCTGGGGGCAATGATTTAGGGCTGTTCCCACAGAGGGAATTAGTCTGGGGGATGAAGAGGGATGTTGACCAGCTACGGGAGCTGGTTTTTAGGAGGGTATTAACAGGACCCCGTTTTTGTGTGGTGGAGGCACTCAGGAGCTTCAGGTGGTTAAGTCCTGAACTGTGGGTGGATAAAGGCCAGGTTAAATTGTGGGGTAGATGGAGTAGGAAGTGGGCATGGTTAGGTTTAGTGTGGATTAGTCAGGGGTGTTACAGTTGGATTGTAGGTTCAAGCTCGTCGGTTGCTCCGAACCTGGGGGTGTACGGGATGTCTTGGTACACACCTGCAGTTTAATCAGTTTGAAATGGGCAGTTTGGACGGCAGTGTTAAATGTTATATGTTATTTATATTGTTATATATTGTTATTTTCCATGTTGGGTGATTGCCAGGGGTATTGTATGGGGGGATGTTGGTTTTAAATATGATTAAGTATTTTGTTTTATTTTGTTCTATAATAATTTAAGAAAGCTGAGGACAACTATTTTATATTAGAAAAGTCTGTGTCCATGTTTATTGAGAGGTTTTAAGGGTATGTGTTAGTGACAATGCCTGACAAACGACTGTGAGTATATCATGAATTAGCAAAGCTAAAATAAGAGTAAATGGGAGCGAATCTTGCTCGGATTTCAGACTGACTCGATCCGAATGATTACAACACCTGGATTTTTTGGGAGCTGGATTTTTAATTTTTTTTGACAATTTTAAAACATCCAAACTATATGGCCGCTGGCAGAGCTAGCAAAGCATGATAATTATTTTACCTACTCTGCCTGTCTGTGGGGAAGATCTAGACAATATCCGGTAACTATTTGATGTCTGGTAAATGTGCAAAATCTATATTTTATATGGTATTTGCATGTGAAAAGTCCCTTACACCAAAAAGATCAGACCAAATATTGCTCATTCAGTCGCCCAAATTTTAGCAGGATTTGGATTTAGTAAATATAATAATCAGAATGCAGTCATCTGCACTGATTTTTGTCCATCCAGGCATAATTCAGTGCTAAGTAAATAAGGCCCCACAATGCACTGTCGCAAACTGAAAACTGACATTGTAAAATGTACATGAGAAATGAAAGCTAGGAAGGAGTTAGGGAGGAGCTATAGTGGCAGGTGAACAACTTTGTTTTCTTGGCGCTATAGTTTCCCTTTAATAAATAAATAAACATTAATTTTGTTGAAACATCCTATCCTCAAACTGAGCAATTGGAACTGCATATATCCGACCTATCAGCTTTTACTCAAATTTGTTGAAGGCATGTAACAGAGCTCCCTGTACCCCTGGCTGGGTACCTCCGCCAAGGACCGATTCCTATCTGGAACAGTGGACCAACCGCAGATCTTCTGCCCACAGTAGCCTGGCTTGACTGAGGTCCTGGAACCACTCCCTCCTGGAGCCGAATGGGGAAAATCACCCAGATCGGTACAGGGGTTCGGGAATTTCCTGGAAGTCTTCATTTGACCGGCCGCACACGAGGCTCCTGCACAAAACAGTTCCATAAATCAAGGCTAGCGGTCAATCTAGTTCAGTAGTTTAAAACCGAACACACTACCGAACATAGTCAATGTTCTTACCCTGGAGCTTGTTTCCCTTGTTCGTGTGAATGTTTCCATTGAACAGGTTCTTCCTAAGTGTAGTAGAACCTAACGCAGGTGATGCTGCGGTCCAGCGGTGTTTGGGAGTTTCTGTGTCCGTTTTCCATTCCATGAACTTGACGACTAAACACCGCTGCCAACATGCGAAAAAGATGGCCAACACCTTGTGGTCGTCCATAGGAAATGCATACACCCAGATGAACACTTCGAACACTGCGGTGGAAATTGCTAGAAAGAAGCAATTAGGCTTAACAAGCTCTGGGGTGGTCTCCGGTTCATGTGGCTGTTCTTTTCCTGAACCATATAGTCCAAATACACGAACAGAGACTTTTACAGGGCATATTACAGGGCCCATAGTCTGTGGGCAGGAGGCTGGCAAGCAGGCTCCTCCAAGAGCTTGTGGCAAACTCATGTGGGAAGGGAAATTTGTCACAAGGGACTATTCTAAAAAGCACATAGGAAGCAGTGGATTTAAAATGCTTAAAATCAAAAACAAACAAAAAAAAATAACAAGAAAAAAAAAACTTTTTCTTTGGTGTTTAATCCCCCTTGTTTCCTGGTAAGCAAACATTCCTTCTACGCTTTGCTATTTTAAGTTTTGGCTGCTTTCCAGGAGCACTGCCCTCCTTGTTTTCTGACAGAAATGTTTGCTTATACTTTGTCAGCTGTACTTCAACCTCTGGTACAAAGGGTCAGTGTTTCTACTGCTGGGTGTTTGTTAGAAAAGTCGGTAAGTTGCATTAGTAAATCAATATTTTTTTCATCAAATAATATATGTCATGGTATGCACATGAGCAAATGTAAATAGTTTCTAGCAAATGTCCCTCCTTGGAACCCAATCTCTGTGTCCCTCTTTTCTTGGACCTCAGAATATTTCTTGTGCATTCATTTGTTCCAGAGCTCCACAGCAAGTATGCCCCTAGCAATTAGTCTTTAAACTGCAGCAAATATGTGTGTAAGATAGTATGTTTAAGTACTATAAAGATCTAATTAATGAAGTTAAATAAACAATCTAAACTGTTGTCTTTAATACTCTGCCAAGGATGTCAGATACATCATGTTTTGATAGACAGACATCCCTTATACATATTAATGGACGGTGCAGGAAAAGTGTTACCCTGTATTCTGTAGATTTTGAATTATGCAAGTAGTTAAAGGACCACTATAGGCACCCAGACCACTTCAGCTCAATGAAGTGGTCTGGGTGCCAGGTCCATCTAGGGTTAACCCTGCAGCTGTAAACATAGTAGTTTCAGAGAAACTGCTATGTTTACACTAAGGGTTAATCCAGCCTCTAGTGGCTGTCTCATTGACAGCCGCTAGAGGCGCTTCCGCACTTATCACTGTGAAAATCAGAGTGAGAAGACGCTGACGTCCATAGGAAAGCATTGAGAAATGCTTTCCTATGGACTGATTGAATGCGCTTGTGGCTTTTGCCACGCATTCGCATTCAGCGCTGACGTCGGAAGAGGGAGGAGAGTCCCCAGGTTTCCAGTGATTAACCTCTTCCTCCCCCTTCAGCCCGGTGGGAGTGGGACCCTTTTTTAAATGCAAGCTATTGTGACACCAGATATAAGTGGTGGCACTGGGCAAGTGGGCACAGTATACGCTGTGATACTGACACACACGCTGGCAGGCAGGCAACTGCAATTAGATTACACAGAAAAAAAAAAGCAGACTGATGTTCTAGCCCTAAAAAGGGCTTTTTGAGGTGCTGTCCTTACAGCAGAGATCAGATGAGTCATTCAGGACTGTAGTGCAGGCCCGGACTGGCCATCGGGCACACCGGGCAAATGCCCGGTGGGCCGCGATGTCCGTGGGGCCGAGGCCGGCAGGGGAGATCACAGGATCTCCCCTGCCATCCCGTGCAGGGCCAGCGCTATCCGAGCGCCGGCCCTGCTGTGTGTCTCCATGGGCCGGTGGGGAGATCAAAGATCTCCCTCACCGGCCCAGAGACACTGTTACATGCGGCTGCCGGCTGGGGTGTGAGGGAGGGAGGAGAGGGCCGGCGGAGCTCTAGCCAGCAGCTCCGCCGGATCCTCTCGCGAGGTCTGAGCGTTGCCGCGGTTACCGCGGCAACGCTCAGATCTCGCGAGAGTGAACTCTAGCCGGCAGGGGCTAGAGTTCACTCTCACCACTGGACCACCAGGGAAGGCAGCATGGTCCCCCTCCCAGGCAGACCGGCTCCCCACACCCAGGCAGATCGGCCCAGGCTAAAGGTAAAGTGGGAGGGAGGGGGATATAACTTTTTTTTTTTTTTTTTTTACTTATTAATAAAAAACATATTTAAATGTAAAAAAAAAAACAGCCCCCTCATACACACACACACATCACCCCCAGAAACACTCATCACCCCCAGATACACAGCACCCAGACACACACATCACCCCCAGACACACAGCACCCAGACACACACAGCACCCAGACACAAACAGCACCCCCAGACACACACAGCACCCAGACACACACAGCACCCCCAGACACACACAGCACCCAGACACACACAGCACCCCCAGACACACACAGCACCCCCAGACACACAGCACCCCCAGACACACAGCACCCCCAGACACACACAGCACCCAGACACACACATCACCCCCAGACACACACATCACCCCCAGACACACAGCACCCAGACACACACAGCACCCCCAGACACACACAGCACCCAGACACACACAGCACCCAGACACACACAGCACCCAGACACACACACAGCACCCAGACACACACACAGCACCCAGACACACACACAGCACCCTCAGACACACACACAACACCCTCAGACACACACACAGCACCTTCAGACACACACACAGCACCCTCAGACACACACACAGCACCCTCAGACACACACACAGCACCCTCAGACACACACACAGCACCCCCAGACACACACAGCACCCCCAGACACACACAGCACCCTCAGACAGACAGCACCATCGCTCACACACACACACACATATATTTTCTTTGTCTGTTAACTCACTGAGGGTTATTATATATATATATATATATATATATATATATATATATATATATATATATATATATATATATATAAATAACCCTTAGTGAGTTAACAGACAAAGAAAATTAGAAACCAAAGAAAAACATGTTACTTGCGCTCTATCCTTTATCCCTATGTATTTTTAAAATAAATGGAGGTCTTTTAGTTACCTCCAATGGCCATGAGAGGATTGAGCCCACCTGCCACATCAAGGCAGACCCCCCTAGGTGGGTCCTAACTCTAACCATTCACCTTGCTTCCTTGAGCCTCTGGCAAAAATCTCTAATGAGACAGAAAGGGGTATTTTTTATATACACCCCTACACATTATTAACCCTTAATAGGGAACACATGGGATGGGCGGCTGCATTGTAACAAGGCTGAGTAATACAAAAATTGGATACAAATGCAGAAAGAAAAGTCCTGCGCTCAACTCCCATCACTACTGGGCGGCTGCAATGACTACAGTACACATCAGCCCCAATACATAGTAAAAACCAAAGAAAAACATGTTACTTGCGCTCTATCCTTTATCCCTATGTATTTTTAAAATAAATGGAGGTCTTTTAGTTACCTCCAATGGCCATGAAAATTAGAAACCTAGAATGTGACGGCAGATAAAAACACCCTCACACACAGCACCCCTCTTACATATACACAAACTGCGCCCCTCACACATACAATACGTCCAAATATATATATATATATATATATATATATATATATATACATACACACACACACACTACAGCACCCCACACACTGCACCACTACACACATTACGCTCCAGATACACGCTAGATCCCTTACCCTATATGCACTCTTAATCCTCTATACACACACACACACACACACGATCTCCTATACACACTCTGGGTCCTTTACACACTAGATCTCCTACACACACACACACTACATTTATTGTCAGCAAACACATACAACATTCTCTAAACACACCCTCTCTACAACCCCTACACACACTACGTCACCTATACACACACACTACAGCCCGTATGCACACACTCGCTACATCCCCTATAACACTATGCCCCCTATACACACACTCTCTACAGCCCCTAGCCACACATATTACTCCACAAACACAAATTAAATTGACCTATTTACACAATACCACACTACGCTCTACACACACGCAATCCCACAAGAAGGCTCCAAACGCATGCACCATACACTTTCCTGGCCCTTTTGTCCTCTGGTATCCCACTTGTGGACACACCAGAGATAATTTAAAAGCAAACACAGCGCAAGCATGTTATTAAATTTGCTTGCGCTGCGCAGAACAAATACAGGGCCCTTTTCTAATGCCAGAGCTCTTCAGCGGGGCTCTCTGAGCATTGAACCAACTTGCTCACTTTGAGAGGGGGCGTGCTTGTCATTAGTGATGACAAAACACACCCTCTCTGGCCCCGCCCCCTTCTTAGGGGGCTGCTCTGATTGAAAAATGCCCGGGCCTAATTTTTTTCCCAGTCCGGCCCTGCTGTAGTGGACACTGAATACACTAGCCTAGCCATCGATTTCCCTATTAAATCAGCAGCAGCTACACTGTCCCTCCTCTCACTAAGAATGCAGCTCCGGGGGGCGGGGCCTAGCTGTCATGGAGGAAAGACGCACTTCGTGTGAGCTCCCTCAATATCTCACTTTAAGCAGCTATCAACAAGCGAATTTCACCCCAGAAGGGGATGACCCAGCAATGTTGCTCCTACCTGACCGACCCAACATGCTTAATAGCGGTCGGCAACTCACAGAGTCTTACTTTCCTCCGCGTGGCAAGTATGGCCTGGTGCTCACCGGGCGGGAGAGGCGGCTGATCTCCCGATCCTGGGATGCCCAGGAGCAGCTACTTCCCGGCTGGAGCTCCGTTACCCCCCCCTCGGACCGGTGGGGGTTATCCCGGTCCACCCCTGAGAGGCTGTCTGGAGCTAATGGACGCACAGACCACAGCCGCCCAGGCTGACATACTCATCTGCGACTCTCCCAATATGGCGGAAGCCGCGTGTCCTCCTGGTACCAGCAAAGCATGGCAGGATATTGAGTCTAAGCTGGACAGACTCTAATCAATTTTGGAAGCAAATAACAAGCAGGAAGCCCTAACAAGCTCCACCACAGCCCCAACAAGCTCCACCACAGCTAAGCGAAGCAGTCCCCATTAAAATCCACCAACGCAAAAGGCGTCGAAGATGGGACCGGAGGCACAAACAGAAATGCAGAGCCTGCCCCACGTCAAGCACTCGCCTCCACCTTAAGCCACCACAATCCCGCATCGGACATGAAGCACCACCGGGACAGATCCGACCACCCGACAAAACAAGCTTCCACCACCTCAAGCCGTGAACCCGGCACTCAGCCAGAGACTTGCCTTTGTTGTTCCAGGTATCAGGGACTCCAAGGGTCTGCACCTGGCGCACAGAAGGGATCGGATGAGCACAAGCAGTAAACAGCAGCCTGCTAAGCATGTCCCACTATAGCCGATCCTCCACACTATGCCTTTGATCACATGAACTGCTCTCTGCACATTAACTAATCGTAAAGTAGCAAGCGTTTAAACATGTCATTATTTCACCTCCTAAATAGTTTATTGTCGTAGTTCCTTACATGCCTTTACCTTAACCATTCATGTATTATGTTATTCACTAGTCTCATCTCATGGGGCGACTCACACTTGATTTATAACTAGTGGTGGAGCTGCTGATATAAATACACAGTTGATAACGTGCAAGCTACACCCTAAACATGACAGCCATCTTTCACAACAATGTACTGCTATATACTCATACCCTCAGTGCAACTAGCCATAATATACGCACGTTCAGCCTAGCATGCTTAAATATAACACACTTCTGTCTAAAAAAAAAAAAATAAAAAAAAAAAAGAATGCAGCTTCAGAATTAATCTAAATTGTATGCTGTCTAGTTTGGCTCACCCTCTCCCTCTCAGCCTGCAAACCCAGGGTCGGTTGTTTTGGCTCTGGTTCATGTGAATTCGTTACCAAAGGGGTTTGTTTACTATGGGATGTTTTTTCATATTTCATATAATATTTCAATTTGAAGGACATTGTAAGCGAAGCACATTTTTTGGTGATATTATACAAGTTTTTAGTTACACTAGGGGTGTATTGTGCATGCAGCTATATTTATATTATTGTTAATGATATATTTACAAGTAAGCATCCTGCATATTTTTTTCACGTTTGTCAATTTTTGTTTTTTGAGTAGTAAACCTGCTAGTAATGTTTATACCACAATGCAAGATAGAATAAGCATAGTAAATTGTTTAATCCACTATATTTATAAATGTATTTGTTTCTCCACAGGATATTTAGCAATAACACTATATTATCAACATGACTAACATAGCTGCTAAACTCGAGTTTAATTCAAGGCGATCACCCATAGTCTGCACTGGAGGGTGTGTAGCTTCCAGCCAACCACTTGCAACAAACATCGGATTAGGTAGGTACAGACACAATTTTCTAGAATATGCACGCACTCCCAGGGTTATTCATAAACTCATAGCGATTAAAAATCTGAGTATCAAAATTAAGGCAAATCTGTTTCTCCAACTCTACTATGGTTTGCTCAGTTTAACTATTTTACCATTAATGGGACACTATAGTCACCACATTCCAAGACACCATCTCTATGATCTGCATGGAGGAGCTCATAGATTCAATGCATCTCTACGAAAAGATACTGATTGGCGCAGCGTGGTGTTTTGCTGCCAATGCACAATAGGCTCCCAATGCTTTCTTATGGAAAAGCATTGGATTGGCTAAAATCACCAAGATTGATAATCTCAGCTATGGAAGCGGAGCAAGGAGGGTTCAGCCGCGACAACACTGGTGCAGCATGGGAGAAAAGGTGGGTAAAACCACCTTTTCAACTCAATAAGAGCGGGGTCTGGGGCCTACACTGCCATACCAGGACAACGTAGTTCACAAATATCAAGCCTGATGAAGCAGTGCTTAGTTCATTGGCTGAGACATTGTCACGGGTTCTCTAGGTTAGTTTTGCCGTTCCTTCGATCCTACACTAGTCCTTATTCCAGTTGTGCTAAATAGTGTGATAACTCTATTGATCGGTGTAGAGTTTTCCCAATATAATGGACGCAACCAGTTGTATTGGGCAGAAGATTAACTGTTTTATTAAGGCCAAGTTGCCTGCTTATATATACAGATACCCAGCATGGGGTCTCCATACAATATAATAGTAACCCTGCGCCGGCGTCTCTGTGTCTGGGAGAAAAGTGTGTGTACTTTTGCTTAAACGAATTATCTCCCATGCACTAGAGGTACAATATTTTACAACAAAACACCCCAAAATACATACAAAACAGATAGTAACCCCCACAAGCATAGTATGCCTGGATAACCCAGATCTGAGTGCCCAAGTTGTCCAAATAGTGCTCAGATCCATGTAGTATAGCCGAATCGCCACCGGGGTAAAGTTTTGACCGACCGAACACATGGCAGCTGCCCAAAATAGTTCCATAAGAAAAGGGTAACGGTCGGTCAACTTTTGTAAGTTCCTATTCGGTTGTAACCGAAGGTTCCTCATAAGGAGTGAATGGTCTCCCCATTCGGGAGAGTCTTTTTCCTGAACAGGCAGCAGTGCGATTTTCCCGGGGTTCGCAAGGCAAAGTGTCCAAAGTATAGTTCCACACACTCGACCACTAAGTACCACTGCCTGCGTTCGCGAGACAAGGTCATTATTCACTGAAGCATGTGTTTTGGTTATACGAATGGCGGCCACCCAGAGAGAGCACTGGAGTTAAGTGTTTTCTGTGAAGTTAGTGAGCCAGGGGGTGGTCTGTTTTCGGTAGTTTAACAGTACTGAAATCAAGGGAACAAGTGGTTTGACAATTTAAGGAGAGCTACATAGGGGCCGATGTGATGTCATGGCTTCTGTGACAGACATCTTCTGAAACCCTCAGCCAATGAGCTTGCCTTCTACAGCAAGGTTTATCTCAGAAGAGCTCACTGAAGATCTGAGCAGGAACTTCAAGCGCTCAGTGGTAGAAGTGACAAGTGCCCAGTGCACCCCATGTTTGACTGCTTAAACTGAGGACATTCCTGGCACCAAAACCACTAAATTCACTGTAGTGTCTATCGTGCTTGGAGTGTGCCTTTACCAAATATGTAAATGTGCATTACAGATGGAAAAAAATATATATGAATGCAAAATGTCTTGGTTAAAAAAGAATTTCGTAATGAACTTGCGGTTACTGTATTTAGATAAGAATCAATCATTTAGTGCAACGTTAAAGGTCACTGTATTGGAAATGTTTCAAAGGTCAAATCAGTGGAAATAAATGGTGTTTCCCAATGTATTAATAGATTACCATATCATACGTGGTGACTTACTGAGGTATTTTCTAGGTGCCGCACATTATCATAATCCATCTTTATGTTAAACTGATAAATTGTTGCTCTTACTAAAAGGGGAATCACAATGTTTCACTAAAACTATTTAAAACATTTTTAGTATGTAAAAACAGAAATCACAGTTAGGGAAATAAAGAGGCATGAAGAGGGTCTAGTCCTCCTCTCCCCCCCCCCCTCACCTTCCATTTACGTTTATTTAAATTATTTAATTATTTTTTTTTTGGGGGGGGGGGGGGGGGGGGGGGGAAAGACTATTATCCTCATGATGCCAGTGGTTAAGTAATCTGTATTTTAATAAATTCACTTGCTAAATAGCAACCTAAATATTTTGTTACTATGAGGATCGTATATTTTAGATAGGATTTGCTAGCAAATATGGATGATTTGTAAACCAGCCACTGAATGGCACTGACCGTCATGCTCATTCAGCAAGATCGAATTGCAACCAGATTCGGTGCTAACAATTGCCCATCTGGACAAAAATGTTGTGTTAATTGACCACCCGCGTTTAACTCTGAACAAGGTGAAATCATTTTTTTTTATATTAGCTTTAATTGTTACTAATAACATCTGTCATCCAAAATCTTGTGGAGGGTCATTTTACTTTAGGTGGGTATACCTCTAAGTTACTTATTGCATTGATGTATAAATTGAGTGATACAGAATACTGACCTAACAATCATCTTACCCACCTCCAGTAGGGTGTAGTGGAACACAACCGCCTGGCCTTCAAATGCAGAGAACACAGATCCCCACATGTATAGCATATGAATGTGGACCATAATACTCATTAGATGAACTTTGATTAGATTATTAAATGAAGATTTCCATAAGTGCTTGAATGCCTTGTTCATGTGGTATTATGGTGTACAGGTTTTGTACATCCAATGTGGCTAGAGTTATGTCACCATCTCCAAGTGTTATCTGTCTAATTCTATCCAAAAAGTCATTGGTGTCGCAAAGGCACGTAGAGAGAGCTTTAATAGAGTTATTGATCTAAAAATCGATGTATCGTGCCGCTGGTTCCAACAGGCTTTCTCTGGCAGAGACGATCGGTCTCTCTGGTGGGTCTTCAGGGTTCTTGTGGATCTTTGGTAAGGTGTATAATTCCTGATATTTAGGATGTTGAATGAAAAGATATTCTGATGTTTTGTTGTCAAGATAGCCGAGTTGTACTCCCATTGTTATATGATCACTGATTCTCTGTTGAAATTTATGGGTAGGGTCAAAAGTCAGTTTACGGTATGTGGAAGTATCAGAAAGTTGCCGTAGAATTTCAATCCTGTATTTGTCATATGATTGTATATTAAAATGGCGCCCCCTTTGTCAGCCGGTCGGATGATAATTTGAGAATCATTCATGAGGTCTTTCAGAGCATCTTGTTCTAAAGATGTAAGGTTTTTTCTGTGGTCTGTAGGTTTTTTTCATTATTTGCTCAGTCTCTAGTTTTACAGCTTGCATGAATGATTTAATAGAAAGGTTCAAAGTTTTGATGTCCTTCTTTTGTTTAGTGTAAAACGTAGTAGATACTGTTTCGATTGTCCATTCTATGCACAATTCATTGCTGTTCAATATATGTTATAGTTTATATAGCTCAATGTCAGACTTAAAGGGACCAGGTTTGGTCACAGGAACAAAGGTCAGTCCTTTCGTTAGAACAGATAGATGTTCTCTGGTGAGTGTTTTCCTTGACAAATTAAAAATCAATGTTTCCTCCGTATAGGTGGTTTGCCTGTGTGTGCGGTACTTCTTGTGTCCCTTCTTTTCCCTCCTTGGGGCTGCATTATTCTTGCGCCTCAAGTATTCATACGAGATGTTCACGGTGATTTATCTGGGTATGTGGCCTGATCTAAAAAAGAACCTGGTGAAGTTTTAGATGAATCTTCTTTTGTTTCTGCGTCAAATGCAGATTCCCCAGAACTGATATCAATCTTCTGAAACATTGGTTTATGCATCTTGGAATGGGCTCTCTGTTTTGTGTTTGGAACCCACTGAGCAATTTGTATACTTGGTGATATTTGGTTGACTTTATCTAACTTCTGTTTTTTAAATCTAATGAGGTCATTTTTCTATTTATTAATATACCGTAATCTTGCAATTTTAACATTTGTTCTGTGGCTGTCTAGGAGTGTGTGGAAATTGCATTTGTTACTTCAAATTCTTGAATAGATTGTTTAACAGTAATCAATTCATGTCCCACTTCTTCAACCACAATAACCATCCAGTCTAATGAACACTTGTTAGCTATATTCATCCTCTTCTTACAAAATTCAGGATTTTGACGTCCCAAAGTAGGTTCATTTCTTACCCAGAATCTCCCAGGAATCCTTTTGGCCTGGTAATAATCAGAGATAAATACCTCATGAAGATCCAGATCCACCTCCCGTTTCTTAAGTTTTAATAGATCATTATATAGATCGTTCACTGAAGTTGTATGGGTCAATTCCTTTGCAGTATGTGCCCGTTTGTTCTTGTTTGAAACTAGTGTGGCATGCTTTATTATTAACTATCTATTATTGAGCATCTCACTCAGGGCTGTTCCCCCCATATCAGGCTACACTGTTTAATTTGCCCTAGTACTTTTTAGACTTACTAATAAAGTTATTTTGTTATTTATTATTTTCTTCTTTAAGATCTTATTGGAGTGGATTGGAAATTTAACCCTGTGGTCACTTTCTATTCAAGTGACACCTTTGGTTCTCTACTATTTACTATATATATATATATATATATATATATATATATATATATATATATATATATATATATATATATATATATATATATATATATATATATAGTGATATATATACATATATATTTATGTATATATCAAAATACACTAAATAATATTATATATATATATATATATATATATATACACACACACACACTTTTTAAAAAATATTTTCATTGATATATAGGTATATATATATATATATATATATATATATATATATTATTTCGTGTATTTTGATATCTAAATATATATCAATATCAAAATACAGTTAGAACGATATTACACACACATTACACTGTTTAATTTGCCCTAGTACTTTTTAGACTTACTAATAAAGTTATTTTGTTATTTATTATTTTCTTCTTTAAGATCGTAGTGGAGTGGATTGGAAATTTAACCCTGTGGTCACTTTCTATTCAAGTGACACCTTTGGTTCTCTACTATTTACTATATATATATATATATATATATATATATATATATATATATATATATATATATATATATATATATGTATATATATATATATATATATATATATATATATATATAGTGATATATATACATATATACTTATGTATATATCAAAATACACTAAATATTATATATATATATATATATATATATACACACACACACTTTTTAAAAAATATTTTCATTGATATATAGGTATATATATATTATTTTGTGTATTTTGATATCTAAATATATATCAATATCAAAATACAGTTATGATATTACACACACACATATATTTTTTATATTTTTTTTTCATTGCTAACATATTTATATATTCTACGTGTATTTTGATATATATTTATATATATATAAATATATATATTAATATTAAAATATGAGTATGTATGTGTAAGTGTATATCTATATACACTTAGATTATAAAGATAATATATATATATATGATCTAAGTATATATTTGTCAGGATTAAAGTATGATCCAGCACGTAGAATTGTGTAACACAGAGGACTGATAGGTAACGTATACCGGACCTTAGAATGGCCGGACTAACGTACCAAAGAATAGTCAGGAATAGCCGAGGTCAAGGGATATAGAAAGAGACACAATGATAAGGAAAAACCAGGAGTCAGGGATACCAGAAAACAGGGAAGTCAAAAACAATGCCAAAGTCAAATAACCAGAATTACCAGAATAAATAACGCGCTCTCGGACAACCACAAGGGAATCCACGACAGGGCACTGAGCAGGATGAGAACTGGTCCTAAATACCCCTCCTCTGGATCTGATAGGATGTAACCGGCCTTTGACCACAAAGTCAGTTACCAGGTTCCCATTTGCATAATTGCTGCTCCGCATTAACCCTTCTGTTGATTAGGTTGCTGCTCGGCACAACTTTTCCTGTGTGGACAGTAAATGTCATTAGCCACATTTTTATAAGCGGATGAATCCGTGACAATATTATTTCATTTTAAACTGTTTTAAAACTTTATTTAACTTTTTTACAGGAAGCAGGGGGACTACATGTCATTCCAGGCACTACCACTGCTGGCACTGCTATGGATAGCTATTCCGTCCATGTGATCGTGAGGTCCTCGCAAGGACCTCACAATCACATGGCCCAGGAGGGCTGGATCAGCAGCAGGTGACTCCCTGGGATGCCAGGGAAGTTCCCCCCATCCCGATTCGTCCGCGAGCAGGTAAGTCCCCTGGATGGCGTGGACGTGCTGTGCCTCCCGCCAACGTTTAGAGCCGGGTCCCCAAGGATGGCATACCATGCCCACCATCCTTAACCCCTTAAGGACCAAACTTCTGGAATAAAAGGGAATCATGACATGTGTCCTTAAGGGTTAAGGGGTTAAGGTCTAAGGGTAACAACGTTTATTTCATACACAGGTGTTGTGATATTATTTTATATTGTATTTTATATAAGAAAATTGATATCTTCTTTAACAATTCCCAGACAAGAAAATGAACATGTTTTATTACATGGTTGTACTTTGCATACATATAAAACTGAAGTTTTCACAAAGTGGACATTAATATTATTTCATTGACCTGAACACACATAAGCCAGACTTTTTACATAGACCAATTTTTATTTTATCTTTTTATGGCAACTTTTATGTATGCATTGAAACTTTTTTTTATGGGGTTTAAAGGGATCCTATAATGCCACGAAAACAAAGCTGTTTTCCTCGCACTATAGGCTCCTGTAGTGCCCCCCCTCCCTCGCTCCCCCCCTCCCGTGGGGCCAAAGGTGTGAAAACCCCTTCAGCCACTTAACTGAATCCAGATTCAATGTCCATCGGCACTGGGTCAGGCTCCGTCCACGCTCCTCCCCCACCGAGACCTAATGCGCATGCGCGACAATGGCCACGCGCGCATTAGACCTATTATTCAATGCTTTCTTATAGTTAAAATCTGACGCTGGAGGTCCGTGAGAGAACAGATAACAGACCAAAAGTTAGTTTAGATTCCGGATGCCCTCTTGTGGGCCCGGATGCTCACATTGCAGCACTAAGTGCAAAAGGGTCAATGAGCTTAAGTGGTCTGGATGCCTACAGTGTCCCTTTAATCATAAAACTGAATATATTTTGCCCTGACACATTGCAATTAATTTCCCTTGACAGTTCTACAATTCACAGTTTAAAGAATAAACCCTATATCTTTTTTATACAATAAAAAGTTCATTCACAGTAGGTGAGCGAGGTTGTGATGTTTGCTTCCCAGATGTTTTGAAGAGAGGTGGTAATGCTGCTGATGCTGCGGTCGCTGTTGCCACTGCCCTTAATGTCACTGAACCGTGCAGCACTGGAATTGGAGGTGACTGCTTCTGTCTCTATTTTAATGCAGAAGACAAAAAGATATATGGACTCAATGGAAGGTATGGACTTAAATAATATATACAAGTTGTTTTTCCAAATAATATATTGACAAAGACATAATTCCTTCAACTACAAATGAATGGTCTAATATTTTTATTCCTTGTTTACTAATCATCTACATTTAAAAAGGTAGTGGTTATAGTGCCAGAATGCCACTGGTGCCTGCATTCTGTGTCAAACCATTTTTGAGTGGTTTGACAAAGAGGTGTTAATGCAAATGTTCCACTTTCTTAATAGCAATATTAGTTCTTTTCATATTTAGAAAGCATTCGGTGGCGAAGTGTATCAGCTGACACACTCAGCTAATGAATGCCGCCCATATTTGGACAAAATGTAAAATCGCTAATAAGGAAATGGAAATGCCTTAAAATAGCAATATACAAAGTAACGTGTCCTCAATTTTCTGTCAAACTACTTGTATTGTTTGACATAGAACGGGGGACAGAACCAGAGACATCCTGACACCATAACCACTGCAAAAGACTATAACGGTCACAGTTTTCATAGTGCCCCTTAAACAAACAAGCATCTGAAAAATGAAATTGTATGTAGATAAAAGTATTTACTTTTATCGTGGAACTGAACACTTTACTCCTTGTCTAACATTTTTTATACGCTCTGCCCTTTTCTGTCCACGAACACAATCTGGGAAGTTGGCAAAATCAAAGAAACGTTTCTATCACTATTCCTCAAATGAAATGAGTGCCCTGGCTGCACTAGCACTGAACTGGATTGTGGATGTCAATTGCTACATTTTAATACATATTGAAAACATAATGCAGCATAATGTGAGATTATGATTAGTGATGTACCAAACGGTTCGCTGGCGACTAGTTCCCGGCGAACATAGCGTGTCCGCGTTCGCCACGGCGGGCGAACACATGCGCGGTTCGACCCGCCCCCTATTCGTCATCATTGAGTAAACTTTGACCCTGTACCTCACAGTCAGCAGACACATTCCAGCCAATCAGCAGCACACCCTCCCTAGCAGACCCTCCCACCTCCTGGACAGCATCCATTTTAGATTCATTTGGAAGCTGCATAAATTTTTTTTTTTTTATTATTATTCTTTATTTTTGTAGTGCATGGAGGTATAACAAATGAGCATGTGGTACCCCAACGGCATTCCTCATGCTTTTCAAGTAACAATTGTAACAATAGGGTATATGTTAATACCCTAGTCTGCGCGGAGCCCTCCATGGGTGAAGATGGATTAATTTTTTTGGGCGCTCGGGTTTTTTATTTTATTTTTAAGTTCGACGGGTATGATGGCTTTTTATTTGGCCTTTTTTGGGGCGGAAAAATGAAGATTTTAGAAAAAAGAAGACGTTGAATAGTAAGTTGAATTTGACTTTACAGGGTAGTAATTTTATTCCCCCCTCACTATTTTTTAGGGTTAGGGGGGTAGGTAGGGGCTTTTTTATTTGGGTGTGTGACTAGGGGCTTGGGGACCCCTAGTCACCTTTGATGGGGGGGGGGGATTTTCATTTAGGGCCCCCACCCGCCGCTCAGGGGTGGGGGCCGGGGTGGGGGCCGGGGTGGAGGACAGTAGGTCCACCCCCTTATTGTAACTTAGGGCCCCCACCCGCCGCGCAGGGGTGGGGGCCGGGGGGAGGACAGTAGGTCCACCCCCTTATTGTAACTTAGGGCCCCCACCCGCTGCACAGGGGTGGGGGCCGGGTGGGAGCCGGTGGGGGAGGACAGTAGGTCCCCCATTATTCTTTTATAGGGCCCCCACCCGCAGCTCAGGAGCCATGTTACTCTGTATATAGAGGGAGCCATGTTTACACTGTATATAGAGGGAGCTATGTTACTCTGTGTATAGAGGGGAGCCATGTTACTCTGTATATACAGAGGAGCCATGTTTACACTGTATATAGAGGGAGCCATGTTACTCTGTATATAGAGAGGAGCCATGTTTACACTGTATATAGAGGGGAGCCATGTTACTCTGTATATAGAGGGAGCCATGTTACTCTGTATATAGAGGGAGCCATGTTATTCTGTATATAGAGGGAGCCATGTTTACACGGTATATAGAGGGAAGCCATGTTACTCTGTATATAGAGAGGAGCCATGTTTACACTGTATATAGAGGGAGCCATGTTACTCTGTATATAGAGGGAGCCATGTTACTTTGTATATAGAGGGGAGCCATGTTACACTGAATATAGAGGGAGCCATGTTATTCTGTATATAGAGGGAGCCATGTTTACACGGTATATAGAGGGAAGCCATGTTACTCTGTATATAGAGGGAGCCATGTTACTCTGTATATAGAGGCAGTGGTGTACTAAGGGGGGGGCGGCGGGGGCGGTCCGCCCCGGGTACCACTCACTATGGGGGTGCCCGGGGCAAACTTTTGCAGGGGCGGCGAAATGCCGCCCTGTGTCTTGTGTAAAGGGACCGGCCACTAATAAGACTATCTACCCGAGTTTCCCATCCAGCAGCAGCAGGGTCCTCTGTTCTCGCGATCCACGAGAGCGTTGCCGTGGGTTGCCATAGCAACGCTCTCGCGAATCGCGAGAACGTTGCCATAGCAACGCTCTCACGGATCGCGAGAACGGAGGACCCTGCTGCTGCTGGATGGGAAACTCGGGTAGATAGTCTTATTAACGAGCATGGAGAATACTGGGCCCCTCTAAACTGCCCAGTGATGCTGTGCCACCCGACCACCAGTCGAGGAGGACGGGAGGGACAGGTAAGTGGCAGCACTTATTCCACACAACATACACACTGCATCTGCATACACTCTACACACACTCTACACACACTGCATACACACTGCATACACACTGCATACACACTGCATACACTCTACACACACTGCATACACACTACACACACTGCATACACTCTACACACACTGCATACACACTACACACACTGCATACACTCTACACACACTGCATACACTCTACACACACTGCATACACACTGCACACACTGCATACACACTGCACACACTGCACACACTCTACACACACTGCATACACTCTACACACTCTACACACACTGCATACACACTACACACACTGCATGCACTCTACACAAACTGCACACACACTGCATACACCCTGCATACACACACTATACACACACTGCATACACTCTACACACACTCTACACACTGCATACACACTACACACACTATACACACACTGCATACACACTACACACACTGCGCACACACACTATACACACACTGCATACACACTACACACACTATACACACACTGCATACACACTACACACACTGCACACACACTGCATACACTATGCACGCACTGCACACTCTATACACACACTGCATACACTATACACACATTGCATACACTTCATACACTATACACACACTGCATACACATGCATTTAAAAAAAATTGCAGTTGTTTTTTACATTTCAAAGATGGGGAGGGGGGTGCCAAATAAAGGATCCGCCCGGGTGCCAAATGCACCAGGTACGCCCCTGTATAGAGGTGAGCCATGTTATTCTGTATACAGGGAGGAGCCATGTTTACACTATATATAGAGGGAGCCATGTTACTCTGTATATAGAGAGGAGCCATGTTTACACTATATATAGAGGGGAGCCATGTTACTCTGTATATAGAGGGAGCCATGTTATTCTGTATATAGAGGGAGCCATGTTTACACGGTATATAGAGGGAAGCCATGTTACTCTGTATATAGAGGGAGCCATGTTACTCTGTATATAGAGGGGAGCCATGTTACTCTGTATATAGAGAGGAGCCATGTTTACACTGTATATAGAGGGAGCCATGTTACTCAGTATATAGAGAGGAGCCATGTTTACACTGTATATAGAGGGGAGCTATGTTACTCTGTATATAGAGGGAGCCATGTTATTCTGTATATAGAGGGAGCCATGTTTACACGGTATATAGAGGGAAGCCATGTTACTCTGTATATAGAGGGAGCCATGTTATTCTGTATATAGAGGGAGCCATGTTTACACGGTATATAGAGGGAAGCCATGTTACTCTGTATATAGAGAGGAGCCATGTTTACACGGTATATAGAGGGAAGCCATGTTACTCTGTATATAGAGGGGAGCCATGTTACACTGAATATAGAGGGAGCCATGTTATTCTGTATATAGAGGGAGCCATGTTTACACGGTATATAGAGGGAAGCCATGTTACTCTGTATATAGAGGGAGCCATGTTACTCTGTATATAGAGGCAGTGGTGTACTAAGGGGGGGGCGGCGGGGGCGGTCCGCCCCGGGTACCACTCACTATGGGGGTGCCCGGGGCAAACTTTTGCAGGGGCGGCGAAATGCCGCCCTGTGTCTTGTGTAAAGGGACCGGCCACTAATAAGACTATCTACCCGAGTTTCCCATCCAGCAGCAGCAGGGTCCTCTGTTCTCGCGATCCACGAGAGCGTTGCCGTGGGTTGCCATAGCAACGCTCTCGCGAATCGCGAGAACGTTGCCATAGCAACGC
This sequence comes from Pelobates fuscus, assembly GCF_036172605.1. NCBI lineage: Eukaryota > Metazoa > Chordata > Amphibia > Anura > Pelobatidae > Pelobates > Pelobates fuscus. The sequence goes on from NC_086318.1 coordinate 94,484,526, forward strand.
TCTCACGGATCGCGAGAACGGAGGACCCTGCTGCTGCTGGATGGGAAACTCGGGTAGATAGTCTTATTAACGAGCATGGAGAATACTGGGCCCCTCTAAACTGCCCAGTGATGCTGTGCCACCCGACCACCAGTCGAGGAGGACGGGAGGGACAGGTAAGTGGCAGCACTTATTCCACACAACATACACACTGCATCTGCATACACTCTACACACACTCTACACACACTGCATACACACTGCATACACACTGCATACACACTGCATACACTCTACACACACTGCATACACACTACACACACTGCATACACTCTACACACACTGCATACACACTACACACACTGCATACACTCTACACACACTGCATACACTCTACACACACTGCATACACACTGCACACACTGCATACACACTGCACACACTGCACACACTCTACACACACTGCATACACTCTACACACTCTACACACACTGCATACACACTACACACACTGCATGCACTCTACACAAACTGCACACACACTGCATACACCCTGCATACACACACTATACACACACTGCATACACTCTACACACACTCTACACACTGCATACACACTACACACACTATACACACACTGCATACACACTACACACACTGCGCACACACACTATACACACACTGCATACACACTACACACACTATACACACACTGCATACACACTACACACACTGCACACACACTGCATACACTATGCACGCACTGCACACTCTATACACACACTGCATACACTATACACACATTGCATACACTTCATACACTATACACACACTGCATACACATGCATTTAAAAAAAATTGCAGTTGTTTTTTACATTTCAAAGATGGGGAGGGGGGTGCCAAATAAAGGATCCGCCCGGGTGCCAAATGCACCAGGTACGCCCCTGTATAGAGGTGAGCCATGTTATTCTGTATACAGGGAGGAGCCATGTTTACACTATATATAGAGGGAGCCATGTTACTCTGTATATAGAGAGGAGCCATGTTTACACTATATATAGAGGGGAGCCATGTTACTCTGTATATAGAGGGAGCCATGTTATTCTGTATATAGAGGGAGCCATGTTTACACGGTATATAGAGGGAAGCCATGTTACTCTGTATATAGAGGGAGCCATGTTACTCTGTATATAGAGGGGAGCCATGTTACTCTGTATATAGAGAGGAGCCATGTTTACACTGTATATAGAGGGAGCCATGTTACTCAGTATATAGAGAGGAGCCATGTTTACACTGTATATAGAGGGGAGCTATGTTACTCTGTATATAGAGGGAGCCATGTTATTCTGTATATAGAGGGAGCCATGTTTACACGGTATATAGAGGGAAGCCATGTTACTCTGTATATAGAGGGAGCCATGTTATTCTGTATATAGAGGGAGCCATGTTTACACGGTATATAGAGGGAAGCCATGTTACTCTGTATATAGAGAGGAGCCATGTTTACACGGTATATAGAGGGAAGCCATGTTACTCTGTATATAGAGGGAGCCATGTTACTCTGTATAAAGAGGGAGCCATGTTATTCTGTATATAGAGGGAGCCATGTTTACACGGTATATAGAGGGAAGCCATGTTACTCTGTATATAGAGAGGAGCCATGTTTACACTGTATATAGAGGGAGCCATGTTACTCTGTATATAGAGAGGAGCCATGTTTACACTGTATATAGTGGGGAGCCATGTTACTCTGTATATAGAGGGGAGCCATGTTACACTGTATATAGAGGGAGTCATGTTACTCTGTATATAGAGGGAAGCCATGTTACTCTGTATATAGAGAGGAGCCATGTTACTCTGTATATAGATGGAGCCATGTTTACTCTGTATATAGAGGGAGCCATGTTACTCTCTGAGGTGGTTAACTATGATTGGCCCTGGCATGTTTGTTAGTCTGGCCTGCATGGTTGTCTGGCATGAATAAAAGTAGCATGTTTCAACTATATTAGTAGTTAGACTAGTTTGCACTAAAACATGTGCAAATGGGGAGTTTGCGGTTGTGCAAATTGACTGTTTGCAGATGTTTGCGGTGCGTTAAATGGGGAGTTTGGTCTGTCACTGTGAAGCGGGCGTAACCCTTACACTACCTGATCGATACAACATCATACCTGATGTTTTAAAGCACGTTATTCCAAACAATTTAGGAATGTTAGGTGATTTATGCCCTTTATGGATTAAAACCAGACTCTGCATCAACTGTGTAATTTTCCATAGGAGTTTTGCCATGAATCCCCCTCCGGCATGCCACAGTCCAGGTGTTAGTCCCCTTGAAACAACTTTTCCATCACTATTGTGGCCAGAAAGAGTCCCTGTGGGTTTTAAAAATCGCCTGCCCATTGAAGTCTATGGCGGTTCGCCAGGTTCGCCCGTTCCCGAACATTTGCGGAAGTTCGCGTTCGCGAACCGAAAATTTTATGTTCGTGACATCACTAATTATGATCAGTGCGTTGTAGGGAATTTTAAAGCAGTAATTTCCAGAAAAATGACAGTTTGCCTTTTATACACTGTTGCTGGTCATTTTCTTATCTCTGTAATAAATGTTAACGTCACATCCTAGCAACAAAGAATGATTAATTTATATGTTTTTCCAACCCTCACCACCAAGTGGAACAGGACATCCTCAACTATTTATTTGATCTTAAAATCAATTGATAATATTGGTTAATGGACGTTAAGTTTAACAACAGTTGAAGAACGTTGTAGTGTTTCTTTTGTCTGCACTTTTGTCTTATTCTGTTTAAGCTGCGATAAATGTCAAGTCCTCAAAGTAACACACGTGTAATTAAACATTTAATCAAATCATTGTATATAAAGAGCAGTGCAGTATGGGGCTTAATAATATGAATTTAATAGTGACTTTGATCAGTAAATAAAGCAGTGTTGTTTCTCCTGGGTGTATCATAGCTACTGTATCCAACTGTATAACTTGTTAATGTACTCTGTTATAAGTAGCTCTCTGTTTGTTTTTATCCAGTGGCATGTGTCCAAGGGCATTGAGCATTGAACTGCTAAAAGAACAGGGTTTTGATGAGGAAAGCCCTCTCCCCCCTACCCACGCTCACAACGTCACTGTGCCTGGGGCTGCAGCAGCCTGGGTTGACACAGTTTCTCTGTTTGGAAGCAAAAAGGTAGAGTGATTTATTACAAAGCACATTGCTGACTGGAAAAATCCTGTCCATTTAATATGTTCCATGTACAGCGTGTGTTGCATGTGACATACTCTACTTAAGATTACACAATACTTTCTACAAATCTATTGCAACAGCAACAGGAGCAAGCCATATGTTTTATACGTTTGCCGTTTTTCTTTTACATTTCTGTACAGCCTGCAACAGTTTTAGGAATGTTAATACCAGCTTGCAAATGTCATTGAACCGGGAGTGGTGTAGATTCGTGCACAGTGAAATAATTTGGTTTGGCCAAAAATAAAAGTAAAAAAGGTTTTAAGAAATGGGAGGTTCAGTAAAAAAAAAAAAAAAAAATCTGCATTTTTATATTCACTAAATATAGAATATATAAATATGTATTCTTTACCGCTCCTCTTTTTTTTTAAATTGACTTTCTATTGCTCACTTCTCACTAGATCTGTGTATAAATTATAATTTTAATGTCTGTTCCCAAGCTATCAATATTTTTTTTCCCCGTTAACCCCTTAAGGACACAGCTTCAAAAGCTTGTCTTATCCTTAAGGACACAAGACATTTTTGCGTTTTTTGCCATTTGTGTTCAAACGTAATTTGCATCTCTGTCATTTATTTCACGAACACATATTATATACTGTTTTTTAGAGGACAAAAAAGGGCTTTAAATCAATGTCACATATACATAGACAAATTCTCATTAATTATAAAAAAAAAAATTCCAAAAATTGGGGGGGAAAAAAACCCAAAAACTTTTTTACACAGTTTTCGTATTAATATGTACAACTTATGTGTCTTGATTTATAGAGTACATACGATGTATAGGATTTCAGCTAATTTTGAAAGTTACAGGTCACAAAATACAAATAAAATTTAAATGTGAAACAATTTTTTTTTTTTTTAATTCTTTATTTTATTGTGCACGAAGGAAATACAAAGAGGCAAGCAGTGCCATAGCAGCAATTGCCAGTTTTTAGGTCAACATTTAGTGACGTGTTAGGCATATCAGAACATTGCACTTTTTTATATTTTTATGTAGATGCATCAAGGATTAGATCAACATGTCAGTTATAAGAGAAGGCAGACAAAATACTATTTCGGGTTATCATACTGACGTTTGTAAATTTATAGGATCACAAGCTTAACTAAGGTTGCCTTTCTCCTTCTTTCTCCCTCCTTGTGTGAAGGAGCGAAAGCAAAGGAGAAAAAAAATAAAAAAAGAATAAAAAAAAAGAGAAAAACAACATAACTAGTTACGAGTCAAACATGCTAGGAAACTGCTTTTCTACAGCACATTACTATCCTTTGTGACAATAGAGTGATCGGAGTCTTACTTGTGTAGGACCTGCTGGGCTAGTGATAGACAGGTTGCACTGTGCCCACTTAGACTGCGGGGCTTTGGAGAGCAATAAACGTTGCTGTGTCATGTTGATAAATAAAGTAACATCGTTTTGTAATATAACGGTGTATATGAGCTTAACTGGTAATCTGTTAGGCCGTGTTTCCTAACTGTATAGACAGGCTAGCGCAGTTTGCCTATTAAAGAGAGTGAACCGATACATCTAGCCATAGGAAAACACAGTGCACATTTTTATGTTGTAATGTTAAGTGTGAGATAACATAGGTTAGATATTGCTTTATAACCATTAAAGATACGCTAGCAGAACACTATAGGCTAAGGTTGGCCTGTGGGCACCAGTAAACGTTATGTTTAAATCCGAGGTGGGTACATTTAGCACTTAAAAAATAAGTAAGCAGATCCATACAGGCTATGGCTGGCCTGTGAGAGCCAGATAATGTTATATTTACTCTAGAAAAGCCAATATTAGTAGCAACTGTTGCTTGTGGTACGGTGCATGGAGTTAGAGTAAAACGTATTACCCAGGTTGCCAGGTGAGTATAGTTGGCATTTATGGGTATGCAAGCTTAACAGTACAAGTTTGGCTGGTCTGTAATTGCTAGGTAATATCAACTGTGAGTGAAATCAAGCCCATCAGTCTAATGTGCCATATTAGTAGCGACTATAGAGCATGTTATTGTGCGTAGCAAAGTAAACATATACGGGCAAAACCTCTGGGTATGACAGTGTGACACTCTCGCTAACTAGTGGCAGTTTAGGTCAGCGAGTACTGCAATTGTCCTTGCAAGTGTTCAGCCCACCCCACAGGGTGGAATTGTGCTGCGGCATGCGAGAACCAGTCCATGTGGTTTTGTGGGGGTGCCGCCTTGGTCCCTTTCACTGTTGAGGGTCCTCCCGGCTACCCCTGTATGCTTGCTCTTACCAGCCAGGTGCTTGGCCCTCCATGCTGCAGCTCCCATGTTGCACCTCCCAGATCCATGTCGCTTGAGTGTCCTGTGTCTTCGGCCCGAGACCCTAGCGGGAGCCCCCACCGCAAGTCCATTGACCCCAACATCAGGGTCGTGGTTCCAAGGTTTCGCTGGGTTCCAGTTGACTCCTTGGGTGTATGGGTGGTGGTGGAGAGTTACCCCCAGGGGAGCTCCCAGTCCGGATGAAGAGTGAGGATGGCTGCTGGGTGTGTGGAGGGTTCGCAGCACTCTTTGGCTGTGTTCTGGTGTTTGGTTTCTTCCCGCGTGTTTTCGTGCGGGCGGAGGGCCTCTCCGTCTGCGACGCCATCTTGGGGCCCTGTGCAGTTGAGGGGTAAGTCGCTTGCGGCTGGGTTGCTTTGGTTTTTCATTGCTCCATTGTGTGCTCGGTTTATTCAGCCGTGCCCGGTGTTCTAGCTTCGTCCAGAAGGCTTCGAAAATAGCGGTTAGGTTGGCAGCATAGTCTGGCACTTCTGTCTGGTGGTCCAGTTTCTCGCATGGTCCGCTTGCTGCCGCCATTTTGGTTGCGCCTTGTGAAAAGTAAAAATTAAGCCTGCCCCTTTAAATAGTGATGTGTTCGATCATTTATGCACATGTATATATATTGTGTGTGTTTTTGTTTAATATCCTGTGTATTTACTTTTATATATTTTCTAGCATAACTGTCATTTAATATCAATTTATGTCTGAGTAAAGTGTATTTTCACCTCTCATTCACATCTATTATTAGTATTCTGTGTTATTATGTCTAATTACTCCACTACCTTGGAGGTATTTAAATCAAGTTCTCTTGCAGCTATTCAGTCTTGAGAAAGTCCCGTGGGCGGGACGAAACGCGTAGACGTGACTGCATGTGTGGCTGGTCCCGCTTGATCTTTTTCGGCTGCCTCTGATTGTTTATTTATTTGTTTTTTATTTTTAACTTTCAAGTTTTGTGCCTTTTACCACATATTATTTTTCGTTGAGGTGAGTGAGGGGTGTTGTGCCTATAGACTCCTGACACTGGGAAGCTGAGGACTGGCGGCTATACAGTCAAGGCTGCTCCATCTCAATTATACCGCGGTCTTTTGAGAAGATACCGACCGCGGTATATATCTTCTAACTGTGAGTGATTTACCAGCTGTCTCTGTGGGTGGTCTGCCACAACTTTCACCGCGGTCTTTTTTGAAGATCCCGACCGCGGTGCATATCATCGTTCCTCGACGGACCCCTTTTGAAGTGGGTCGGATGCCGGCGGCATAGAACTCCCTCCCAAACCCCCCCTGTTTTTTGGGTTTTTTTTCTTCCATTACCTCGGTGGGGGTCCCACACCGAGGCAGGTACTTTTATTATTGTTTATTGACTTTTTATATATTTTCTATATATTTATCATTCCTTTATTGTTTGTAGATACATTTTTTGTGGTTGCTTTTTTATGTTATTATTTGATCTTTTTGGCAGCTGTTTTGATACTATACTTTATTTTACACTTTGTACCCACAATATAGAGTTAGGTGATAAATTATTTACATTCCACTCTGTATTGTATTATATATTCAAAAGAGAGAGTTGATTGGTACATTGTTTATTATAGTGGATCCGTGCACACATTGTGATTTTTTATTTATTTAATGTTTCCCTTGATTTTTTAAATAAATATATTTATTGTATAGGAGTTATATCTCAATAAATACAATAGTCATATTTTTCTAAACATCTATTCTTGAGCGCACATACTTTTTTATATTTTTTTGAGCTACCACTCAATTTCAGACGCTTGTGAATGTATGTAGCTGCCAACCCCTAATATTTGCTGTTTAATACACCTTGTATCCATTTTTCTATGCGCCTTGTGATCGCCTACCCTGGTGCTGTGTTACCTTGGGTTGTAGGCTCTGCCCAAAGCCACCTCTCCAGGCGCTTGTTTTGGACCGAGATGACCCCCATCGGTCCGGGGGGGGTAGGAGGCGAAAGTCCCGAGGGGTCCCCATCCAGGTCAGTCAGCGTGGGGAGCGGCTGTCTCCCCGTCGCTCGGTCTCTGGTAGGCCTCAGGGCACTTTGTCGAGTTCACGGTGGGGTACAGGTGTGGTTTTGGTGTCGGTCTATTTCCCCGGGTGTCCCAGACATGATATCTCCTCACAGCTGTGCGTTTGTGCTGTTTTTTGGGGGGATTACCCCCGAAAAGTGCAATAGTATGCGGGAGCTGAGGTGTAGCACAACCGCTCAGCCTGGATGCTAGGCTCCGCCCCCCAAATGTGAAACAATTTTATTGGCAGGGAAGGGGTTAATTTTATTATAGCTTTGGAAAGGGGTGGTGGGATTTAACTTTATTTTTTTTTTTTTTTTTTTACATAGGGAGACGATCATCAGCACTGATTCATCTCCCTGCACTTCACACTGATTGTGGAAGAGCAGGGAGGTGGACCAGGAGTCCCTGCAGCACATGTGCTTGATCTGACAGTCTGTCAGAGCGATCACAGCTGCAGGGACAGCGCTATCAGGTGCTTCTAGTCTGCCTCGGAGGATCGTTAACCCGGTGATCGCGGCGATCTGGGGTTAACTTTAGTGAATGACAGAAATTTTTTGTCTAGCATCAGGTTCTTACCCTTCTTCCGTAATAGATTGACAGTTTTAATTTAGGGTCAATAAAAGGTAGGGCTATCTGTCTGCCCTGTAACTATTTTCCCCTGTATATATACCTCACCCTTTATCACTGTGCTCTCCCTCATTTGGGTCCCCAATCCCCTGGGGTACTCATTGAGATCTATTTTCTCTGTTCTGCATATTTAAGGGTTAAGCCTTAAATAACTAAGAGCCACCCGGTGGGCATGTGTCAGCATGGGCACAGTCGGGCACTGTGACGCTTAAACAGCACGACCGGGCCCCTTCCTGTTCGGCAGCCGGCTGGGAGGAAGTGAGTGCCGTGAGTGCTTCCTCCCACCGGAGATCACAGCTGCGTGGGAGGAGAAAGGCAGGGAGGAGGGGAGTTCCAGAGGAGAACTCCCATCTGCCTCAGTCTGCCACTGGACCAGGGAAACCACCCTCCATAAAAAGGTAAGAACCTGGAGGGTGGCTAAATGTATGTTTGTGTGTGTGTGTCTGTGCGTGTGTGTATGTCTGTGAGTGTCAGTATGTCTGTCTGTGTGTCTATGTCTATCTGTGTGTGTGTCAGTATGTATGTGTGTGTGTGTGTGTGTCAGTATGTGTGTGTGTGTGTGTGTGTGTGTGTGTGTGTCAGTATGTGTGTGTGTATGTCTGTGAGTGCCAGTATGTCTGTGTGTGTCTATGTCTGTATGTGTGTGTCAGTATGGCTGTGTGTATGTCTGTGTGTGTGTGTGTCAGTATGTCTGTGTGTGTCAGTATGTATGTGTGTATGTCAGTATGTCTGTGTGTATGTCTCTGTGTCTGTGTATGTTTCTATGTGTGTATGTGTGTATGTCAGTATATATGTATGTCTGTGTGTGTGTGTGTGTATGTCTGTGTGTATGTCGTTGTGTGTGTGTATGTCAGTATGCCTGTGTGTGTATGTCAGTATGTCTGTGTGTGTGTGTATGTGTGTATGTGTGTATGTGTGTATGTGTGTGTGTGTCAGTATGTCTATGTGTGTCCGTATGTCTGTGTGTTTTTCAGTATGTCTGCCTGTGTGTGTGTGTCAGTATGTCTGTCTGTATGTCAGTTTGCCTGTGTGTGTGTGTCAGTATGTCTGCCTGTGTGTCTGTGTCAGTATGCCTGTGTGTGTGTCAGTATGCCTGTGAGTGTCAGCATGTCTGTGTGGGTGTCAATACGTCTGTCAGTGTATGTTTCTGTGTGTGTCAGTATATCTGTCAGCTTATGTGTCTGTATATTTATGTATGTGCGTCTGCGTGTGTGTCAGTATGTCTGAATGTGTGTCAATATGTTTGCTAGTATATATTTGTGTGTGAGTGTATGTGTGTGTCAGTATGTATCTGTGAATGTTTTAATATGTCTGTCTGTGTGTGTATGTGTCAGTATGGCTGTCAGTGTTATTGCCATTGAGCGTAATTAGGGTGTGGGGTGTGGGAGGAGCAGGGCCCAGAGGGCCCAAGAAAATGCATTGCCCAGGGCCCTAATCATATTATAGACGGCCCTGGTAGGTTTACCCCCTATAACAAAAGATTATAAAAATCTGGAGATCTTTGTGGATCTAGTATGTAGAGAAATTGAATCCTTACAAATTAAGGATCTGTCTATGCATCCCAACAGCAATCTAACCAATCAAGAAGTTCTAGCCCTTAAACAACTCCAAAATAATCATAATCTGAATATAAAACCCTCAGACAAGGGCAGTAACATTGTTATTATGGATAGACAACAATATGTCAAAATGGCAGATCAATTACTTACAGACACGAACACTTACCGTACCATTAAGACATATCCTGCACCTATATACTTGACTGAACTACACATACTCCTAACGGAGGCCTTGGACCAGCATTTAATTTCTAGGAGATTAGTTGCATCTGCTGTACAAATAGCAGTCACGTATATAGAGACACCTCCATACCCCTCAGGGCTTCCTAACCTGAGCCCTACGTTCTATCCCCCTGACAAACTCTCTTACTAGGAGGAGATCATTAGGGATAGTTGTTATTTATTTACTTCCCTATTTTCTTGTGCTATAGACTTTTTGCTCTGGTACTTAGCCTTCTCCTCTAGTGGATAATTTTATTTATTATTTTTTCACAGTTTTAATTTAGGTTCAATAAAAGGTAGGGCTAACTGCCCCCCCTGTAACTATTTCCCCCTGTATATATACATCACCCTTTATCACTGTGCTTTCCCTCATTTGAGTCCCCGATCCCCTGGGGTACTCATTAAAATCTATTTTCTCTGTTCTGCATATTTAAAGGTTAAGCCCTATTTACCTGAGAGCACAGTTTAGGCGACCACCCTCCTATTTTGGAGTCTTGATATTGTGGCTCCCCCTCTAGCGTGTCAGGTTCAGGGATTGCAAATGTATCATTATTTTTCTTGTAGCATCAGGAAGGGGTTAACCATCCTGTGAGGACGAACCGCCAACACACGTTTCATTTGGTCAAATTCCGGAACTTCAAGCCAGAATGTGGCCAAATCGCGAACAAATCGATTAGCCAAAATTTGGATGAATTGTAGTTCGACCGAAATTAATCTCTAAGTCTACAGTGATGCATTAATTCCTTCATCAACTGTATTTCTATTTTCTGCTGGGGAGTGTAGAATTACATTTCCTAGCTAGTAACTTTTCTACTCACCTCTACTTTAATTTCTCTGTCTTAAACGTCAATACATCCATAGATGCCATTCTCTTTAAGTAGACTCTGTTCTAGGTCCCCTTCCATGGTCTTCGTGAACCCTTTCACTTTGTTATTCTTATTCTTATTTATTATTATTATTGCCATTTATATAGCGCTAACAGATTCCGTAGCGCTTTACAATATTATGAGAGGGGATTTAACTATAAATTGGACAATTACAAATAAACTTACGGGAACAATAGGTTGAAGAGGACCCTGCTCAATCGAGCTTACATTCTATAGGAGGTGGGGTGTAAAACACATTAGGACAGGCGTTTGCAATCAAATAAGGTGGGCTGCCCTTTAGGAGAGGGCAAGAGACAGGTATGTGAGGTAGGGGTTAGTCTTGGAGGCCATAAGCTTTCCTAAAGAGATGGGTTTTAAGGCACTTCTTAAAAGATGCAAGACTAGGGGAGAGTCTAAGGAAGACTTTGGAATCAGCTGTCACTTTTATGTATATACGGTAACATTCAAATCTATCTTTCAACAAATTACCAGGCACCAGCTATCCACTATGTGAGGAAGAACTTTAGATCTTTTTGTCTACCCTTATCCAGGATAAATAGGAAGTATCAGAATGTGACATTTTCTTGAATGACTCATTCTTGACTAAAACATTTTTTTCAGTATCAGCATGGTGTAATTGTAAATCAATAAGTTATAGATTCCGGTTCACTAACTACATTTAAAATAGCGCCCATGGCCCTAAAGCACTTTAGTTTGATGAACTGCTTTATTTGCTTTAAGTGTGCAGTTTTTGATAGAAATTTTTATTAAACACTTTTATAAATTAACCATTTAAAAAAACAAAGTCTTTATTTACTTTTCTGCAAGGCTGGCTAGATGTATAAATCTCTTAATAGCAGCATGTTATAGTCCTCTATTATCACTTCTGCTTGGCAGCAGAGATGGATTAAGATGCCATACAGCACTACGCAGTTGACAGGAATTGGGTAGCTTTGTTTATTCTTCACATAGGGATGATGAATAGGGACAAACAAATAAAAGTGCATGGGATCCCTGTTTAATCCCTGGGCCCTAGGTGGCTTTCTAAGGTCACTTTATGATTAATCGTGCCATGCCTGGCAGCAATGTAAAGGGACAGATATAACCTTGCCAAAAATCGGGGTAACCATACATTCATAGTTGGCATTATGAGCCACTGATAATTTCAATATTGCATGCATTGCAGCAAAGACTCGTTTTGTTCATCTATGCTAATAAATGCAATTATGTTCCTTAGTTTCAGTAGTATCAAATAATGTTTTTTCCTTGCAGTTAACACTAGGAGACATTTTACAGCCTGCCATCAGATTGGCTGAAGATGGCTTCCCTGTGTCTGAAGTGTCTGCTTACTTATGGAATTCAACTGTATCTGTTCTCCAAGACCCACGTAATAAGCATGGAACAGAGCTGCTCGTCAACGGGCAGGCCCCACAACATGGTCAGATTTTTAAAAACCCATTTTTGGCAAACACATTTAAGGTATGTTTCTTTCATTACTACCTCTAGCTATTTTACTGAAACAATACTACCTTCTAGTAAATTCTACCGCTGTCTAATCCTGGCATCACATACTTCCCAAGTGTTCTTTAAGAGGGAAGTGTGTATTTTGACCCCACAATCCCTCTCTTTCTATAATATCTCACTTTTCTAGATGTGTATGAGTGGACACAAGGGAAGGGGGTGGGGGCTGACAACTTGTGGTGTAAGTACTAATGAGTGATGGTTTAAAAAAAGAAAAAACATTTGCACAATCCCCACAGATAAATGTGCGGATGATTATCCATAAAGTAGGAGATCTATGTATGCTTGACACAGTTTGTTGAAACTCTCTTGCCACCATTGTAACTACAGTGTATTTTAAATGTCATGAGCCCTGTCTCATCTCACCTCATCTCACCCGGCATTCACTTGTATACCACTCCAGGGACATTGTACATAGTCATCATAGTGTGGCAGCCTGGTCAACCCCAGATATTTTATTCCATTGGGATTATGGGTTATGTATAAACCCACACATTGCCAGGCTAGCAAAGACTCAGCACAGTTGCTGCCTCACTCCAGCAGTACGGTGCCAACAGATATCCTAGCTCTCTAGTGCACGTCCCACTGTACTAGTTTGCAAAAGATTGATGTGAGGCTGCAGCCCTGATATCTGTTTTCTAGTGGCACGAGGGGCAGTTTCCTCACTACCAGCCCTTCCATGTTCATCAATACTTTGGAAGTTTGACATCACAGCTAAGTAGAAGTTACCCTGGCAGCTGACAGGAATATACTCTGTTGACAAGAATACCAGCACATTAACAGTATGGATTTTCTTACAGCGTCAGAGGAACAAAACTCACAGTTGGTAACAAGAACTGTCCCTTGAAGGTTTCATTGACCCCTTAATATTTGCATTCTTTCCCATGTATTGATTTCTCTTGCATGATAGTATTTAAACTTTTAAAAGCATTCAATTCAAGGTGACCAGTTTACTAACTTACATCTCCAAGCTACAGAACAATAGGCTTCTTAGATCTCTCATTATAAATAGCATTTGATCTCTATTGTGAAGCATGGCGATAAAAATAATTACATCACATTAATGGGACAGTCTAGGCACCTGAATCAATTCACCTTAAAGTAACACTGAAGAGAGGCAGGCTCTAATCTCAACAACAACAAAAAAAAATATTAAAATGTATCTTCCTTAAAGTAGGCTAACATCTTTTTTTTCATTCTTTAGTCACACCTATATGTATGTATTTTTTCTTTATAAACTATATTAGGGATAATTTATTACTTTATTACACTGTATCCAGCAATGTCAACATTAACAAAATGTGGACTGGTGATGGTTTTGCCCACGTAATTAGAAGGAGAGGCGAGCTCTATGATGCAGGCTTTTTAAGGGAGTAACCCTTGGTAATAATAGATTTACTAAATTCAGAAATTGCCCGCAGGTATATGTGATTAAAACTTATCATTTATTAGTATAAATAAAATAAACGAAAAAAAAGTGGAAACATCTATAAATATCACACCGTGAGAGAAAAGGTATTATCGTGAAAAAATGAATTTGATAGACCCTATGAAAATAGATAAAAATAAGTGAGAGAAGGAAATGTGTGTTTAAACTATATTTTGTTTAGCTCCAATTCCCTTGTCTTGTCAATTAGCTAGTCTCTTAATGAAATTGGCAATAAATATGTCTCTTAGTTGCTACTCAGAAAGAATAACAAAGGTAGTTATTCAATCAAGGATAGTAACAGAGGTAGCTAGTAGAACTGGAGTGTCAGAAAGAAAAACACATATTAAATTCAATAGTCCATGTAGTATTGTGCTTAATCATATGGAGCTATCTAGGTTAAGCTGATATTTGTAGAAAAGGTTTCTTGTAGGTACTTTCAAAACAATTTCTGTCTAATAGTCTTGTAGGGAGGTTGATACCTATGTTGTGCCAATAAGGGCACCTCTTATTTATAGTAGTGGGTATCACTGGATCAGTATGTTCACTATCGCTATAAATCTTGCTGTCTTATAGGAAAGTGAATACCTATGCTGTGCTTTCAAGGGCACCTGTAAGCTTTACTAAGATTCTAAGGTTCCTGTCTCTATGTGCCTTCAGGGGCACCTATCCTAGATCAGGTAATGCTGGCTCAGAGGAAAAAAGACAGCTGCATTTGAATAACTAGTCGAAGTGATCCTGCTCAAATGGTGAAATACCGTTGAGGGCGAGCTTAAAGAAAACTAAGGTCAATATGCCAACATAAGGTAATCTTCTGAGCCTAAACCCCCAAGCACGTTTTGCCAGGCAGGGGAATAAATTAGAGTGGACTTGTGGGTTATTTTTATATCCAGACGAGGGTTCTAATTGGTTAACCCATTATGACCAATTAGTGGGTTTTAAAGTGACTGACAGTTTTGATCACCAATCGTCATGCCCAGGGGGTGGGGGCAAATAAGATAAGCTTATTAGCCTATTGGTATTATAACCTGACCAATGGAGAAGTCTCTTAGGCTGTGCAGCGAAAGGAGAGCTGTTTTAAAGAAAAAAAACCTTCTCATTTTCCATATGAAAGCTGCTGGTGTTATTGTGAAAAAAAAGATTTTGTATATAATACACCAGAGATTGTGTTTGGCGATATTGTTAAGATTTTATATATTTTAGCATGCAAATACAATTAAAAAGTGATTCTATCGATATTTTAGGAACTCAGTCCTGTTGATCACGGTTCATAAAGCCAGTCAGTCAAAGAGCCCTGGGATTTTTGAGAACCAGCATGTTGGATAAATCAACTCCCTATCCGGGTACTATGTAAAGTATCCAATGTACAGATAGATACTCTAAGATAGATTTGGTCATAAGGATAAGAATAGATGAATTGTACTATTTAAGCTTGTTGGTGTAATGAAAATTAAAATTCATTTTGTTGGTTCTAGTTAAGCGATATGAATTGAATCATACATTTTGTTATTTATATTTGTGTAGTGGTTATGGTGCTAGTGTTAAGAATTTATCTATGAATGAATGAGGTGTAATTAAATTCCTCATTTAACCCCAATGGGGCTATAGTTTTGAATTTAAAAATCCATTTTGCTTCTTTCTGAAGAAGACATAAGTAGAAGTTGCCTTTTCTGGAATAGGGTTATAACTTTTCAATGGCTTGGAAGGTGAGACATATTTGAATTATGGAAGTTGGTCATATGTCTTGCTACAGGAGTGGGGGCATTTACATTTGTGATTGAATGGATATGCTGAAGTATTCTTCTTCTGAATTGTGGAAACATTTTTCCTATATGTTGTTTCCCGCAACTGCATGTAATTAGATAGATTACTTTTGTAGTGCCACAGTTGACAAAGGCGTTGTTATAGATTTTTAAGTTGCTTTGGTTGGACACTGCAATTTTTGATGGTTTGATGTATTGACAGGCTTTGCAGTGTAAACACCTATAAGTGCCTTTTGTCTGAATTAGCCATGTTAGATCTTATTTTCTTGGGGGCAGGTAACTATGTACAAGTAATTCATTGTGCAGTGAGCGATGGAGAGTTGGGTAAAGTTTCATGTAGTTCGCTGTTGTGTGGTAGTATGGGCCAGTTATTCTTCATGATATCAGACATTAGGTTCCAACCTAAATCATAGGTGGCAATACATCTGCTTTGCTGTTGATCAGTTGTTAATGTCTTGGTTTTTAGAGTCTCAGACCTATTTTGTAAACATGCTTGTTGGAAAGCACGTTTGAGTACTCTGTTTGGGTATCCTTGAGCTTTGAATCTGTAGCGTATATAGTTGCATTCTTGTAAAAAAAGTATTATTTTCTGAGCAGTTTCTTCGCGTTCTCAGATATTGTCCATAGGGAATGGAAGCCTTCAGTTGGCGGGGGTGTTAGCTTTGCCAATGTAGGAGGCTGTTTGTAGAGGTGGATTTTCTATGTAATTGAGTATGGATTGTTCCATCTCCTAGCAGTATCTTCAGGTCGAGGAAAACCATTTCAGTTTCATCAATCACATGAGTGAGTTGCAAGTTGATATCGTCTATGTATCTGTACCACTTTAAGATAAACTTTTGATATTGTTGGTATGGTAGAGCCTTGACGACACATTGTTCCAACCACACTAGGAATAAATTAGAATAGCTGGGTGCACAGGCTGTGCCCATAGCTGTGCCAGCTAGCTGTAAATAATATTTCCTATTGAATATAAAATAATTGTGTGTGAGAATAAACAGAAGTAGAGCTAGTATGAAGTCTTTTTGAAGAACACTGGAAGTGGTGATATTTAGAAAGTGTCTACAGGCTTGAAGTCCTTTACTGTGTGGTATGTTACTGTAAAGTGACTCCACATCCACACTTCCTAGGAGGGTGTAAGGAGGAACTTGTAGTTCATCAAGTGCAACCAAGGTGTCCTTAGTGTCCTGCAGATATGATGGAAGAGTTCTAACCAATAGGTGCAGGATTTTCTCAATATATTTGCTGGGTTTTCTGCTAGGCATTTGTTTCCAGAGATTATAGGTCTTCCTGGGGGGTCATTGATGTCTTTGTGAATTTTTGGGAGACAGTAGAAAGTTGGTATGGTTGGGTTGGAGTTGGGTAAGAGGAACTTGAATTCTTGTTGGGAGATGATTTTATTGTCACACGCTTGTGTAAGCATTTCTTTTCGTTCTTGGAGAAATGCTTTTGTTGGGGCAAAGTCAAGAGGTTGGTAACAGCTTGAATCATTCTAGTGTGTCATACACATTTGTATGTATTTTTTTCTTTCAAGTAAGATTATATTACCCCCCTTGTCTGTGGGCTTTACTATAGTGTCCTCTGATTTCATAAGTTCTTTTAGTGCTTGTGTCTCTTGTCTGGTAAGGTTATTTTCTTTTTTAGAATGTTGTAAATCAACGTGTTTTAGTTCTTGTGTAGTAAGTTGGATGAAGAGGTCCACATGTGGGACCTCTTTAAAGTTTGGGGTGTACCAACTGTTGGATTTCAGGTCAGTCATTGGTCTGGAAGGATTTTGTTCATCTAGAATAAAAATAAAAATAAATAAATGTGCTCATCGTGCTACCAAGTTCAAAAATAAGTGCTAGGAGCTAAGGTAGGCACTAGATCCGTGCGGTGCCGAGGTAACCCAGGGAGAGATCATTCTTGAGCTTCTTAGGTCTCATTGATCATGCTTGTATTGATGTGATTGTTAAGGGTTTTTGGCAATTAACCTTTGCTAGAGTCTACTGATAGCCTTAGCCGAGAGTGGTGTTATTTTGTACTCCAGTTACTGGCTATAGTGTTTTAGCTTACATATTTACTTCTCTGTATGTGGTCTGCTATTTTGACTTCTATTATTTCTGTTGAGCTTACACTTAACCCTTTATTACCCATTATTACAGTGGTTACATCTATACCTACTGTCCCTCATTCTCACCCAATAGGAAGGTTTTTTTCAGGGACCTCTATTTAGGTTTATGCTGTTTTGCACCAGTTTTCTCTGGAACTTACCCTTCCCTAGTGCACAAACATAATAGTAAACTTTATTCCTCCTGTTTTTAAATTAGTTTTAATAAAGGTAGCGATTCACTATTCCTCGTTTATACTCTGTCCTCTCTTTTACTGTGCTCTTTCTCATCTATTGGGATACTCACTGAGCACCGTTTTTTGTTTATGTCTCTAATATATATATATAAGGGTTATGCCCTGTTTTCCATAGAGCACAGTTTAGGCAACCTTACCCTTGAGTTTGAATATCGTGATTACCACTTTATTCTTTCGACATATATTTGTAAATATGTCTCTTAGTTGCTACTCAGAGAGAATAACTTTGACTGACTGGCTTTATGAACCATGATCAACAGAACTTAGTTCATAAAATATCAATACAATCACTTCTTAATGTATTTACATGCTAAAATAATACAATGTCTTAACAAGATCGCCAAACACAAACTCTGGTATATTATATACAATTTTTTCTTTTTTTTCACAATAACACCAGCAGCTTTCACATGCAAACTCAGAAGGTTTTCTTCTTTAAAACAGCTCTCGTTTCACCACACAGCCTAAGAGTCCATTGGTCAGGCTGTAATACCAATATGCTAATGAGATTATCTTATTTGCCCCCACCCCTGGGCATGACAATTGGCGATCAAAACTGTCAGTCACTTCAAAACCCACTAATTGGTCATAATGGGTTAACCAATTAAAACCCTCGTCTGGATATAAAAATAACCCACGAGTCAACGTTCATTTAGTCCCCCTGAAGAGCCTGCCTGGCGAAACACGCATCGGGACTCAGACTCAGAAGATTACCTTTTGTTGGCATATTGACCTTCGTGTTCTTTAAGCTCACCCTCAACGGTATTTCACCATTTGAGCAGGATCACTTCGACTAGTTATTCAAATGCAGCCATCTTTTTTCCTCTGAGCCAGCATTACCTGATCTAGGATAGGAGCTATTCCTGACAGCAAGCTGATTCTAGGTGCTTAACTTGATCTGACGATAGGTGCCCCTGAAGGCACATAGAGACAGCAATCTTAGAATCTTAGTTAAGCTTATAGGTGCCCTTGAAAGCACAGCATAGGTATTCACTTTCCTATAAGACAGCAAGATTTATAGCGATAGTGTACATACTGATCCAGTGATACCCACTACTATAAATAAGAGGTGCCCTTATAGGCACAACATAGGTATCTACCTCCTTACAAGACTATTAGACAGAAATTGTATTGAAAGTACCTACAAGAAACCTTTGCTACGAATATCAGCTTAACCTAGATAGCTCCATATGATAAAGCACAATACTACATGAACTATTGAATTTAATATGTGTTTTTCTTTCTGACACTCCAGTTCTACTAGCTACCTCTGTTACTATCCTTGATTGAATAACTACCCTTTGTTATTCTTTCTGAGTAGCAACTAAGAGACATATTTATTGCCAATTTCATTACGAGACTAGCTAATTGACAAGACAAGGGAATTGGAGCTAAACAAAATATAGTTTAAACACACATTTCCTTCTCTCACTTATTTTTATCTATTTTCATAGGGTCTATCAAATTCATTTTTTCACGATAATACCTTTTCTCTCACGGTGTGATATTTATAGATGTTTCCACTTTTTTTTGTTTAATTTTTTGTTTATTTTAAATATACTAATAAATGATAAGTTTTAATTGCATATACCTGCGGGCAATTTCTGAATTTAGTAAATCTGTTTTTCCCACATAGTTCACTTATTTATAGTAACTTTATTTACAGATTTTACTTGTTATTTTAAGCTCATGTAATTTGCTGGTCATTAAAATGTTAATTGGCTATTAACCTAATTTAAACAGTGTCAAAATATTCTGTACCACCTGACGCTTTCATTCGTGTGGGTATAAAATTAGAAATAATTGGCAAAGTGAGCAAAAAGAGGTCAGAGTACAATCTATAATAGTCCATCTTCATCCAAATAGTCCAAATCGCAGTAGCAACTTACAGTGATTCGTATAGAAAGGATGATTGGTGCAACTGAGTTATAGTTTAGTGGCATTGATAGAAACCTGTATTCTGAAAATTGTTAAAGGTTCTTTACATATAACCATAAAAATAGGAGTTTACCAATGTTATGCATCTGTTCTTGTCACACTTACTGTAAGATAAAATTGTACATTTTTCTATTCTAGAATTATTCAGACCTTTTATAAAATATAAAACAATAAGAAATAATCTAAAACTTCTAAAATATTTTTTTGAAATGCACAAACTAATGAATTAAAATGAAGTAAATCTACATCATTGAACGTTTTTGGTATCCTGAACAACAATCTATAAGCAAAATTGTCGGTTTATATCATGTTGTGTCACATTCTATGTTGAAAAAAAAAAAAACTACTTGACTTCTTTTTTAATTCCTCTTCTTTTTTGTTTTAACAAAGCTCAGTAGCAAAGAGGTTAATTGGTAGACATTTCAAGTTTCAGTGTAAATAAATGAGTTTGAAAGAAAGAATGTCTTAATCTGTTTGTATATGGATGAGTGGTGCTCACATTGCCTATGAGTTCCTCAATAATGTTAAAAATCTTCCACTTGAACTTACTTTGAACATTTAATTAGATGTATTGTTTAGTAAATGGTTTACAAAAAGGACACACTCAGAAGTGACACCTGAAATGACCATCATAATCTCAACCATAACATTTATAACATTATTATATATTACAATATATTATATTATAATTTATATTATATATTATATATTATATAATATATAATATAATAATACTCTGGTATTTTGGCATCATATATATATGATGCCAAAATACCAGAGTATTGCAGTATGCAAAAATACCTTTTTTATTGAACTAACATAATATTTCAAAGACAAGCTTTCACGAGTTTTCCTCTCTTGCTCAGGCCTTTGCAATATTGTTAGTACAATAAAAAAGGTTTCATTGCATTCTAAAATACTCTGGTCTTTTGGCATCTTGTTTACTGGACTAATTAGCTAATCCAATCTACACTATATATATACATATATATACATTGCAGATTGGATTAGCCGTATTATATATATAAAACACACACACACAAATTAGGGGTAGGGAATAGTGGAGTGGGGGCGGTCTATTCAATTATAATGGAGGGAGGAGGAGCTGTGTATTAGATTGGGTGAAGGTAGCAGTGTATAACAGTGGAGGGAGGGGAACAATGTATTGGATTTGTGGGCAGTGTATTAGAATGGGGGAGGGGCAGTGCATTAGATTAGGTCTGCATGGAGGCGCTGAACGCTTCCCATGGAGATGCTTATTGGCCACGCACCTTTTTGCCACACATGCACAATAGCCTCCCAATGCTTTCCTATTGGAAACATTGGATTGGCTGATATCATCAAGCCAAAGTGAAGCACACACTCATAGAACTTCAAAATAAACAAGATAACGTAATTTGTTTTTTACAGCTGTGCAACAGCATACATTCACCATTTCAGTCCCATTATCAAACTTTTCTTAATATGTCAAGGTAGTTGGACTGAAATATTGGTTATATGCAAATACACGTCTCCTTAAAATAAATTCGCTCTTTTGTTTACTTTGAAGCCCTACAAGTGTGAGGTCGTCCAGTGTCAGTTAGGCAACTTTTCTTATACTGTACTTTTCTAAATAAACCTAAGTTTCTATGAAAACTGACATTTTTGTTTTTTTGCGGCCCACATAATGGTAAACCTTGTTTATTTGGCCCGTCTTAGCCTTTGAGTTTGACATGCTTGCTGTAGACACTGTAACTACGTCACCTCATTGGAGTGGTTATAGGGTTAGTGTTTGTACTCCCCTGTCCCCACTTTTCCATTCAAAATTATTAATGTTTTATTCTAAAACAATGGTCCCCAGCAGCCTGTTCCTCCTGTGCTGCTTGAACTACTGAGGAAGTATTCCTGTGTTCCAATAGACAACCATAATTTGCTGAGATTGTAAGGTGACTACTTTCAGATTCACAGTGCCCGTTAGTGGTATGAGTGTGGCTAGAAGGAAGTGTGTAATCTCTGCGTTCACCCTATTTCCATTAGGAGCCAGGATGTGGGTAACCAGGGAACCTTATTTAGTGTGAAACTGCTCGAAAATAATTTAGCACATAATGGAGGGACTGTGGCAAGGGAATCCAAGCACTATAATCAATTCAATGAGAAGAAATAGCTATAGTGCCTAAAGTGTCCCATTATGCTATACCCATTGCCAAAATTTGCCAAAGATCACGCTCCCCGTGATAAAAACGAGTCCTCACTTTTTCTTATGTATAACTAAGAAACTTAGGTCTAATTTCAAAAAAAGAAAACATGTAAAAAAAGGGAGTAATTTAAAAGTAAAATCTGCAGGTGACCGAGCCGCTTTATGCTACATAAAGCTAGAAGAACAGGATAGTAATGAGTAGACAGAGTTATGAATTGGCTAGAGTGAAAAAATAACTATATTGAAGAGAGATAAAAAAATAAGCAAGGGTTATAACGCAAACTTGTAGAGTACTAGGTTAAATAAAGCCAGTTAGGGATAGACAGAGTTATAAAACGTAAACGGAAAGTCCTAAAATAAAGCTCTTTGTTAAAAGGTGAATGGAGAAATTGGTATGATAATAGGGTGAAAAGGCAGATATTTGGAGCGAGGTGTCTTTGCATGGCACTCAAGGCTGCTAGAGTCAAACAGGCTCTGGCCTATCAGGAGTCCCAGTAAAACTTTAGATATCTGCTAATCCGAAAAGGTGGTGAAGGACAATCCTAAATTTATGCATTGCAACACGTAGAGGTAGTGATCTCAGATCACTTCCTCCCAGCACTTGTGAATAGGAAGCCACACTGTAGTAGAGCAGCTCGCAGTTGCTGTTGCAGCTCCTGTCCTTGACCTGTACCTGGCTGGACTAGTCCCCACTGGACCCCAGGGAAGTTACCCACACTGCTAGATATACACAGAAATGCAGAATAACCCTCCCCTCATACAAATAATACGGACAGCCCACACACAAACATACACACAATCCGCACAAACGAAACACCACTAACAATCCACATACAAGCACACAACCCCACATGCAATACCCCAAAGAGCCCCCACACACTACCAAACACACACTTTGACATATCCATCCACACACACACAATTCCACAAGCAGCACCCATACACAGCTTACATTCATATGTATCATACACAATACCATAAACTACTCATGAACATAAACAATATAATAGCTCATATACGCAGGGCCTTCTTTAACGCGGGGCAAACTGGGCAGCTGCACCGTGAGCCCTGCTGGCCTCAACTATTTCTAACGCTCTGGCTGGTAATCTGCACAGTAAGGAGGCCCACCGGGTGGCCCATGCACAAAGGACCACCCGCTGGGCTTCTGTCAGCAGGGACCCGGTCACACGCTGAGGTGCTTTAACAGCGGGCCCCTTGCTTTTCGGCAGCAGGCTGGGAGGAAGTGACGGCCACGCATCACTTCCTCCCACAAAGAGAGGAGCGCGCAGGAAAGAAGAGTAGGCAGATTGGAGGGGGGCTGGCCAAGAGCTCTAGACCCCAACTCCCAACTCCCAACGCCTTCAGCCACCAGCAGGAAAGGTAGGAAACTGGAGGGTGAGTTTTAAAGTGTATGTCTGTGTCAGTATGTCTGTCAGTGTGTGTGTGTCAGTATGTTTGTGTGTGTGTCAGTATGTCTTTGTGTGTCAGTATGTCTATGTGTGTGTCAGCATATCTGTGTGTGTGTCAGTATGTTTGTATGACAGCATGTCTGTGTGTATGTCAGTATGTCTCTGTGTGTGTCAGTATATCTGTGTGTGTGTGTGTGCTTGCAATCATGCCAACACCACATACAAACATATTCCACAAAACACACAAATACTGCTTAGTGCTAAATACAGACCTGCAAACATGAGTAAATGGTAGAGCTCCAGCGGTTAATGCATTTCTGGAGTTGCACGACAGATGGGGATCTACCTTTTAATCACCCGTGCAACAGGGAGACTGCCAAGAATTCTTGCACCTCTCTACTTTAGGTCCGCCACTGTGTTGAGGTGGAGGACGTGATTGCATGCCTGGGAAGGGGGGACAGGGTCCAGGGGGCCCTAAGCAAATGCTTTGCCCAGGGTCCAGTCATTATTAAAGACAGCCCTGCATATATGCACAAATACAACGATACAAAGCAATTACAGTAAAAATAACACAAGCAGAATACGGCAGCATACACACCTCGATTTATAAAAAAATAGGACCGGCACGCTACGGGACATCACAATCCTATATCGGCACAGTGCTGCTAAAAGGTTGCCTACCCCTGGAGTAGGTAATTTCAGGGTGAAACAACAGAGAGACAAAGAAAACTGGTCAGGTTCCATGAGTGTATGGCGGATTGATAGTGTCTTTTAGGTAAGAGGTACTTGGAATTTTACTATGAAATGGCAAATACGCAGGGTTAATGGACATATTCTACAGGTCTTGGGGTAAAAGCAAAGAGTGTCATGTAGAATTAACAAAGTCTGTGAGTGAAAGGGTGAAAGGCATTAAAGGACGGAAGTTGAAATGTAGAGTTTTGTGCGTTCAAATACCTAAACCTATTTAAAATCTGTGACCTGCCCTGCCTTTAGCAATCTCCTGGTTATATCTATAGTAAGGCAAATATTTATGGCATACAATTTAATGAGATACTTCAAGAATGTTATCTTTAGAATAAAAAAATATTCATCAGACACTATTTCAAAAATTAGATGATAAAATGGAAAAATTTGCTGATAAATTGTGACTCATGCGTTCTTAGAAATGGTCATGCGATCATTGTACAGCTGATTATGACAACATACTTTAGTCTTCCATAATTGTCAGGTGATAGTTATTTTTAGAATATTATATGTTATGAGATTGGTAATGATATGTCATGTCTTATTTACAAGTGGATTTTCCCATTTGTAATTAATGAATGAGGATGACCAGAAAAGCCATATTTTGACCTTTCAAACAGTCTCTAATATTTTACCTCTTACTAAAACTCATAAGATTATTTTTTAAATCTTCAGGCACAGAGCATATAATACAGAATCAGGAGACTGGATCAATTGATAATTTTGGCTAATTTATGGACATGGGGATTAAAGATACCTAGATGAGAAATGTATATGTTAAATGCACTGTGCAATAAGGGTAGATACAAATGTAGGGTTTCTTTCAGGAAGAGTGTAGACAGACTGAGTTTCAGTCAGGTGAGTTGTGGCTAAGGTTAAGACAATGTACTAAATAGCAGAGAAGTGAGCAAAGAGACTGAAGGGGCATGACCTGCAAACAGTGGTGTATTTAGGATTTGTGCTGCCCTAGTACGGTGCTCGGTCAACCCCCCTCACCCGCCCCCCCCCCCCAATTTATATTTTTCCTACCCTTTCCTTTCAAGGCCGCACTTTGATTGACAGACGCACACACTCACTGATAGATGCATAACTCATTGACAGACACACACTCTCAAATACACTGACAAACAATGACATACACACACTCACTGATTTGACACACACTTACTCGGACACACAGTCACTGACAGACGCACGCACTCACTGACAGACACACGCACTCACTGACCGACACACACACACACACACATTCACTGACAGACACACACACTCACTGACACACACTCACTCACATTCATGTTCACTGACACACACTCACATTCACTGGAACACACACACACTCACATTCACTGACACACTCACATTTACTGACACACTCACATTTACTGACACACTCACACAATCACATTCACTGACACACTCACACACACATTTCCCCCACTCACTATTATTAATATTTTTTTTTAATTGAAATCCACCCAGCCTCCCTACTTTTGGGATAGCTGGGTGGATTTCTCATGTCCAGTATGACCAGTTGGTCTTTTGGCCCATCTACTCTATCAAGGTTATGGCAGAGCAGTTTTTATAGAGCGTTTTCACACTGTTTAGAACCTATTTGTTTTATCTTCTGTGTTAATTATGTAGTTAATCTATCTCATTTTGGATTACAAATACATAACTCTCCATAAAACAGTGGCCCAAATATCTATTAAATATCTATCTATTAATGCAGTGGCATACACACAACCCATGGGGCCCCAGTGCGAAAACTGATCCGTGGGCCCCCCCCACGCTTACTCTGCACGGGCCAGAGCCGCAACACATGGCGGCGGCACCGGGTCGCAGGGATCGCAGGGCTGCGACCCCTGCGACTGCGGTATGTACGCCAGTGCATGCAGATACACATACACTTAAAGGACCACTACAGACACCCAGATCACATCAGCTCAATGAAGTGGTCTGGGTGCCAGGTCCCTCTAGTTTTAACCCTGCAGCTGAAAACATAGCAGTTTAAGAGAAACTGCTATGTTTCACTGAGGGTTAATCCAGCCTCTAGTGGCTGTCTCATTGACAGCCGCTAGAGGAGCTTCCGCGATTCTCACTGTGAAAATCACAGTGAGAAGACGCTGAACGTCCATAGGAAAGCATTGAGTAATTCTTTCCTATGGGCGGTTTGAATGCGCGCTTGGCTCTTGCCACGCATGCACATTCAGAGCTGAGAAGCGGATCGGGGCAGAGAGATCCCCAGTGCCAAGGGAGTCCGGCGCTGGAGAAAGGGAAGTGCTGAAGACACACACACTCTCACGAACAGACGCATACACACTAGCTAACATACACACACACACACGCTCTCATGAACAGACGCATACACACTAGCTAACAGACACACACATTTACTGACAGACACACTCAGTGACAGACATACACATACAGTCAGGTCCATAAATATTGGGACATCAACACAATTCTAATCTTTTTGGCTCTATACACCAACACAATGGGTTTCATAAGGTGAACAGTGGCTGGTGGGCGCTCTAGGTTTTCAGCGAGGGAGCACTTTCCCCATAGCGCTCTGATCAGCTCCCTCACGCGCCGCAGAGTGATGCCGGGAGCCGGAATATGACGTCAAATTCCGGCTCCCGACATCATTGCAGGTTGCGCGTGGGAGCTGAGCAGAGCGCTCAGGGGAAAATGCTCATACATACATACATACATACACTGGCATACATACATACATACACTGGCATACATACATACATACATACATACACTGGCACACATACATACACACACTGGCATACATACATACACACACTGGCATACATACATACACTGCCTGTACACACTGCTTCATTAGGCTAAAGTTGTACTGGTGCTTAGATTGTAAATACTTTATTGAAAGTGGTTGCAATAAGAGCTAAGATAAATTAATTTATCCATGGGCTTTGGATTCAAAGTACCGTATATACTCGAGTATAAGACGAGTTTTTAAGCACAAATGGAACCTATCCTTCCTATTTTTGCAGGAATTTCCCCAAGTAATTTGATCTTGAACAGTAAGATTTTACCACTCGACACACTAATGATTCAGACCTTTCCTATCTTTATGTTGAGTTTTTGTTATCTGTATCTCTTATCTATATTTTGTTTTGGCATTACAGACACTGTCTGAATATGGTAAGCAAGGATTTTACCAAGGCTGGGTTGCAGAGGCCATAATAAAAGTTTTGAAAAGTAATGGTGGTGTTATGGAACTGGAAGACTTGGCAAGTCATGTGACTGAGGAAGTACAACCTATATATACAACATATAAGGTAACCCATAGACAGTTTGTGTATGTGCACTAGGGAAATTATAGACAGTGTTTATTTTTATTTTTATTTTGCTTCTTTTGTTATTCCTTTCCTTATGTAGCTGTAATAAATGACTGTAAAGCAGTGTTTTTGTTAAAAAAAAAAAAGGGTAGCAATTACTGAAATACAAAATTAAGTTGAACATAAATGGTTGGAAAGCAATTTCAATGTATCCTCATGTAGTGTTCTATCCATAATACTATTATTTAATATACTGAAAACAAAATTAAATTGTGTAAAATGTAGACTTTTCTTTTTGATATATTGATAATTTTTTTTATATGTGATATATTTTTCAATATTTAAAACAATCATTTTAAAAGTGTATCCAAAAAATATTAAATAATGAGAAAATCTCATCCGACAACATTAAATCGAGGACTATATGTTTTTTTTTTTTTTTAGCAAAGTGGACATCTACAGTGGGGCTTCTCGGCTTTACGTTTTCAGGTTTATTTTGGGACTTTGTATCCTTGGTGGTAGTAATGCAAGGAAGAGAGTTATACCAGTACCTGTGGCACAATCTCTTACAATTAGAACTTCCTCAAATCTGTATTTCCCTAATATACAGTTGTCATAGCAACCTGTTAAGACAGATAATCATATCTCATAGAGTTATAATTCTCTGGTTCACCGAGTAATAAATCTTGAAAGGGAAATAATCCAGCATTGGTGACTTTCCATAGCAAAACAGGAGTGAGCTTTATCATCGCCAAGTGAATACAATAGAGGAAAAGTTTATTTTCAGGTAATTAATTCACTTCAATTGCCAATATTGGCTATATCATGTAAGAATGTCCACATTATCAAACTGAAGTAGTCATTTATTCATTACTCGTTACCTTCTTCATCAGACCTTGAACTGAAGAACCAGAGATTATCCAGTATAGTCTTAGGGATATTCAGCATTCTGTCAAAAAACAAACAGGTGGTGATAATTCGAAGGTGAAGCACAAGCAAGTGCAATATATATGGCAATTGCTCCTAATTTAGCACTTTGACACATACTTGCTCCAGTTTTGTCTTGAAACATAGTCTCATGTTTCACAAGTCCAAACTGTAATTTGACTTTAAGATAGCGTTACTATTAATACTCCTGTCATGTGCCTCCGTCAGTTTTGTATGTCAGATTATATAATCTCAACACCAACGCTTTCAATACAATGTGCCCATAATTTATAGTTAAGCTACGTTATCTATAGCACATTGTAGTCCATGCTTGCAATTGATAGCCTTTTCACCCCTCCTACTTGCTGATAATACATCCTTATCCTGCTCTTATTCCAACAATACTTATTTCTCTCTCCATCATTGAACCACACCCTGAAGCTGGACGAGTTCCACGCAAAACACTGTACTGACAGGTTAGCCTAGTTAGTACATCTTCCTCTGGGATTGCAAGTTTGTGATAATTATTATCTGGACACATTTAATCGAGATCAAAACTATGTTAATGAAACATGCTTGAGGTTTTGGTTTAACTACAGATGAAATGAGTCATAGTTTCACCTTTCCTGGTCTAAAATCATAAAGTCGAAACACAATCTTATTATTTAGAAGACACACCTGTGTTTTGCGTAGTTTCACATGTGTTTAACACAGTGTTCATTGTACTCACTGATTTTAAAGAACAGCCAAAATGAATATACGTGTTTTAGAATATATTAGACTTTAATTCAATTTATCACAAACTGTTTTGGCTAGTAAATACTGGAAAATCTTTATTGGGAGGTATGCACAATCAATCGGAAAAACATTATAGAATCAGTTATTGGAAGTTTTCAATATTTTGCTGCCCACTAGGATTAATTACAGCTGAGACAAATGCATGCTGATTAATAAAATATTTACCGTATATACTCAAGTATAAGGCGAGTTTTTCAGCACGTTTTTTGTGCTGAAAAACCCCAACTCGGCTTATACTCGAGTCACTGTCTGTATTATGGCAATTTACATTGCCATAATACAGACTGGGGGCTGTGTGCGGTTACTTACCTCTCCTTCAGCTCCTGTCAGCTCCCTCCACCTCCGTTCAGCACCTCTGTCAGCTCCCAGTGTACTCGCGAGAGCCGCGGGGTCATAGTGCGGCTCTCGCGAGACTTACTGTGTGAGCTGACAGAAGAGCTGCACGGACCGGCGCGGAGGAGAAGGGAGCTGACAGGAGCTGCAAGAGAGGTAAGTGCTCTCTGCCAGCCCCCCTCCCCCCACTGAACTGCCAATGCCACTGGACCATCAGGGAAGTAGAGCCCCCCTCCCTGCCATGTATCAAGCAGGGAGGGGGGACGAAAAAAAATAAATTAATAATAATGACATGCCTTTGCATGCCTTTAGAATGACAAAACATCATGAAAGCTGTAGTTTTAAAACATCCGAGGGGTCTACTTTTTGGGCACCCCTCAGTTACAGTACATGATCATACATTGCATAAGCCTGCCACAACACCATTGCACCCCATTTTTGGCAGGTCCTATCCTAGAAACCTAATGCTAATTACTTGGAGACCTCCTTGCCCATATTATATATGTTACCCTAATTCATGACAACACCCTGTCTGTAACAAAAGTTCCATTATTATTGCCTTGGTTAGGTGTTTTTTTTTTTTTTTTAAATCTGTTACATTCTGTGAGATTTGAAATTGCTGTTTAGTGAATGATTGAGAGTACTGGTTCTTGTATAGTAAATAGATAGATATAGATATTACAATGCAATAACCATTTTAAATACCTATGAGCAAGCACTGACCACATTAACGAACTAAACAACAAGTTAGTGTTAAATAGTTGTTCTGACCTTTGATTGTGAGAGTTTCCATGACTGGAAGTAATTATGAAGGGAATCCTATAGATAAGTAGAAAAAAATGTTGTATGAGCTTATAATTTAGTAGGTTGTTTTATTGTATGACACACCTGAGTTTACCTTTGTCTCTGATTAGTGTTTTGTAGGGTACAAGTCAAACGTCAATCGTTTCAAAATTATGAAATGGAATTCTCATGGCCATCGCAGACTTCCATCTCCCCATGACCTTTAGATTTCACAATCTATTTCCTGAAATGCTGTTTGTTCATCTGTCATACAGTGATCATGGGCATTATACGTAATGTCATGTGATCTAGATATAGTACAAGGAGAATGTACGAATGCATGAATTATCGTAATTTTTTTTTACATGGGTCATTTGTTTCTTAACTCCTTCTAGGATATAAATGTCTGGGAGTTGCCACCAAATGGACAAGGAATTACTGTACTAATGGCACTGAATTTGCTTGAACAATTTTCTGTGCAAGGTACCCGAACATGGCTTTTAATGAGTTTTATTTTTACTATGTGTCAAGGATTGTTGATATTTTCTTGTGATTAGGCTTCTCAAACAAAGGCAGACTTTCAGAGAGAGCTCAAACATACTAAAATTCTTATAAAGTATGGTGTATTGGAACATAATGAACAAACACAGTAAAACGACTAAACCAGTCTGCTTAGCCTAATGGGTGGTGCATTGAAATCCTTAAAAAATATATATATGTATATTTTTGGACAAAGTGGCTTAAAGGGACTCTCCAGTGCCAGGAAAACATATTTGTTTTCCTGTCACTGCAGGTTCCTGCAGTGCCCCTCTCCCTCCCATCCCCCATCCCATGTTGCTGAAGGGGTTAAAACCCCTTCAGTGACTTACCTGAATCCAGCGTGATGTCCCTTGGCACAGGGTCAGGCTCCGCCCATGTCCCCCCCCCCCCCCCCCCCCCCGCCCCCCCGTCGATGTCAGCCGGCAGGGAAGATCTAATGCGCATCTGCGGCAATGACCGCGCGCATTAGACTTCCCCATAGGAAAGCATTATTCAATGCTTTCCTATGGGGTTTCTGGTGACGCTGGAGGCCCTCATTAATAGCGTGAGGATGTCCAGCTTTGTTTAAAACTATTTTCGTGTTCTAAGAACACGGACGTCCCTGTAGTGGCTGTCTGATAGAAAAACTACAATAATTACACTTGCAGGATTAAGGGTGGTGGGAGTTGGCACCCAGACCACTCCAATGGGCAAAAGTGGTCTGGGTGCCAGAAGTGTCCCTTTAAGACAAAAAAAAAACTACCGTATATACTCGAGTATAAGCCGAGTTTTTTAGCACATTTTTTGTGCTAAAAAAACCCAACTCGGCTTATACTCGAGTCAAATGTCTGTATTATGGCAATTTACATTGCCATAATACAGACAGGGGGAGAGGGGGGCTGGCAGAGCTGTAACTTACCTGTCCTGCAGCTCCTGTCAGCTCTCTCCTCCTCCGCGCCGTCCGTTCAGCACCTCAGTCAGCTCCCAGTGTAAATCTCGCGAGAGCCGCGGCTCTCGCGAGACTTACACTGTGAGCTGACAGAGGGAGCTGCACGGACGGCGCGGAGGAGGAGAGAGCTGACAGGAGCTGCAGGAGAGGTAAGTTACAGCTCTGCCAGCCCCCCTCTCCCCCCACTGAACTGCCAATGCTGGACCACCAGGGAAGGAGAGCCCCCCTCCCTGCCATATATCAAGCAGGGAGGGGGGACGAAAAAAAAATAATGAATAATAATAAAAAAAAATAATAATTAAATAATAAAAAAATACAATAATAATAATAATAATTAAATAAAAATAATAATTAATAATAATATATTTTTTTTAAATAATAAAAATTTAAATAATAAAAAAAACCACTCACCCCCCACCAAGGCTCTGCAACTCTCACACTCTCACACTCTCACACACACTCACACGCACTCATACACTCACACTGCACTCATACACTCACGCTGCACTCATACACTCACGCTGCACTCATACACTCACGCTGCACTCATACACACACGCTGCACTCATACACACACGCTGCACTCATGCACACGCTGCACTCATACACACGCTGCACTCATACACACGCTGCACTCATACACTCACACTGCATTCATACACTCACACTGCATTCATACACTCACACTGCATTCATACACACACACTGCATTCATACACACACACTGCATTCATTATACACACACTGTAAATAAATATTCAATTAATATATTTTTTTTAGGATCTAATTTTATTTAGAAATTTACCAGTAGCTGCTGCATTTCTCACCCTAGTCTTATACTCGAGTCAATAAGTTTTCCCAGTTTTTGGGGTAAAATTAGGGGCCTCGGCTTATATTCGGGTCGGCTTATACTCGAGTATATACGGTATGTCAGTATCAGTTTTTCAGGTATGTTATTTAAGATCCATGTTATGCACTTTAGTTTGGCTGTTTTGACCTTAAATTTAAAATTCACTTTGAATTGCCAACAATTCTAGTGAATAACTCTGTTTATTTAAAACATTCCACTAAAATACTTGCTATCTGAGACATTGCAGGCACTGCTATCACTCTCAGAGTATTGTTTTAAGCTTTTGTGCAGTGATTAGGGTAAAAACTGTGCAGGGTCTCTAATACCATCTATTAACCAGGTGGGTGTCAACATCCTCTCAATTCCCTTAGCACTTGTGCATGTGTGAAGGTTAATAAAATAAATGAGAGGCCTTGGACTTCCTCTAACTAGGATAAAATATATTTACACTTCTGTTTTCTTCATCCAATCAATGCATTTAGTGATGTTATTTAAAAAAAAAAAAAAAAAAACCCATTCATTTAAATACCCAAAAATCTGAAACATTTGAACAATATAGGGATTTTTACTTAACTTGTATTTTTGTAGAGAGCTGCAAATATTTAGATTATTTGTGAATGTCCTCCTTGTGTCTTGCTCTACATTATCTTACAGATATGGGGCACAATAGTGCTGATTACATCCACGTCTTAACTGAAGCGCTGAAATTATGCGTCTCTGATTGTCAGTGGTATTGCACAGATCCTCGGGTTACTCCTGTGCCAACTGCAGAATTGCTTAGTAAATTTTACTCTGAAAGGCAAACCAGCCTTATAGATCTTCACAGGTAACAAACTATATATATATATATATATATTCATTTTAATCATGACAGTTTTCTTCAATATAAAAAAGAAAGTGATTGGAGGAAATTGTGAAATATACAGTTATCAAAAGAAAGATTTTATTACCCGTGAAAAGTATCACAATGTTAATAAATCTGAGATCGTTCATTTGTGTGTCTATGGTCCTGCGTTTCCTGGAGTTTATGAGACTAGATGGCACATAAATAGGCTTGTCTGACCTTGCTGGGGTCATGTGACGCATATGACCAATCAGGGTAAAGACAAAAATCAGAGGGAATGAAGAAGGAAAGGACTTAAGGAGAAGGAGGGTGGATCAATGTTCACACTGCAGGAATTCATTGTATATATGTAGGCTGCATATTTTAAGTAGCCTCAAATGTTTACTAAAAGTTACTGATTTTGCTTAGAGGATTCCTTAACAAGGATAGAAGGAGCAACTCATTACAATAACAAAATAACGTTATTGAGTAACCTCTTAACAATCAAATGGAACACTACGCTGTCATTACATCCATACACTATGCTGTCCCTGTATAACCTATTCCAAAATGGAAAAATTGAATTTTCAACTTATTTAACTTTGCACGAAAAGTTAACAAACTCCTTAACAGGACCCCACCAAAACTCCCCTTGTGTCCTCCATCAAATAAGTCAGCCCCTACTATATGTCTGGAACATGGCGGAGTGGGACGTCACATGCACAGCAAAAAAAAACCAACAAAAAGAAAAGGTAATGAGGATAAGGCAGTAAATACTCATGATGTATATGGGGTATATCTACTAAATAATGAAAAACATGTCATTACAAAGGCACTAAAGAGAGTCTAAAGAGAGTAGGATGCCGGACATTACCGGAGTATGCAACAAAAGAAGGGAGTGGCCCCCAAAAAGACCCAACAAGGAGAAAATAAACAGAAATGTACTATATACATACTATGTACAGAAACACTTTACGCAATATATGTATAGTAAAAATTACACAGGTGGGCTCACTTCCAGCAGGTATTATCAGAAATATCACTACACAGGTGGTCATGGTGTACCTGATAGAGTAGTGCCCCTTAAGCTTCTCATTGAGCCCATGAGGTGACACCATGTCCAGCAGGTACATCCATCTACATGCAAAATACAGATTAGGGAACAACACACACACAAATATAGTTTAACATTTTACAAGGCTATCTTAGCTAACATGGGTATCTGGTTACTTCTTTGCATTAAAACACCATCTTTAATGAAACAGTTCCAGGAAACAAATACATGCACAGATGACCAGAAACAAAGGTGTGTTTTTATTTGAACAAAATACAAACTTGGTGTTTGTTTATGAAAAAAATATAACTGATAATTAAAATATCTGGAAGTGACTCCTTTACCAACACACTGCACCTTTACCCACCATTTGGGTGAATCATCTAACTGTAAAAGAACATTAATTGGAACATTTTAACTTTCATTGTTAAAAGGATCGTCCTAAATATAATAAATAGAAATTGCTGTTTGTTTTGTAGATATACCACCAATAAACACGTGTACATTTAATTCTGCATTTTTTAAATGGGGGTATATCTAAAACCAGCTGGCAAAAAGGTCCAGTTCTCTTGGCTGCAATTCCTGCAAGAACTCCCCTTCTAACCAAGGCCAGACTTTCTGTGGCTATCCTAGATTTAAATGTTATACTCAAAGCAGCAATCATTGTGTGTGCTACATGTGCCATTAGAGTACTTCAGCTTTAAAGTTGGAGGATGACTTCATGACCGCAACAGGGTGTCCGTTAGGAGCTGGTACCAGTGCGTGTTAGACACCTTTGTGTATACTAGATAATAATGTTTGCTTAACTTAACTCCCTGGGTGACACATGGACCTAATGTTGCATCAGGTGCTCTATGGAAATTACCTGGTCATAAAAGGCCTGCAGACTTTAGAACCGCTCTGTCTGCTGCTAGTTTATAGATCGTAGAGAGTAAAATTGTGCCAAAATCTGACTTGAACAGCAGTGCCACCTAGTAGCCCACCAAGGCAGCTCCGCCAATGTGAAATTAATGCCAAGTATTAACTGCGGCAACTATAAATAAACCTTCAAACAAGTGTAAATAATTCTGACTAAAATAATAAGAATATAGGGAAACTGGAGCAGAATTATCTGTTCTCCATTACTGGAGTATTCTGTAACATACCCTAAAAGTGTTCCAGTTCCAGTACAACATTGCAAAACCTCAACATTTCTCAGATAAAAAACATTTTCAGAAATTCTACAGAGAAAAAAAATAAAAAAAATAAAATAAAAATATATATATATATATTTATTTATTTTTATTTTTTCTCTGTAGAATTTCTGAAAATGTTTTTTATCTGAGAAATGTTGAGGTTTTGCAAGTGGAAACAAAAGCATTACTCACGAAGCTGCATATAAGCTATATACTTTGATGTTTTGCATTTTTCCATGATAACGTGTTAGAGGGTAATATGGATTCATTGCGTAGACAGACGATAACACTGCCTATAGAGGTGATAATGTTCCTATACTGTAGAAAAATGTAAAGATTATTTTAAATATGATGTGTATGCTGTTTGGGTAATGTTATTTTAATATTTGGTCACATCATCTCATGTTTTACTTGCTGCTTCTTTCAGAGCATCAACGCCTAGAGATCACGGGAATCCATTTGAAACAGGAAGGGATACAGTTTATTTCACCGTGGTGGATTCTCAAGGAAATGCTTGCTCTTTTATTAACAGTGTTTACATGAATTTTGGTACGGGACTAGTGCCGGAGAACTGTGGATTTACCTTGCAGGTAATATATTTAATTGCAAAAAAAAAAAAGACACACAAATAAAAAAAAAAAATAGGTGTGTAATAGATAAATATGAAAAACATAAAAAGTATTCTGTAATATAAACATAGAATCAGATCTTTTAACCCCTTAACACCGCAGCCAAATGTACAAGTTGTGAACGAAACAAAATGTAAACAAAACCTGGCATTTGCGCTATATGTCTGTCCAACCGTAATTCACCTCTTTTATATTAAATGCACCCCCCCTTATTATATATCATTTTATTCAGGGGAAACAGGGCTTTCATTTAATATCAAATATTTAGCTATGAAACATAATTTAATATGAAAAAAATGGGAGAAAATAAGAGTTTGTTTTATTTTTTTAGTTCTACATGAAATTTTAACTGTCAATGTCATAATACTGTTTGCTTTTACTGCAATAAAATACACATATTTGTATTCAGCAAAGTCTCACGTGTAAAACAGTACCCACTATGTACAGGTTTTATGGTGTTTTGGGAAGTTACAGGGTCAAATATAGCGTGTTACATTTGAAATTGAAATTCGCCAGATTGGTTACGTTGCCTTTGAGACTGTATAGTAGCCCAGGAAATAAATGTACATCCATAATGGCATACCATTTGCAATAGTAGACGACCCAAGGTATTGCAAATGGGGTATGTCCAGTCTTTTTTAGTAGCCATTTGGTCACAAACAATGGCCAAAGTTAGCGTTAGTATTTGTTTGTGTGTGAAAAATGCAAAAAACGCAAATTTTGGCCAGTGTTTGTGACTAAGTGGTTACTAAAAAAGACTGGACATACCCCATTTGCAATACCTTGGGTTGTCTACTATTGCAAATAGTATGCCATCATAGGGGTAATTTTCATTCTTGGGCTACCATGGGGTCATAAAGGCAACGTAAGCAATCTGGCGAATTTTAATGTGAAAAAAATGAAACACAAGCCTTGTATTTGACGCTGTAATTGTTGAAAACACCATAAAACCTGTACATGAGGGGTACTGTTGTACTCGGGAGACTTCGGTGAACACAAATATTTGTGTTTCAAAACAGTAAAAAGTATTGCAGCAATAATATCGTCCGTGTAAGTGCTGTTTGTGCGTGAAAAATGCAAAAAAAAGTCACTTTTACTGGCGATATCATCGTTGTAATACATTTTACTGTTTTGAAACACTAATATTTGTGTTCAGCGAAGTCTCCCGAGTAAAACAGTACCCCCCATGTACAGGTTTTATGGTGTCTTGGAAAGTTATAGGGTTAAATATAGTGCTAGCAAATTAAATTCCCTATACTTTCGGCATGGGTTGTCAGGCAGGTCCCGCTAATTGTAATTAATTAGGATACCTAATTATGTAAAATTATTACATAAATATATGTGTAGAATTAATATATGTATATATATATATATATATATATATATATATACACATATGTGTATATATACGTATATATATATATATATAATTTTTTTAAATATTTTTATTTATATATAGGTATATATATAGTGATATATACGTATATATTTATGTATATAGATATATATATTATTTCATTCTACGTGTATTTTGATATAAATATATATATATATATATTAATATCGCAATACAGTTAGAACGAAATAAAACGCATCTATATATTTTTTAATATTTTATTTTTAATTATTTTTTTTATTTTATTTTTTTACGTATTTACATTTTTTTTATATTATATATAAATATATATATATATATAACAATAATTATATATATTTAATCAGTATCAGTCTACGTGTAATTTGATATTAATATATATATATATAATTATACAGGGAGTGCAGAATTATTAGGCAAGTTGTATTTTTGAGGATTAATTTTATTATTGAACAACAACCATGTTCTCAATGAACCCAAAAAACTCATTAATATCAAAGCTGAATATTTTTGGAAGTAGTTTTTAGTTTGTTTTTAGTTTTAGTTATTTTAGGGGGATATCTGTGTGTGCAGGTGACTATTACTGTGCATAATTATTAGGCAACTTAACAAAAAACAAATATATACCCATTTCAATTATTTATTTTTACCAGTGAAACCAATATAACATCTCAACATTCACAAATATACATTTCTGACATTCAAAAACAAAACAAAAACAAATCAGTGACCAATATAGCCACCTTTCTTTGCAACGACACTCAAAAGCCTGCCATCCATGGATTCTGTCAGTGTTTTGATCTGTTCACCATCAACATTGCGTGCAGAAGCAACCACAGCCTCCCAGACACTGTTCAGAGAGGTGTACTGTTTTCCCTCCTTGTAAATCTCACATTTGATGATGGACCACAGGTTCTCAATGGGGTTCAGATCAGGTGAACAAGGAGGCCATGTCATTAGATTTTCTTCTTTTATACCCTTTCTTGCCAGCCACGCTGTGGAGTACTTGGACGCGTGTGATGGAGCATTGTCCTGCATGAAAATCATGTTTTTCTTGAAGGATGCAGACTTCTTCCTGTACCACTGTTTGAAGAAGGTGTCTTCCAGAAACTGGCAGTAGGACTGGGAGTTGATCTTGACTCCATCCTCAACCCGAAAAGGCCCCACAAGCTCATCTTTGATGATACCAGCCCAAACCAGTACTCCACCTCCACCTTGCTGGCGTCTGAGTCGGACTGGAGCTCTCTGCCCTTTACCAATCCAGCCACGGGCCCATCCATCTGGCCCATCAAGACTCACTCTCATTTCATCAGTCCATAAAACCTTAGAAAAAGCAGTTTTGAGATATTTCTTGGCCCAGTCTTGACGTTTCAGCTTGTGTGTCTTGTTCAGTGGTGGTCGTCTTTCAGCCTTTCTTACCTTGGCCATGTCTCTGAGTATTGCACACCTTGTGCTTTTGGGCACTCCAGTGATGTTGCAGCTCTGAAATATGGCCAAACTGGTGGCAAGTGGCATCATGGCAGCTGCACGCTTGACTTTTCTCAGTTCATGGGCAGTTATTTTGCGCCTTGGTTTTTCCACACGCTTCTTGCGACGCTGTTGACTATTTTGAATGAAACGCTTGATTGTTCAATGATCACGCTTCAGAAGCTTTGCAATTTTAAGAGTGCTGCATCCCTCTGCAAGATATCTCACTATTTTTGACTTTTCTGAGCCTGTCAAGTCCTTCTTTTGACCCATTTTGCCAAAGGAAAGGAAGTTGCCTAATAATTATGCACACCTGATATAGGGTGTTGATGTCATTAGACCACACCCCTTCTCATTACAGAGATGCACATCACCTAATATGCTTAATTGGTAGTAGGCTTTCGAGCCTATACAGCTTGGAGTAAGACAACATGCAAAATACTCATTTGCCTAATAATTCTGCACTCCCTGTATATTAATAGTAAAATACACCTAGACAGTGTATGTGTGTGTATGTATATGTGTATATATATACTTAGATCATATATATATATATATATATATATAACACATATATATATATATATATATATATATATATATATATATATGATCTAAGTATATATATATATTATTTTTTTTTTACACTTATTTAACTTAATTTTATTTTATTTCCAGCCAGCAGGGGGACTGTCATTACAGTTAGTCCCCCTGCTGGCATTGCTGCAGCCAGCTATCCCGGCCATGTGATTGTGAGGTCCTCGCAAGGACCTCACTCTCACATGGCCCGGGGGAGGGGGGGCTGAAGAGGACGGAGGTGCCGCGGGGGGCTCCCTGGGAGTCCCCCCAACCGCGATCGCGGGCGTGGGATCGCGGGCGTGGGATCGCCGGCGACCGGGTAAGTAACAAAAAAACAGAGGGCGTACTATTACATCCTGCGGCGATTAGAGCCACTTTAAAAAGGACGTAATGGTACGCCTTCCGGTCTTAAAGGGTTAAAAGCAGTTAAGAAACAATACACTCAACATGTCTGCCCACATTAGGCAATATTAAATTCTTACAGTTTTTGTGTTTACCGTCTCCATTGGAAGTCTGTTCCATGAATAACAACAACAATTTCTGCAAGGAAGTACTCTTAAGGCTCTTGAATAGGGCCACCATCAGGGCGGTTAAGGCCATACACCTCTATATATGGTTCGGTGCAGGGCCGGCCTTAGGGGTGTGCGAGCTGTGCGGCCGCACAGGGCGCCATAACACTATACCCGCTGTATTCACAGTGATTACTCTCTGACCAGTCTATTTTGGCTATTAGTTATCTAGATCTTGGGTATATCAGGAGGGGAGTGTATGATTTAGCGGCACGCACAAATTTAGACTATTACGCTCACAGCACATCGGCACCCGTCGATGTGTATCAGACCACGCAGTTTTTTACTAAGGCTTGAGATATTTAGACGCTAGCTAGCTATTTCTATTATTAGAGAGGTGCCCTTGAAGGCACAGCTGTATATTAAGGACAAACCTGTTTTCGTTCTTCTCTCTCTTTTATTTGTAGCTAGTTCTTTCACCTGATAGGTGCCCCTGAAGGCACAGAGATTTTACTCTCTCTCATTCTATCTGTATTGGGGATAGTATTAACAAATTAAGAGGTGCTTTCTCAGGCATAGCATATCTTTGTATCGTATCACTAGATTGCAGTTCGTACTCATGAGCAATATTAGATGCTAATTCTGGGCTGGCACGTGATTGTAGTGCCAAACTTTTCATCCAAATCGGATCGTAACATATTATCTTCTACGAACTGTGACAAACGATAGTCTCTACCTTTAAAGTCTGATATTTACTGCGTTTGTTTCGTGTGGCCACGGCAAAGCTTAAATTTCTCTTGAAACAAGTTGCAATAGAGTATCTGTTTTCAACTGTAGCAGTAGATAGCCTCTATCTCAAGAGCTAGATTATTATTGTGTATCAAGTACTTACTGCAACAGTACATAAATTGCAACAGTCAAGAACCTCTATTTAGAGTTAGACATTCTAAACAGCATCTTTTTTCTTTTGATGCTGTTTTGTTCGTTTTAAATCTTACATTTCTGCATATCATCTCTCTGTGTCTTCCTATGCATATACTTAGACATACTAAGAGGATTTGCATCAAATGAAGACTATGTATTCCGTTCACCATTAAAA
This sequence comes from Pelobates fuscus, assembly GCF_036172605.1. Taxonomy (NCBI): domain Eukaryota; kingdom Metazoa; phylum Chordata; class Amphibia; order Anura; family Pelobatidae; genus Pelobates; species Pelobates fuscus. The sequence goes on from NC_086318.1 coordinate 94,525,814, forward strand.
GTTATATTTTATTGTATATGTTTTTTAGGCAGTGTTCCTTTTCTTTTCGCTTTCTACAACATTTAATTAGGGTTAACCCCTTCACTGCCTCGACATCTATTACTATACCAGGCTCTTCTCTTTGTTAAACTTACTGGTGTATATAGGAGCACTCAAGACCGAAAATCACAGACTAAGAATTAGTAAATGTAAAGAGTGCATGAAGTACAGAAAAAAATAAAATAAAAGAAGAAACCTATTGCACACCAAGTAGTTGAAACATTACATTTTATTACAATCATAGGCAAAATAAAATAGCAAAAAATAAATATTTTTTGGAATGTAGTAATTACAATATGGACAACCAAATAAAACAAATCGATCAGTGTGTAATAATAATAATAATACAAACTGGACATGGATTACAAGAACATACTAGTGAAACTGAAAAAGGCAATATATCAAACACATTATGAATAACTGTCTGTGTCAAGTGCTACCTTGTAGTAGTGACAGGAGACACACCACCCAACGTTTCAGCTCCTCTTCCGCAACCACAAATAGGGTATTTGAAAAAAAAGTTCCATATGTTGGTGGGTCTGTTTGATCTTTCAAGCTTTCCTACCTTTGTCTATTACATTAAGTCCGGCCACCTCTAAGGACGGGTAATGTGTTTTTGTTTGTCAATGCTAACCTAGATTTGCCTATAGTGTCTTTTTAAAACTGCTTAGGGAATATTGAATTAGCTGTGTTAATTTACCTGAGCATGAGCATAGGGCGCTAAAATGAAACTAACTTATATAACTGAATTCAGTTCTTATCTCTTCTTCCCTGATGGACAACTGTCACTGTGCATACCCCTAACTGTAATGTGGCATATTTACCATAGCTTTGTAAATCTGTTTATTATGTATATATGTTTGTTGACCTTGAAATATACCAAGCATGTGCCTTTTTATGTAAGTACAATGAATGTATTGACACAGTTTTCAATGTTAAGTAAACCTGATATCACGAACAATGAGAACAGGAGGTAATGTTCAACTACCAGTCTCTGTAATATCACTTAACACCTATTGCCACCTAATTTAATCCCGCATTAATGACATATGAAAACTCACTATAATTAGCATTGCATACGTACATCATTTAGACAATTCCTAAATTAATGTATACTCCAATTACACCATGCTATTAAGAAACTATGAGGAAGATTGAGTATGAAAAAAATGAATTTAATTAATGCATTTAACTCATGGCTGTGAATGTAACAATACATATAATGAAATGGGGGTTTGCATTTCATAATTGGACTCCCTTAACTAGACAGAAAATGCAGGTGATCCCATGTTAAATTTGGAGATTTGTTTTATTCCGAACAGCGATTGGGCCTCTCGGGTGATCGGTCGAATTCCTGAACTCCGAGCCAAAATCTAGCCAAACCGTAACACAAATGAAACCCAGTGAAGGGGCATGTTCATATTAATTTAGGATTCTGAATTCCTCCTTTGGCGAAATACAAAAGAAATTATGGATGGGAAAAAAGATGACCGATGGCAATTGGACAGTAATTTTATTCACAGATCAAGTAAGAAATGAGAAATAGAAGGAAAAAAGGAGAAGCAGCAAAATCTCTATATATTAAACATTCAATACATTTATAATATATACATGATTTTTTTTCTACTGCTGCTCCTGGTTTTCCCTATATTGATTACTTTTTCTCACTTGTTCTGGGCACAGCTCCATCGCAAATCACATAGGGTTATTCACAAAAGTGAGAACTTATGGTAAATTCAAAGTGAATTTCCAAATTAAGGTCAAATTAACCAAACTGGAAAAATTGTCTAAGCCAGCTATGCTATCAATTCAACGACATTGGCCTTAAATTTGGAATTCACTTTGAATTCTCCCTTTAGTAAATAACCCCGACAGAGACCACTAAAACAGTAAACATCATTGTAGTTTCTCAGGCCAAAACCTTTTGGGGTGTAAATCCTATGGCTAGTGAGACCATGTATGGAATCAGAGGCGGCTCTCTAATTAGGCGGTTTAGGCGGCCGCCTAAGGCTTTGCGCTGGCTGGGGCCTCGCGGCTGCCTATACCACCTGAGGGCAGACTGTGTCGTGTGACTCGATACCAGGAGGGGGCCCGGCGGCTTGCTCAGTATGCCACCAGGTGCAAGGCTGCCAGGTGAGCAGAGCTGCAGACCATGTCTCGCCGAGAACTGGCCAATCAGAGCATTGCCGCGGGTTACCACGGCAACGCTCTGATGGTCTCGCGAGATACATGGTCTGCAGCTCTGCAGAGCTGCAGACCGGAATTAATGACCACCGGACTAACTGGGAATAAAGGGTATGTTGTCTTCCCCCCTCTCCCCATCACCCCCCCTCACCATCACCCCCCTCAGCATCACCACCCCTCAGCATCACCACCCCTCACCAGCACCCCCTCACCACCCTCAGCATCACCCCCATCACCATCACCCCCTTCCTCACCATCACCCCCCTTCCTCAGCATCACCCACCCTCCTCAGCAACACCCCCTTTCTCAGCATCACCCCCTTAGCATCACCCCCCTCAACAACAGCCCCCCTCACTCAATATCACCCCCTCCCTCTCCCATTACCCCCATCACCCCCCTCACCAGCAACCCCTCTCCCTCAGCATCACCCCCTCCCTCACCATCACCTCCTCCTCACAATCAACCCCCCTCCGTCAACATTAGCCCCCCTCCCTCACCATCAACCCCCCCTCCCTCACCATAACTCCCTCCTTCACATAACTCCCTCCCTTACCATCACCTCCCTGTCACCTACCCACCACCATCAACACCCCTCACGCAACATCAGCCACCCTCTCACATCACCCCCCCCTCACCATCAGCCCCCTCCCTCTTACCATTACCCCCCCCCCCCCATACACACAACACACTTCAAGCAGCTACCCCATACACATAGGGTCCCAGACAAAAACAAAAAACATGCTCACAGAGACATACATTCACACACACACAAGGATACTCTCTGTCAGACACACTCTCAGGCACATACACAGGTAAACAGTGCATTAATGTGTATATGTGACAGTGTGCATGTATTGCAACTCTATTTTTTTTCCCTTTTTGGTTAGTGGGGCCTCATGTTTGAGTTTCGCCTAAGGCCTCATAAAGTCTAGCGCCAACCTCTGTATGTAATCATCATAACTGGTGTCATTCTTGCTACCAAGCATAGCCTTACTGGTCATGTGCCTTCAGCAGTAAAACTAACTCATGTTGTATTACACAGAGAACTGTTGGTCTTATCTGGGATAGTAAATAAGAAAATAAATTAAATTAAAAAACAAAAAAACTTACCAATGGTGAAGGGCATAGGAATAATTTGTCAGGTATCTAACCAGTTATATTTTCACTATGGGGAAATTTGCATACCGGGTCGAGTTAAGCACCATAACCATTTGTTGTGGTTATGGTGCCAGTTGTGTCTTTACACCTTCCCACTGTCAAACCATTTTAGTGTGACACTTGCCTGGGCACCCACACTGCTTCCAGTCTTCTCAAACTGTAGATATGGATGTCAATTTTGTGCAAGATCAGAACTTCTTTGGTTGAGTGAGCTCAGCATAAGCTTTCAGACAGTTTATGAGTTCATATCTTCCACAAAGTTGTCATCCATCTTCTACAGCTAAAGAAGACTGGACATAGAGCCCAGAATTACCTAGGTAGGGGTCTAATTATGTTAAAATAGTTTGAAAGGAAATGGTGGGTTGATGCCAGGGTACATCTGGCACCAAAACCACTACAGCAGCTGTAACAGTTATGGTGCTGGAGTGTTACTTTAAATTCCAAGCTACTATTCTTGGAGTCCAGGATACCTGACATAATCTGTTCACTAACTTCACTAATTTACAATAACTAAGTTGTAAGTTTGGGTATCAATGTTTAAATACCATAGTTAGTGTTCGAAAGATGTTCTAGAATTACCTAACATACTCTTGATACAATAAAGTAGTCAAAATACTTTATAGTCTGGTGTTTGTTTTTTGCATGCTTGCAGAACCGAGGAAACAATTTCTCCCTATCTCCAAGTCATCCAAACTGTTTGGCACCTGGAAAACGTCCCTTTCACACGATCATACCTGCAATGGCCACGGCTACCACTACCCAGGACTTGCTATGTTCTTTTGGTGTAATGGGAGGCTTCATGCAACCTCAAGGTCATATTCAGGTAATAATTGTTAGACACCATGATGTCCTTTAATGCTTGTTGTTGCAATGTATTAATATACGCAGGGTAAATATACTAGTAATGTAAATGCCTCAGCAAACACAGGAATGATGGCACCTACCAAACTCAATATATATTTGGCCAACTAGCAGTAAGTAAAAATACTTAGCAAGTGACAAGGAGTTACTCAATCAAGATAAAATAGCATCAACATGAGTAATTAAAAGAAAAATGTGACGTTAATTTTAATCGATGATTGAACAGTACTTACACAAACGTACCCCAAAATGATTCTCTGAAAACTAGTTTTAGATGGCTTAAATGATTGGTCTGAAATATAGACTTTTTTTCTTTTTAAGTACAAAGTCAGCTGCTAACAAGGAGAAAGACATCACACACTTATGCCTCGTTTCCACTGAGCAGAACGGTTTGGGTCGGTATAGTTTGGAAGTTTTAGAATGGTCCAGCCTATTCAGGTGAGAGCTTCCACTGGAAGTGGGACCGCCAGTGGCCATGCAGGATTTAGAAAAAATGCATAGCATGTAATTTGTTGTGAGCATTGAAGTTTTCCTATCCACCAATCAATGGATTGTATAGTGTGACGCTAGTAGCTCTGCCCTAACCATACCGGACCATTTCCTATGGCCCTACATCTGAAGGAGGACCATGTATGGTGCGGTACAGTTCGGTTGTATGGGCCACTTTTTTATAATGGAAACATTCAAAATAGCGTACCGTACCGAACCGACCCGAACTGATCTGCTAAGTGGAAACGGGGCATTACATGCAGCTGAGTACAAGAACATTTACCTGAAATAAAAGTGTGTATAAAATGCATCTAAAAAGTGCAACAGTATAGTAAATGCATACATGTATTGATACAATAAAAAGTTACAAAAGAATCTATACACAATAAAAAGAAATACAATTGTGCACATATACAGCTATATATAAAGTCTATGTAGCTGGTGTGTTATGTGTTGTTGTTTTTTTATTTTATTCATTCATTTATTTCTCTTTGGAAGCGCAGTCTAGAAAAGCAGCATTGCTTTTAATACCTAAAGCAGCACCGTCGGCATAAAATATTGCATAAAGCTCAGAATGATTGTGTTGGAAATACTTTATCACAAGTAGGACCTGAATTTAGGCAACTAATGGAAACAGGCAAAGTTCACGCTTGCTAAAGGAGATGCGCATAATCTCACAAAATGCACAGTAAAAGCCTATGTGAACGCACAAGAAGATAATCTGTGGAAGATCCCCTGAACTTCCATTGATCTGCATTGTGTACTCTCACAAATGCATCTGCCTACATTAGGGATGGTAGTTCCATGGTTGGTGCTTAACAGACGAGGCTGAAGTACTGAGGTCAGTTAAGTAAATAGAAGCCTAAAGATCAAATGATCTGACTGAGGCATATCACAATGGATCGTGTTTGTATTAAAGAAACCTCGTATATATGGTTATAGAAATGGATATCAAGTAGGAGGTTACATTTGATGGCACAACAAATTAATAGTAAAGTATCCAGACCAGATAATAATTTTAAACCTTGCATCAATATGTTTTCTTTCATGATCAATATATCAGCAGAGAAAATCACATGCTTGTATCGAACTAGCAAAATATATAAAAAAATATAATAATAATAATAATAATTTGCGATTTGTATAGTGCTTTTCTCCCTGTGAGACTCAAAGCACTTTACAAGTATGCAAACATAAAGACGTAAAAGTTAGAGGTTTCTGAAGGTCAGCTGAGCGGACTGAATGCCTGATGTAAGAGGTGGGTCTTTAGCTTTTTTCATAGGACAGTCTTGGGATTCTGAGTTTTTTTCTCTGTACTTTGGAAACAGTTTGTCTTCTAATGGGGATCACACCAAAAGGTTTCTTTGATTTTATAGTGCGGTGTCGTGGCTTCTAGGTTGAATCACTTCAATTGGGCTTGCAGGTAGACAGGGTGGTGTAGCAGCTGTGATAGTGTCAGGAGATAGTACTTTAAGTTTTGATTTTCCTCCACGGCAGTCCCTTTGATGCCAAGTGATTGTAGGGTAACCACTAGCGAGGAATTGAGTGCAGCGACTGCTGTTTGGGGTCTTAGGGAAAACAGATATGAGGGAGTATAGATGATCATTCCCTCAGAAGTGTAGGAGTAAAAAAATGCTTCTAGTTTTTGTAGGGATGTTAGCAGTGGGGGCTGGTTACATTGCCCTGCTCTATAGGATTCAGGCCAGAGTGAGGTGTGAGATTTTTGCATTGTAGATAACAGATCAGAGAGCATGCATGCAGGTCAGATTACAGGAATTCAAAACCAATGTGTTTTAGTGAACTAGTTTTCATCAATTAGTTTTCTTGGATTTTAGAAATGAAATCTGAGCATTGCTGAATGGATCATCAAATCCAAAACCCAATTTACACATTATTATTATTATTATTATTATCATTATTATTATTATATTATTATTTATAGCGCCAACAAATTCCACAGCGCTTTACAGTTGGTGGACGAAAAAACTTAGTTTTTAGAAATGAAATCTGAGCATTGCTGAATGGATCATCAAATCCAAAACCCAATTTACACATTATTATTATTATTATTATCATCATTATTATTATTATATTATTATTTATATAGCGCCAACAAATTCCACAGCGCTTTACAGTTGGTGGACGAAAAAACGTTGTAACCAGAAAAGTTGGACACACAGGAACAGAGGGGTTGAGGGCCCTGCTCAATGAGCTTACATGCTAGAGGGAGTGGGGTAAAATGACACAAAACGGTAAGGATAGTATTAGACTAATGACAGTTGCAAGAGAGGAATCAGTCAGGAGCTATTAACAGTTTAATTGATGCGCTTTTATGAAGACATGGGTTTTTAATGATTTTTTTTACGGAGTGGAGACTGGGTGAGCATCTAACGGAGGAGGGAAGTGAATTCCACAACAATGGTGCAGCCCTCAAGGCGTCTTGAAGGCGAGCATCAGAGGTGGGAGTACGGACAGAAGATAGACGTAAGTATTCAGCAGAGCGTAAGGGCCCAGACGGGACATACTTGTGTATTAGGGAGGATAGATAGGTGGGAGCAGATTTGAGAGCAAGAACCAGAATTTTAATTTGAGCCCTATATCTTACAGGAAGCCAATGTAGGGACTGACAGAAGGGTGAGGAGTGGGCAGTGTGGGCGGACAGGAAGATGAACCTCGCCGCTGCATTCATTATGGACTGTAACGGTGCAAGTTGGGAGCATGTAAGATCACTGAAAAGCGGATTACAGTAGTCAAGGCGAGAAAGGACAGTGGAATGGACCATCACCTTAGTCGCATCTGGTGTTAAGTAGGGTCGGATGCACGCAATGTTTTTGAAATGGAAGCGGCAGGATTTGGCGTTAGACTGAACATGAGGCATGAAGGAGAGGTCGGAGTCAAAAGGCAGCGAGCCTGCGTGGTGGAGCTGATGTTAGCACCGTTAAATTAGAGGGAGACAGACACAGGAGTATCAACACTTGAGGGAGGAAAGACCAGAGCTTCAGTTTTGGCCAAGTTGTTTTTAAGGAAGTGGGCAGCCATCCAGTTAGAAATAGCAGAGAGGCAGTCAGAGACACTAGTCAAGAGGGACGGGGAGAGATCAGGAGAGGACAGATAGATTTGCATGTCATCCGCATAGAAATTATATTGGAAGCCAAAGGTGAGTCTTTTTTTTTATTTTTAAATGTACCTTGTTTGTAGTGTTCACCTGAAGGTATCTCTTCCTGGTAGTAAGATGGTCCAGTGGAAGTATATTTCAATCCGTTGTGCATCTCAGTTTAGTAATGCCATCCGTTCAATTTTGGTCAATCCTCTTGTGTGATATGTGGAGTCGATATTGGTCCTTGAAATATTTGTGATGAATTATGTAAGGATGTTAAAATTAAGATAATTCCTGGAGAGGTCAGGAGCCTGAGAAAAGTGTGGCAGCCAGCAGGGGCGCTCTGTCAGGTATGTGAGTTAAGCGGACTAATATAACAGACTAACCCTCCTTGGATGCTACATTGTAAGCAGGGCCACACACACTGGGATACTTTGACAAAGTGGTGAACTTAACACGCTATGGACATATGGTGTACCAAAATCCCCATATCTGTTTGCTAAGATAGATGATTTTAAATAGCCTTGTATATTTTAAAAGAGAGAGAGAGAGTGTGTGTTTGTGTGTTTTGTTCCTTTTATATGTATTTAACATATATTTTAGTCTTTACAACAGCATCACTACTAAGTAATGCATGTTCTGCATATGCCACCACATCCCCTTTATAATACCATGCAGAATATTTGAATGAATAAAAAAAACATTGTCAGAAAACAAGCAGATGTTTCCACCTGTTTAAATCTCAGAGTGTTTCATTACTGTAAGCAGCATGTTAGTTGGCTGCTGATATAACGCCTGGTTGGTATTCAGCCTAAACACTTTTCCACGCTCCTATTGTGGTGTCTACAGTATGTTACATACCACACGCAAGTCTATATATCATAATCTATACACCCATGATATGTTTGAAAACTACACTAATAGAAATATTAAATACTTATGTCTGTGTTATATAATATTAGATTATATTGATTGAATATAGAATATGTGCAAGTATATTTGCAATATTTATAATTATTTAAATCTTTAATTGCTGAATTGTGGGCTAAAGTATAGATTAACAATATACAGAGTCACATAAACTTTACTGAAATACTGAAAAGCCCAAATCACAATATAAGATAATATTTTCCTTTGAGAACTATCGCTCTTCCCATTCCTAATTTTAAATAAATATTTATATTTGCACATCTAGTATTCTGGTAAAAAATTTCACTTATGTAATACTACTGTCATAATATCCTAGGTTCTATTTAACATGGCAGAATATAGGATGAATCCTCAACAAGCTGTTGATGCCCCTCGTTTTTATGTGGAATACTCCAAAAAAGGTGAAGCATTTTTTTTGGGGGGGTAGAGGGCGAAATAAAAAAGAACACATGAATCTTAAATGTAATTTGAATGAAATCCACGTTAACCATTAAATCATGGAAACAAATCTGATTTCAGTACGTCATAATTTAAAATGTGTGATTCCTAATTATATTTCTAAAACATTTTTAATTAGGTGACTATACAATTTAGAACATAATTTAACTACTTCTGATACTCCTTCACTACGACTCTCCTGACTGGCTGATCACTTGATCACTTTGCCTTTTATCAACATCTTGTTTTATGACTAGTGCACCACTCAAGGACCAATGGAAATACATGGTATATCTTTTTTTAAGTTCCATTGCAGGTATCTCACAAACTTCTTTATATTTAAAAAGAAGATACAAATCATAGGATCTCAATGTTCTCCTAATATTGCTGGTTTTCCTCAACCATATGATACTTGTAAATAAACAAGGAAATGTCAGTGATATTTGTTCTTTACATTTAATACATTATTCACGTAAGAACATGCTGCCCTTCTCATTTCACTGATTGTTGTGGTGCAAGAGTAACACATGCTTAACCCTTTCACTACTAAGCTGTTTGCAGGAAAAAATACCTCCAGAATTTGAGTAATTTGGGTGTCCTGGGGAGTAATATTTAAATGTATTTTTTCATTTCAGTATGCATAGAAAGCACTTTATTAAATGGAAACAAAAACTAACATTTGGCACAGAACAATTTTTTTTGTTTAAATACCCAACAATTAAGTAACATGCAATGCAACAGTGTTGTAAATCAATATATATGTATTGTAGAATTCTAATACATGTTGTCACATTGCCATGACTTTGCAAATGGCATATCTTCCTCGTTGCAGGCATGACACCCATACAAATACACATACATATATATATATATACACTGATACATGCATGTATATAGACATTCTGATTCATGCACATATCTACATACACATACATGTACACATATATTCCAAACACACTGATACAGCTGCCAGAAAAGACAAACACATGTAGATATTCACTGCTGCCACACATGAATACACGTTCTCAGACATACACAGATACACAATATAAGACATATATATGCACATTCACTCAGACACCAAAATACACTGTCAGACACATATACACACTGCCAGTAACACACACTGCCAGTAACACACACTGCCAGACACATACACTCATATATACACAACACCATACAGTGCACCTTTTTTGTTTATATTGTTTTTACAGTGTTTTTGAGTTATTCCACAGTGCACTTTTTTTTTTGTATATATTGTTTTTACAGTGTTTTTTGCGTTATTGCACTGGGTAGGGTGCGTCTTTATTTTATTCTATTTTAGAATTTGATTCTCTCCATCAAATATACTCTATTAGCGCCATTATATTACGTTTCTTTTTGTATATAGATACACACTTAGATGCTGACAGACACACATCTGATCTCACCCACACATACGCTGTTAGAAACACATGCACATTTACCCTGGTGGTGCAGTGGGGACACTATGTTGTAATTCATGACATCAGCCAACATGCTGCTCAATAATGATGTGTAGTGTAACCTCACATAGTGAGCAGGGAAGAGTGTGCTGCCTGCTGCCAGGAGTGACAGCACACTATCACTCTGCCCTCTGCTCTGCAGCCCTTATTAGCCTCGGCCACCCTCCACTTAGCTTCTCCTCTTAGTAGAGGGTAGCTGTCCCATGGATCTGCGCTCATGCTCCCTGTGAACATACGGAGAGCACAGAGCAGATATGAAAGCCCTATACCCCTTCCCCTGGACTGCAGATTTAGCAGCCAGTTTTCTGGAACCAGGGCCGGTGCAAGGATTTTTGGCTACACAGGCGAAGATGAATTTTGCCGCCCCCCCCCCCCCACACACGAATAAGATGTATCTTTAGCGGTGTCTCATATCCAGCCTTTTGAAATCCCCATGTAGTATATTGTACCCCCCTTTAGTGTGTCTTACACCCCCTTGTATGTCTCTTACAACCCCCATGTGTATCTCCTTCCCCCCACCCCCCAGCCCCTTTGTGTGTGTCTTTCTTTCCCACAGCCCTTTTCTGTGGGTCTCTCCCCTCAGCCTGTTTTTTGTGTGTCCCTCTTCCCCTCAGGCTCCTTTGTGTAACTTTTCCCTCCCAAGCCATATAGATATAGACATAGATATATAGCTACACACACACATACAGGCACATAGTCACAGAAATATGCAGGCACACAATCAAACAAACACAGCCATACAGGCACACAGTCATACAATCAACACATACAGGTACACAGACATACAGTCATACAGACACACACACACACACACACACACACACACACAGACATGCAGACACTGGCATATAGATAAATAAAAACACAGTTATACAAACACAGACATACAGAGACATGAAGATGCAGGCATACAGAGACATAACGAACAATGCATACAGAGACATATATACACAGACAGTCACACAAAGATATACAGAACAAGGCATACAGAGACATATGGATACAGTCATACAGCGACATACAGGCATACAGGGACATTCAGAAACACACGGACACAGTCATATAGAGACATACAGACACAGACAGACAGTCATACAGAGACATGCAGACAGGTATACAGAGCAGGGGCAGATCCAGAACCTAATCTTGGGTGGGGGGGGGGAGGTGGTAGTGAGTTTTAGTGGGGTAATAGGGGCTCTAATTAAGGAGTTAAGGGCTGTAGTAGGGGGACAGGGGCTGTAGTTGAGAGTTAGGGGCTGTAATTGGGGGCTTAGGAAATGTAGTGGGGAATTGGGGCTGTAGTAGGGGGTTAGGGACTGAAGTAGGTTGATGGCTGCAAGTGGGAACAGGGGCTGTAGTGTGGGGGATATGGGCAGCAATTTGGGGGAGAGGGGCTGTAGTGGGGGTAAGGACTGTAGTAAGGGAATAGGGGCTGTACTGGAGCTATGGGGTAAAAGGGAGTGGAAGGGATGTGAAGTAAGGGAGTTAGAGGCTGTAGAAGGGAGTATAGGGGCTGTGGTGGGAGCAAAGGGGCAATGTGGTTGGAAATGGGCAGTAGAGGGGGGACACAGGGGCAGTAGAGGGGGACACAGGGGCAGTATGGTGTGGGCACAGGCTGTAACGAGGGACACTGAGGCAATGAAGTGGTGTCACAGGGACAGTATGGTAGGGGGTAAATGGGAAGTAGAGAGGGTGACAGGGGCTGTTGAGGCGGGTAGAGGAAGTAGAGGGGGGAGACAGGGGCAGTAGAGGCGTGTGAAAGGGGGGCAGAGGCAGGGGGCAGGGGCTGTAGAGGGAAATAGAAGTGCTGTAGAGGGGCACATGGGGCAGTAGAGGGGGCAGGGACTATTGAGGGGCTGTAAAGGGGGCAGGGGTAGTATGATGGGGCAGGGGCTATAGAGGTGGCAGGGGTAGTATGGTGGGGGCAGGGGCTATAGAGGTGGCAGGGGGAGTATGGTGGGGGCAGGGGGGAGTATGGTGGGGGCAGGGGGGAGTATGGTGGGGGCAGGTTTTGAGTATGGTGGGGGCAGGGGGAGTATGGTGGGGCAGGGGGGAGTATGGTGGGGGCAGGGGGGAGTATGGTGGGGCAGGGGTAGTATAGTGGGGGCAGGGGGAGTATAGTGGGGGCAGGGGGAGTATAGTGGGGGCAGGGGGAGTATAGTGGGGGCAGGGGGAGTATGGTGGGGGCAGGGGGAGTATGGTGGGGCAGGGGGGAGTATGGTGGGGGCAGGGGGGAGTATGGTGGGGCAGGGGTAGTATAGTGGGGGCAGGGGGAGTATAGTGGGGGCAGGGGGAGTATAGTGGGGGCAGGGGGAGTATAGTGGGGGCAGGGGGAGTAAAGGGGGCAGTATGGTGGGGGCAGGGTCTATAGAGGGAAATAGAAGTGCTGTAGAGGGGCACATGGGGCAGTAGAGGGGGCAGAGGAACTATGGTGGGGCAGGGGCTATAGAGGGGCTGTAAAGGGGGCAGGGGTAGTATGGTGGGGCAGTTTGGAGGGGTAGGGGCTGTAGAGGGGGCAGGGGCTATAGAGGTGTCATGGATAGTATGGTGGGGCAGGGGGCTATAGAGGTGGCAGGGGAGTATAGTGGGGGCAGGGGCTATAGAGGTGGCAGGGGAGTATAGTGGGGGCAGGGGGAGTATAGTGGTGGCAGGGATAGTATGGTGGGGCAGGGGGAGTATAGTGGGGGAAGGGGGAGTATAGTGGGGGCAGGGGGAGCAGGGGGAGTATAGTGGGGGCAGGGGCAGTATAGTGGGGGCAGGGGCCGTATGGTGGGGGCAGGGGCCGTATGGTGGGGGCAGGGGGAGTATAGTGGGGGCAGGGGGAGTATAATGGGGGCAGGGGCCGTATAGTGGGGGCAGGGATAGTATGGTGGGGGCAGGCATAGTATGGTGGGGGCAGGGGGAGTATAGTGGGGGAAGGGGGAGTATAGTGGGGGCAGGGGAAGTATAGTGGGGGCAGGGGCAGTATAGTGGGGGCAGGGATAGTATAGTGGGGGCAGGGGGAGTATGGTGGGGGGCAGGGGGAGTATGGTGGGGGGCAGGGGGAGTATGGTGGGGGCAGGGGGAGTATGGTGGGGGAAGGGGGAGTATAGTGGGGGAAGGGGGAGCAGGGGGAGTATAGTGGGGGCAGGGGCAGTATAGTGGGGGCAGGGGCAGTATAGTGGGGGCAGGGGCAGTATAGTGGGGGCAGGGGCAGTATAGTGGGGGCAGGGATAGTATAGTGGGGGCAGGGATAGTATGGTGGGGGGCAGGGGGAGTATGGTGGGGCAGGGGGGAGTATGGTGGGGGCAGGGGGAGTATAGTGGGGGCAGGGGGAGTATAGTGGGGGCAGGGGCCGTATAGTGGGGGCAGGGGGTGTATGGTGGGGGCAGGGATAGTATGGTGGGGGCAGGGGGAGTATAGTGGGGGAAGGGGGAGTATAGTGGGGGCAGGGGGAGTATAGTGGGGGCAGGGGCAGTAGGGTGGGGGCAGGGGCAGTATAGTGGGGGCAGGGATAGTATAGTGGGGGCAGGGATAGTATAGTGGGGGCAGGGGGAGTATGGTGGGGGGCAGGGGGAGTATGGTGGGGGCAGGGGAGAGTATGGTGGGGGCAGGGGGAGTATGGTGGGGGCAGGGGGGAGTATGGTGGGGGCAGGGGCTGAAAAAAAAAAAACGTTTTGATTTAAAAAAAAAAAAAAATGCTACAAGTTCTTCCCCCACCCCCTCCCAGAGACTTACCTTGGTCCAGGAGGGAGAATCTTACCCCTGGTGGTCGGATGGGATGGGCTGCACTGGAGGCTGGAGGCTGGAGCTGCAATCAGGACCGCTGTAGAGTCTGGGAGCAGTAGAAGTCCCGCCCCCTTCTGACATCATCAGAGGAGGACGGCTGACTTCACTGCCAGGCTCCTGTGTGCTGGCTGCAGGGAGAGAGGTGAGATTAAAAATCCGAGTCTCCAGCCAGAGGCAGGGGATTCGGATTTTTGCGCCCCCCTCCTCTGGCGCCCTAAGGCGGCCGCCTGTGCCGCCTTATGGACGCGCCGGCCCTGTCTGGAACCTGAGAGGAAGCAGCTCTTGCTCACAGGCAGCATTATCTCACTACAATGAGACTGGAGTAAGAATAGGTGACAGGCTACAGCTCTCTGCTCATGGTCAGCAGACATGTAGATAGAGGATGCAGCCCGCTTCCCCTACATTCACGCAGCTACTGTAGCAGCTCTGAGGAAAAGAACTGCTGCAGAGTGCTGAACACAGAGTCAGTCTCTGTGTTCAGCACTATGAAGTTCACAGCTTTTTGGCTTTTGTTTTTCAGCATTGTTTAAAGGCATAATTTGCAAGAAAAAATATTTGCAATAAGCAAATCTCATTTGAAATTATGCAAATCATATATACATGATTGTGGGGTGTGAATGCATACTCTGACAATCGTGTATATACAACTGCTGAGTTGAAGGGGTTAATAAGACTATTAAACATACTATAATGATCCAACTCATCGCTTTTCTGCATATACAATGAATTATTGCTTTAGCATTTTGTGTTTATGGTTGGTGATTTATTCACCATTCTATGAGTTATTGTTAGTATTTCGGTTCTGCTATTTTTAGGTGACATTTCCCAACCGAGCTATCAAGTTAAAGTTTAGTGAATTAATCCACTTCTGATATATGACTTATTACATTCACCTACATTTTTCATAGAATGTAAAAAGTGTGACACCTCAATAATTCTATATTTCAGAATAAACACGGTCAGGATAATTTATCATATTAATAAAGCCAAAATCAACATATATGAAATCCAGAATAAACTAAATTGCTTGAATATTTTTTATATGATTACTAGTTACAGATATTCTCATCAAAACCTCTTTGTACCCTTTTTCTTAATCATACTCACCGTTTTTCTTAATCATACTGTGTAGGAATTCTGAAAGGGATATTTACTAAAGTGAGAATTCAAAGTGAATTTCAAATTTAAAGTCAGCGTATCTAATCTAGAAGCATTGCTACAATAGAGAATTTTTTCAGTTTGGCTATTTTGATCTTAAACTTGAAATTCATTTTGAATTCTCCCTTTAATAGCCATGTATGTCTACTCGCTTTGTGTAAGTGCATCATTGTACTTTTAATATACATATTAACCATGTAGTTACTCTAATTTTTTTTTTTTTGATACAGATCGTAAATGGCAGTTGTTCCTTGAGGATGGCATTTTGAAGGACGTGGCAGAAGAGTTACAAGCAAGGGGCCATGAAGTCCACTGGCCAGTATGTGGCCATGACCGGAAGCTGTTTGGACGTGGACAGATTATCTGTCAGGGAGATTGGTGGCAATCACAGAAGCACCCTAGTAAAGAGAGAGTTGTATGGTGGGCTGGCTCAGATCCCAGAGGCGATGGCTGTGCAATGGGATATTGTACCATGTAGATGCTACAATATTACATGATGCAAACATGTATCTCTGCCCTTCACCTACTGAACTCTCTAATGTTAAAGGGACTCTATAGTCACCATATAAAAGCAAGAAAGACAGGTCCCCCAGCCTTCCTTCTTGCTTTTATATGAACTTTCATTCATTAAAAAAAAAAAAATCGGTGTTTTTATATTAAAAACTTACCTCCGTTCCAGCGCCGAGCTCCCCGCTAGGCCGCGCCCCCTTTTTCGTCAAAATGACGAAATCGCGGGGCCCAATGGGACGGCTTCGCGCTGGACCAATCGCGTTCTTCATAGAGCGGCATTGAATGCCGCCCTATGAAGAACCTGAGCGCTTTACCGCGCATGTGCGCGGAATGCGCGTTCGCGAGCTGAGCTGTCTGACTGACAGCTCAGCTCGCTTTCTAAAATTATCAATAATAATTTAGGGCCCCCACCCGCCCTGTGCGGCGGGTGGGGGCCCTAAAATTATAAATGGGGGGGGGACCTACTGTCCCCCCCCCGGCCCCCACCCCTGTGCGGCGGGTGGGGGCCCTAAAATTATCAATGAGGGGGGGACCTACTGTCCCCCCCCGGCCCCCACCCCTGTGCGGCGGGTGGGGGCCCTAAAATTATCAATGAGGGGGGGGACCTACTGTCCCCCCCCGGCCCCCACCCCTGTGCGGCGGGTGGGGGCCCTAAAATTATCAATGAGGGGGGGGACCTACTGTCCCCCCCCCCGGCCCCCACCCCTGAGCGGCGGGTGGGGGCCCTACAATGATCAATAAGGGGGGGGACCTACTGCCCCCCCCCGGCCCCCACCCCTGAGCGGCGGGTGGGGGCCCTAAAATGATCAGTAAGGGGGGGGGACCTACTGCCCCCCCCCGGCCCCCACCCCTGAGCGGCGGGTGGGGGCCCTAAAATGATCAGTAAGGGGGGGGGACCTACTGTCCCCCCCCGGCCCCCACCCCTGTGCGGCGGGTGGGGGCCCTAAAATGATCAATAAGGGGGGGGACCTACTGTCCCCCCCCCCGGCCCCCACCCCTGAGCGGCGGGTGGGGGCCCTAAAATGATCAATAGGGGGGGGACCTACTGTCCCCCCCCCCGGCCCCCACCCCTGAGCGGCGGGTGGGGGCCCTAAAATGATCAATAAGGGGGGGGACCTACTGTCCCCCCCCCGGCCCCCACCCCTGAGCGGCGGGTGGGGGCCCTAAAATGATCAATAAGGGGGGGGACCTACTGTCCCCCCCCCGGCCCCCACCCCTGAGCGGCGGGTGGGGGCCCTAAAATTATCAATAAGGGGGGGGGACCTATTGTCCCCCCCCGGCCCCCACCCCTGAGCGGTGGGTGGGGGCCCTAAATACAAAGGGGGGGGGGGACCCTAGTTAACCCTCCCCCCCCCAAAAAAAAATATCTCCCTACCTACCCCCCTCACCCTAAAAATAATGAGGGGGGACCATTAACTAAAAACCTGTAAAAAAATGAGATAAAATCAACTTACCATTCGATGTTTTCTTTCTTCTAAAATCTTCTTTCTTCAGCCCCAAAAAAGGCCAAATAAAAATCCATAATAACCGACGCAATTAAAAAAAAAAAAAAAAAAAACCGAGCGCAAAAAAAAATAATCCATCTTCACCCATGGAGGGCTCCGCGCAGACTGAGCTCCGCAGGGCGGGGGAAGGCTTATAAAGCCTTGCCCCGCCCTGCAATTATGCTAAGAACACTCTGATTGGTGGGTTTAAGCCAATCAGAGTGCTCTTTGTCATTTTACAAGCGTGGGAAAGTTCTTTGGAATTTTCCCACGCTTGTAAAATGACACAGAGCACTGTGATTGGATGGATTTCAAGCCATCCAATCACAGTGCTCTGTGTCATTTTACAAGCGTGGGAAAGTTCTTTGGAATTTTCCCACGCTTGTAAAATGACACAGAGCAATGTGATTGGATGGCTTGAAATCCATCCAATCACAGTGCTCTGTGTCATTTTACAAGCGTGGGAAAATTCCAAAGAACTTTCCCACGCTTGTAAAATGACAAAGAGCACTGTGATTGGATGGATTTCAAGCCATCCAATCACAGTGCTCTGTGTCATTTTACAAGCGTGGGAAAATTCCAAAGAACTTTCCCACGCTTGTAAAATGACAAAGAGCACTGTGATTGGATGGATTTCAAGCCATCCAATCACATTGCTCTGTGTCATTTTACAAGCGTGGGAAAATTCCAAAGAACTTTCCCACGCTTGTAAAATGACAAAGAGCACTCTGATTGGCTTAAACCCACCAATCAGAGTGTTCTTAGCCTAATTGCAGGGCGGGGCAAGGCTTTATAAGCCTTCCCCCGCCCTGCGGAGCTCAGTCTGCGCGGAGCCCTCCATGGGTGAAGATGGATTATTTTTTTTGCGCTCGGGTTTTTTTTTTTTTTTTTTTATTGCGTCGGTTATTATGGATTTTTATTTGGCCTTTTTTGGGGCTGAAGAAAGAAGATTTTAGAAGAAAGAAAACATCAAATGGTAAGTTGATTTTATCTCATTTTTTTACAGGTTTTTAGTTAATGGTCCCCCCTCATTATTTTTAGGGTGAGGGGGGTAGGTAGGGAGATAAGTTTTTTTTTTTTGTGGGGGGGGGGGGGGGGTTAACTAGGGTCCCCACCCCCTTTGTATTTAGGGCCCCCACCCGCCGCACAGGGGTGGGGGCCGGGGGGGGACAGTAGGTCCCCCCCCTATTGTGAATTTTAGGGCCCCCACCCACCGCTCAGGGGTGGGGGCCGGGGGGGGGGGGCAGTAGGTCCCCCCCCTTATTGTGAATTTTAGGGCCCCCACCCGCCGCACAGGGGTGGGGGCCGGGGGGGGACAGTAGGTCCCCCCCCTATTGTGAATTTTAGGGCCCCCACCCACCGCTCAGGGGTGGGGGCCGGGGGGGGGGGCAGTAGGTCCCCCCCCTTATTGTGAATTTTAGGGCCCCCACCCGCCGCACAGGGGTGGGGGCCGGGGGGGGACAGTAGGTCCCCCCCTTATTGTGAATTTTAGGGCCCCCACCCGCCGCACAGGGGTGGGGGCCGGGGGGGGACAGTAGGTCCCCCCCTATTGTGAATTTTAGGGCCCCCACCCACCGCTCAGGGGTGGGGGCCGGGGGGGGGGCAGTAGGTCCCCCCCCTTATTGTGAATTTTAGGGCCCCCACCCGCCGCACAGGGGTGGGGGCCGGGGGGGGGGGCAGTATGTCCCCCCCTTATTTTTTATTTTAAGGCCCCCACCCACCGCACAGGGGTGGGGGCCGGGGGGGGGACAATAGGTCCCCCCTTATTGATAATTTTAGTGCCCCCACCGGCCGCACAGGGGTGGGGGCCGGGGGGGCAGTATGTGCCACCCTTATTTTTAGGGCCCCCACTCACCGCTCAGGGGTGGGGGCCGGGGGGGGGGGGGGGGAGGAGAGTAGGTCCGTCCCCCCCCCCCCCCCCCCTTCAACCACTATTGTGGCCAGACAGCATCCCTGTGGGTTCGGGCTTCAGCTGTCAGCTGAAGCCACGCCCACAGCAGTGCTGACAGGCTGTCAGCACACAAAGCGCGTTCACAGTGCTTTGTGTGCTGATAGCCCGTCTGATGCATTCACCCAGAATGCATCGGACGAGAGGCCTTTTTAGGGCCTCTGAACTCGGAAGTCCCTCTGGTGGCCGTCTGATTGACTGCAACAAGAGGTGTTCCAAGCTTCCAATGTAAACACTGCATTTTCTCAGAAAATACAGTGCTTACAAGAAAAAGGCTCCGGGTAGCTGTAGCACTCACCTAAACAACCTCATTAAGCTGAAGTTGTTCAGGTGACTATAGTGTCCCTTTAAAAATAAATATATTGTTTTTATTTAGTTTTTTTTTAATTTTATTTTTTACATTTAAGGAAACAACTTTTTCCAGCATAAGACCGTCTCCTCAAGGTTGTTGCTCTGCCTCTGGTAAAAGCCTTAGTAATGTAAAATTTCATATAATCCAATACGTTTCATAGAGAAACCATGAAAATATCACTGTGTAAGATAACACCATTCTTGAAGACCTTTGATTTTCAAAAGTACTCATTGTGGAAATACGTCTAGTGGCTGCTAATCTGACAGCCACCAAAGGTATGGTTTCAGATATATGTTAAATGTCGTACATTGCCTGAAAAAAGAGGTGTATTGTGGTGTGTTTGGTATCCCTTTAAACTCACACTACTCTTTGGGGAGCATTTATTATGCTATACAGTCTTAATGTATACAAAAAAAGTTACCTGTGCAATAGTAATCAAAATCTGGAGTATACTTGCTTGGCATGGGTAAATGTCATTACATCAGGGCTGGTCTAATTTTGTTAATTCTTCTACATTATAATAACTTGGGATACACCTCAAAATTGTACAAGAAAGTTAAAAAATGTTTCTACAGCTTCACAACCAGATGTTAGTGGAGTTCGATAGGTTGGACAGGCTGTTATTTTACAAATGTGTCTTCCACTTTCCTTCACCCCCCTAATTTTATTAAACATTTCTTTGTTAATTGAAGTTAATTGGCGTAATTTCATTCCAAAAATTCCAGAACCAAACTGCCAACATTTTGATTCCAATTAGGACCTTTGTCAACTCCATGAACTGTAATGAGAAGTCTAACCCTAGTGATGCTACATGTAGGTTTATTTAGTAAAAGGAGAATTATTAGTAATTAAAAGGGAATCCGAAACTTTAGACCAAAACAGTTGAACTGGAACTGGAAGTATTGCTGAGAATTTTTCCACTTCATCTATTTGCAAAAACATTTTTAAAAACTGTAAGTATGGACAGGAATACAGACATGTATCGAAAGAGCCATCAGATAACATAACATCGCACAGTAGTGTGTATTTCCATTAAGACCTTTTTGTACAGAAGTAAATACACCAGAATGAAGAATATAACAGCACACAAAAAGGAGAGGAAAAGAGCATGAAAATAAGATGCAAAAGAAAGAGATAAGACATGAAAAAAAATAAGTTTTGTATAAAGTACAGAAAAGTAAGTTGGAGGTATATTCTATCCAATAATACAATGTCCTATGAAAAGATTGCAGAGAGTTGTAAACCAAAGCTGGATGTTTATCCATTGGACAATTGCTCTAATTTTTAGCAACTACCTCCAGCATTGAAGGAGTCCCAGCTACCTGTATGCTGCCAAAATGATCCAATTGTATAATCTTTGCAAATGGGATGGTAATCCCTCAAGGGGGCAGGAAAACAGCAACAACAATGGGTCCCCGGGAAAGGGTCTATGAAGGACATCATTTTAAAAGGTCCTGATCTCCAAATAACCTCATAATCTCTATTAATCACCAATACTGGTGAACCGGAAGTAGAAGTCTTACCTCTTGCTCCCTATATATTGAGGACATTGTCAGTGGTAATAAAAAGACATATGTTTTAGATATTCAATATGGATGATGATGTACCAAAAATTGTTACAGGAAACTTTTAACGCATTTTAACAATAAATAGCTGACATTTTCTTTATAGTAATGACATACTGAGCTTAAAAACAATGTGAGTCTAGCAAGATCATCTAAATTGATCTACTACAAATTTGTTATATATGTACATCTGATAACACATATTTACAGGGGACGTACCTGTAAACTTATGTTTAATCTCTGAAATCAGACTGTTTCCTTATTAATATCATAATAATAATAAACAGTTCATACAAGGTGATGATAGTTTTAGAAACAATGATGTTTATTTATAAATTAACCTTTAACTTAAAAAACTAAACAAAAACTCTAGATGTTTATAACAATACACTAGCTTTAAAGACCCAGGAAAAAAGATCAGGATTAACCATCGGGTGACGTTAGATAGCCGACTAGGGCCTATGGCAGGGGTAAGCAGCCACGGGTACCTCCATCATTCACTGCTTCCTAGTATGTGCGAGCACCATAAGCACTGCACTGGAACACCACAAACCGCCGCAGCTTGGTTGGGATCTCTCCCTCCACCCACCATGTCCTCCACCCACCCTGGACCCAAGACCAGAATCCAGCTTCCAGTGGGTAGACCTCTCCTAGTTCAGAGAGCGAAGCAGGCTGCTCTTACAAGAGCAATCGTTGTGATCCAAGGGAGTATAGTGATTATAGCAATCCCCAGAGTGAATATAGCTCTCCAATCCCCCAAACATGAGCCCAGACTTCATGAATGGTAAAACAATTTTTGTTTAATGGTAGTCACAACTGACCTTTTATGACAGTCCCCAGGCAAGGGGCACTCCCCCCCTGGACCTGAGAGTAAACCACAGTAGAAACAAATATACAATCACATTGGCTCTCAGGTCCACTCCCATACAAAATAGGTCCATCCCTCCCCTATGCCTGGGAGATAATTGAGTCAAGCACTATACTAAACTCAATTATTTCCAAACACAAAAAAACACAAATTTTTTACAAAAAACCCAAAATAACTAAAAACATACAAAATCCCCAGAAACGTTACACCCCCTGATAGGCCTGATCTGGGTGACCAACATATCCAAAAATCACCCAGATCAGTTCAGGGGTTCAGGAATTTCCTGGAAGTCTTAATTTTGACCGACCGTCCGCATGATCTAGTTTGGTAGTTTAAAAAATGAACAAACTACCGAACATAGTCAATAGTCTTACCCTGGAGCTTGATCCCCTTGTTCGTGGGAACGTTTCCACCAAACAGCGCTTTTTTAAGTGTTGTGGAACCGAACGCAGGTGATGCTGGAAGTCCAATGGTGTTCGGGAGTTTCTGTGTCCGTTTTCAGTTCCATGAGATTCATGCCCAAACACCGCTGCCTGTGTTCATGCGAACCAAGTGACCACCACCTCGTGGTCGTCCATAGGAATTGCAGCCACCCAGACGAACACTTAACAAGCTCCAGGGTGGTCTCCGGTTCCGGTTCGTGCGGCTGTTCGGTTCCTGGAACAAATATAAAATCCCACGAACCAAGTCTGTTCACATAGTTTTTAAAAGGCTCTTAGTCTTTTGGTAAGAGGCTGGCCAGCAGGCCCCTCCAAGAACACGTGACGAAGCTCAGTTCGTCACATTTCTTTACCCCCAAAGATAGACTAAGCAGGTACCTGACCTTCATTGGTCTGTACCTGAGTTAGTCAAGTAGCCCACCCATAAACAAACAGTTGACCTGGTGGATTCTGGGGTCCGGCTCTGTCCTGTATGTCCCAGGTTGCTGAGTGGGTGTCCATCGCCCTGATCTCCCTTGTGCTCCCCGACATGGAGTTGTGGGTACTTGGAGGGAAGAGGCCAGCGGCGCTCTGCCCCACAGCCAGTGTTACAGCTGGGTAGTACAGTGGGTATTCAGGCCTTAGACAAAGGGAAAGGCGAGGACAGAGGCCAGCTGCACTCTGCCCTGATGCCAGCTCTTCCGCTGGGATGGGGTCAGTGGGTATTGATGTCTCCTCCACTACCCCCATGAACCGGTTGGGCAGCTGCTGCTGAGAGGAGGAATCGTCCACCTCCTCCCGGTATTCCTCTTGTAGTGGGTAAGAGGGGGCATCTGTCTTTTCTTTTCCGGTACCTACGGCTTCCACTGGGGAGGGGGACAGATTATCCCCTCTCCCTGCATGGTATGCTGCCGCTGAGGAGTAGGACCAACTGTCCTCCCTCCTGATACTTCCAGAACACGTGACGAGGCTCAGTTCATCATAGACTGCATCTCCCATGTTAAGAATGTTGGTTCTATACCAACGTGTTACCCCTTTATAAAAAGGTTTCCCTTTTACTCTGACGGACCAGGTTTATCAAACTTTTTGAAAAATATACGACTAATCACTAGCTTTTAATTGTATATGAAAAACTGCTGTCCATTTGTTCTGAAAATGAACAGGTGCCTCATCCATTAACCCACTCTGGATCATAGCATATATCTTAGACAAAGAACAAGCACCTTGTGTATTAGAGATATAAAGAAGTTCAAAAGAAGAGAGCTCTCTCGATATCCAATTAGGTAAGACTTTTTTCGTAAGAAATTAGCAAGTTGGAAATATCTTAATATATGCAACAAAGTCAGCAAATTAGAAGGACTCAGCAGCTCACTAACAGTTAGTTTTGTATCGTCTTGTAATAATAAATTTAACCAGGGGTCAAGTAGTGGGGAAAAAAAGTGTGGGAACTCACCCAAGATTCCTGGACTGCACTATATGCATAGGAAGGTAATTTTTTTTTTAAGGGGGGGGGGAGGGGGGGACTTAAAATAAAATTACACTCCTATGCATATAGTGCAGTGCAGGGTGTGTATAATGAATGTAGTGTGTTTGTAGTGAATGCAGAGTATGGATAATGAATGTAGTGTGTTTGTAGTGAGTGCAGTGTGTATAATGAATGTAGTGTGTTTGTAGTGAGTGCAGTGTGTATAATAACTTTAGTGTGTTTGTAGTGAGTGCAGAGTGTGTATAATGAATGTAGTGTGTTTGTTGTGAGTGCAGTGTGCGTATAATGAATGTAGTGTGTTTGTTGTGAGTGCATGTGTGTATAATGAATGTAGTGTGTTTGTTGTGAGTGCAGTGTGTGTATAATGAATGTAGTGTGTTTGTAGTGAGTGCAGATTGTGTATAGTAAATGTAGTGTGTTTGTGGTGAGAGCAGAGTGTGTATAATGAATGTAGTGTGTTTGTAGTGAGTGCAGAATGTGTATAATGAATGTAGTATGTGTAGTGAGTGCAGTGTGTATAATGAATGTAGTGTGTCGTGAGTGCAAAGTGTGTATAGTGAATGCAGAGTGTGTATAATGAATGTAGTGTGTTTGTAGTAAGTGCAGTGTGTATAATAAATTTAGTGTGTTTGTAGTGAGTGCAGAGTGTGTATAATGAATGTAGTGTGTTTGTTGTGAGTGCAGTGTGTGTATAATGAATGTAGTGTGTTTGTTGTGAGTGCAGTGTGTGTATAAGGAATGCAGTGTGTTTGTAGTGAGTGCAGATTGTGTATAGTAAATGTAGTGTGTTTGTGGTGAGAGCAGAGTGTGTATAATTACATGTTTGTAGTGAGTGCAGTGTGTATACTAAATGTAGTGTGTTTGTAGTGAGTGCAGAATGTGTATAATGAATGTAGTGTGTGTAGTGAGTGCAGTGTGCATAATGAATGTAGTGTGTAGTGAGTGCAAAGTGTGTATAGTGAATGTAGTGTGTTTGTAGTGAGTGCAGAGTGTGTATAATTAATGTAGTGTGTTTGCTGTGAGTGCAGTGTGTGTATAATGAATGTAGTGTGTTTGTTGTGAGTGCAGTGTGTGTTTAATAAATGTAGTGTGTTTGTTGTGAGTGCAGTGTGTGTATAATGAATGTAGTGTGTTTGTTGTGAGTGCAGTGTGTGTATAATGAATGCAGTGTGTTTGTAGTGAGTGCAGATTGTGTATAGTAAATGTAGTGTGTTTGTGGTGAGAGCAGAGTGTGTATAATGAAGTGTTTGTAGTGAGTGCAGTGTGTATAATAAATGTAGTGTGGTTGTAGTGAGTGCAGAATGTGTATAATGAATGTAGTGTGTGTAGTGAGTGCAGTGTGTATAATGAATGTAGTGTGTAGTGAGTGCAACGTGTGTATAGTGAATGTAGTGTGTTTGTAGTGAGTGCAGAGTGTGTATAATGAATGTAGTGTGTTTGTAGTGAGTGCAGTGTGTGTATAATGAATGTAGTGTGTGTGTGTGCTGGATGAAGTGTGTGTGTGTGCTGGATTATGTGTGTGTGTGTGTGTGTGTGTGCTGGATTGTGTGTGTGTGTGCTGGATTATGTGTGTGTGTGTGTGTGTGCTGGATTATATGTGTGTGTGTGTGCTGGATTATGTGTGTGTGTGCTGTATTATGTGTGTGTGTGTGTGTGTGTGTGTGTGCTGGATTATGTGTGTGTGTGTGTGCGCTGGATTATGTGTGTGTGTGTGCTGGATTATGTGTGCGTGTGTGTGCTGGATTATGTGTGTGTGTGTGTGTGCTGGATTATGTGTGTGTGTGTGTGTTGGATTATGTGTGTGTGTGTGTGTGTGTGTGTGTGCTGGATTGTGTGTGTGTGTGTGTGTGCTGTATTATGTGTGTGTGTGTGTGTGTGTGTGTGTGTGTGCTGGATTATGTGTGTGTGTGTGCTGGATTATGTGTGTGTGTGTGCTGGATTATGTGTGTGTGTGTGTGTGTGTGTGTGTGTGTGCTGGATTATGTGTGTGTGTGTGCTGGATTGTGTGTGTGTGTGTGTGTGTGCTGGATTGTGTGTGTGTGTGTGTGTGTGTGTGCTGGATTATGTGTGTGTGTGTGTGCTGGATTATGTGTGTGTGTGCTGGATGATGGAGGGAAGCATTTGTTTTTTAAACCTTATGTGTTTAAGTGTTTTTGTTTTATTCCCCCCTCGCTGCTTCTTACCTTGTCAGGGAGGGGGGAGATCGCCGGGTGGTCCGGTGGAGGGAAGCAGCCGCTGCATACAGGGGCCATCACACGCTGTGTTTCCTCTCCAGCACTAATTCTCGCGAGACTTGCCTGTGCGGAGCGTTGCCATGGTAACCCGTGGCAACGCTCTTACAGCCGCGGGTCTCGCGAGAATTAGTGCTTGAGAGGAAACACAGCGTGTGAGGGCCCCTGTATGCAGGTAGCAGGGCAGGTCCTGCAGGATCACTAGCGGGAACAGCGTTCCTGCTTTGTAAAAAGTGCAGGAACGCCGTTCCCGTGCGTTCCTGCAGGACTCGAGCCCTGAATTTAACCAGGGAAGATTTTATAAGGGCACTTTTGTAAAGCTCTGCTCTAAAGTATAAAATGGTTGTCGCACTTCACATTAGTTCATTCTCTCAATCTGGTTAGTAAGGCTGCAGCATAATAATGATATAGATTGGGAAGGGACAGCCCACCCTTATACCTGTGACTTGTAAAGATTTGATATGCTAAGTGGGGGTGTTTATTACTCCAAATGAATGAAACAAAACATTTCCTAAAGTTTCTAAATTTTGATTGTGGCAGAGAAATAGTTAATGTCTGGAATAAATATAATATCTTCAGGAGAACCATTATTTTTATTATATTAATATGACCAAGTATAGAAAATTGCAGTAGATTCCATCTACCAATGTCATATTTAATTTCTGTCCAAAGTGGTATGTTGTTGGCTTTTTAAGACCATCAATTGAGGATGTAAGATAGACCCCCAAATATGTAAGCCCTCTCCGATGGCCAATGATACTCATGTTCCTAAACTTAGAGTCAAAGCTCCTGATATATTGATTCCTTGTATCTCACATTTGGTGGTATTCCCCTTAAAATTAGATATTACACTAAATGTTTCTATTTTTATTTGTACTTGTGTCACAGATTGTATAGGATCTGTTAACAAAAGCAGAATGTCATCCGCAAAAGCGGAGACTTTCAGTTCTCCTCCTTGAAATAAATAGCCTGTTATAAATTCATTCTTCCTAATAGCCTGTAAAAAAGGTTCCATGGCTAAAACAAAAAGGAGAGGGGCATAGGGCATCCCTACCTTGTTCCATTTCAAATAGAAAAATATTTTGAAAACACCTTTACACAATCTGTAGGGCCATTGTAAAGGACCTTAACCCACTGTCTAAAACTCCCCCCCCAAATCCCTGCACCTGTAATACAATAAAAAGATAGAACCAGTCCACC
The DNA here is from genome assembly GCF_036172605.1 of Pelobates fuscus. Classification (NCBI taxonomy): domain Eukaryota; kingdom Metazoa; phylum Chordata; class Amphibia; order Anura; family Pelobatidae; genus Pelobates; species Pelobates fuscus. The sequence goes on from NC_086318.1 coordinate 94,553,483, forward strand.
CTCTCAAAGGCTTTCTCTGCGTCTATAGCCAAAAGCGCTACAGACTTCTTGGAAGATTTTGCACCATGTATAAGGCTTAGTATTTTAGTAATATTATCTCATGCTTCTCTTCCTGTCACAAAGCCTGCCTGATCAGGGTGGACCAGTCCAGGCAAGAGGGGTTTGAGAGGGAGCACCCAAATTTTCGCATAAAGTTTTAAATCTATATTTATCAAAAATTTGGTCTATAACTCCCACACAAGAGAGGATCTTTTTCTTGTTTCAGAATTAGTGTAATTGAAGTTTGTAACATTGGTGGAGGTAATGTTATCCCAGGGGCTATTGAATTAAAGGCCTTAACCCCTTAAGGACACATGACGGATATATTCCTTTTTTCATCCATCTCAGGGACTTCCTCAGGGATTGTTGGAGATAAGTGTCAAAAAAGTATACGGTATACGGTCTCCAGCAATCTCTGAGGAAGTCCCTGAGATGGATGAAACGCATGTGTTTGTAAACTTGAATATTTGATGCCAGTTTTTCTTTGCTCATGTGTAAGTAAATACATTTTCTCTTATACTTTTAATATTAAGTTATCTTATTTGACCACATTCTATTTTCCACATGATTGAGACCCACAGCATCATGATGCAGGAAGTGAGAAAACATACATCTAGAGATTTCTAAAGGCTCAAAATCTGATGACAAAGTGTCAGTGACCCATTGGCACTGTATTGTTCACCATACTGGGTATCACAGTGTTGCACTATATTTTATTGTTCTTGCTTCCCATAGCTGAATTTACCCTATATATTGTATCTGTATTCATTGAAGATTTGAGGAGATCTTTGGGTTGTTCCACTGCTAGAAGGGAAGTTAAGTGTATTAATGCACTTCAGATCATTTAAGCACTTTATTATTTTTAATTAGTGCAATTCTATCTATATGCACTTTATTCTTGATTGAAGCACTTTAAATTATGTGATATTGCGAAAGGATATTTTTGTATTGCATTAGTATAAATAAAATGCCTGCATTATCAAATGCTGATTCCCCTTTTAATCTTTTATTTTTTCTATATAAGAAGACTGAAGCATATTCTTTAAGGCCTTTGCTAAAGATTTTCCCACACTTGTTACCGTGTGAATAAAAAGAGTTTGAGCTGAATCATACACTGTGTATGTAAGTTGAGCAGACTTTTCAACTGTATTCTATATGCTACAAGGCGTTCATAGATCTCAAAGGATGGATTTAACTTGTGGACCATCTCTTCCATTTCTATTTTCTGAATTAATGTCTCAATTTTTATATGTACGCCCCATTTAATTAGGGTCCTTCTTAGTACACACTTATGGACTTCCCAAAACCACAAATCCCGAGTATCAGATTACATAGTTACATATTACATAGTTACATAGTTACATAGCTGAAAAGAGACTTGCGTCCATCGAGTTCAGCGTTCATCACATATGTTTTTTGCTGTTGATCCAAAAGAAGGCAACCATGTAATGCTCCCACTGGACACATTTTGAATCAAATAAAGATGTATATGGGGTAGAAGAAACATATCCAGTTGTGAATAACTGTTGGCCAAATGTGAAAAAAATAGTATAATCTCTCCCGGTCGGATTGACAGTTCACCAACTATATACCAGCTGATGGGCCAGTAAGGTCTTTTGTAGTAGGACTCGTTGATGCTTAAGAGAGTCCTTTGCTTTAAATGTACTATACAGTGATTGATCTAATACTAAATTCCAATCCCCTCTTACCACCAGGAGACCTTCTATGAAAGATTCTAATTTATCCAAAGTGCACCTAATGAATATAACTTGTTGTCTATTGGGAGCATAAACATTAGCAAATGTAAAATTTACATTACTAAGTGTGCCCTTAATAAAAACAAACCTACCCTGAGAGTCAGTAACTGAGCCAATCAAGTTAAAGACAATCTTATTTGAAAAGACAATTGCCACTCCTCTTGACAGTGGCGTACACATGACCCATGGGGCCCCGGTGCGAAAATTGATCCGTGGGCCCCCCCCAACCCCCCGCGCTTACTCTGGCGGATCGGGGCCGGCGGGCACCTGGTCGCAGGGGTTGCAGGGCTGCGAACCCTGCGACCGCTGTATGTACGCCAGTGCATACAGATGCACACACTTAAAGGACCACTACAGACACCCAGATCACATCAGCTCAATGAAGTGGTCTGGGTGTCAGGTCCCTCTGGTTTTAACCCTGCAGCTGAAAACATAGCAGTTTCAGAGAAACTGCTATGTTTCACTGAGGGTTAATCCAGCCTCTAGTGGCTGTCTCACTGACAGCCGCTAGAGGCGCTTCCGCGATTCTAAGACACTGAACGTCCATAGAAAAGCATTGAGTAATGCTTTCCTATGGGCCGTTTGAATGCGTGCGCGGCTCTTGCCGCGCATGCGCATTCGGAGCTGAGAGGCGGAGGGTTCCCCTGCGCTGGAGAAAGGTAAGTGCTGAAGACACACACACTCTCACGAACAGACGCATACACACTAGCTAACAGACACACACATTTACTGACAGAGACACACTCAGCGACAGACATACATACACACTCACTTACAAAACATACACTCTCACTGACAAACACACACTCACTAACAGACATCAAACAGACTCACTAACACACACACAAACACACTCAGTAACAGACACACACAGTAACACAATCACTGACACTCACTAGCAGACACACTCACTCACTGACACTAGCAGACACACACACTCTAACACACACACACAAACACACACAGTAACAGTCACACACAGTAACACACTCACATACACTCACTAGCAGACACAAACACTAACACACACACTCACACTAACACTCACGCACACACTAACACTAACACACACTAACACTCACACTAACACACACTAACACTCACACTAACACTTACACTAACACACACTAACACTCACACACACTAACACACACACACACACACACTAACACTCACACACTAACACTAACACACACTAACACTCACACTAACACTTACACTAACACACACTTACACTAACACACACTAACACTCACACACACTAACACTAACACACACTAACACTAACACACACTAACACTCACACACTAACACTAACGTTTTTTTGTATTTAATCTCCCCAGCCTCCTAACCTTTTGGAGTGCTGAGGGGATTCCCTGGGGTCCAGTGGTGCTGCTGGGCTCCTGGGGGTCCGGTCACCCGGCGGGCAGTCAGGCTGGCGGACGCGCGAGGGAGCACTCTCTCCTGAGTGCTTCCTCTTCAGCTCCCTCGCGCGCCACGTACTGATACCGGCGCCGGAAGATGACGTCATCTTCCGGCGCCGGCATCCCTACGCGGCGCGCGAGGGAGCTGAAGAGGAAGCACTCAGGAGAGAGTGCTCCCTCGCGCGTCCGCAGGACCGGCCAGCCAGCTGGCAGCAGGGCCAGCCTCGGGGGGGCCCGGAGGTGGCCGGCTCTAGGGCCCCCCAGGAGAAGAGGCTGGCCCAGTGGCTACATACCGGGTCGCAGGGGCGGCCGGGCCCCCTGGTGGGCCGGGCCCGGTCGCAGCCGCGACCCCTGCGACCCTGGTATGTACGCCACTGCCTCTTGATTTTCCTCCATAGTAATTGCTATAAAATCCCTGTGAAATAAATTTTGAGCATAATATGGGTGCCGAATCTCCCCTAAAGTGGGTCTCTTGAATAAAGCACACATCAGCAAAGCTTCTGTGCATATCATTCACAAAAAAAATATACGTTTTTCAGGAGTATTCAGCTACAGTTTGTAAAAAGGTCTGAACATCAGAAGGTGATGCAATTGTTCCCTGTTGGGCCACAGTTAAACTAAAGGGAAATGTCCACCTATATCGTATATTTATTTTGTTAAGCATTGTAGTGATCGGTCTTAAAGCTCTGGGTGCTTGTAACGTTGTTTGATAAATATCTTTTTGCAATCTTGTCAAATGCAAAATGTTTTTTTCTGAGAAAAATTATTAAAGCAACACATAACATCTCGTGGGTTTGCTTGAGATAAATTTCTGGGTCGAGATATTCTATGTACCCTATCAAAATTAATAGAATTTTCAGTGGGACACTTTAAGATCTGATTAGCGTAAATAACTGTTGCAGTATCTGAGGCAAATCTATTTCTTTCCCAGATATTTCAGGGATCCCTCTCACTCTAAGATTATTTCTCCTTCCTCTGTTCTTTAGATCATCTATTTTCCTATATAGATACATAAGGGCTTCATTAGGGAACTTCAAGGTGTCTTGTAAGGAACCACATCTTGTGGCCATTTCTTCACCCTCCTCTTCCAGGGTCTGAACTCTTGTACCTAGTTTAATTAAATCAGTATGGAGGGACTGCATCTTATCAGTAAAGCTTGCCTCTAGTTTCCCCATCATATTTTCCATATCAGCTCTAGATGGTAATTGAAGCAACAGGGCATGAACTTCTTCCTCCTCCAGCGGTACCTCTGCGGTTATGGGGTACTTCCTTGGCTGCCTTGTAAGCTCCTCTGGGGGCTATCCTTGGAGGACACCCTTGCTCCCCTGCTTTGCACTGCATTAACCTCCTTCACTACTCACACAGGTGCTCCTACCTCATATAAAAAACCTCCTTAGTAAAGTTGCAGCACCAGCATGAGGAACAGTGGCAGCAGCAGTATGGGCAGAAGCAGGGGCAGCAGCACCTCCAGGCATGCTGATCCCTGGAGCCACGGCCACAACCACACAGGTCTACTTCTCCGGCATGTCGGTTCTCCTTGGTGCTTCCAGGGTTCTCTGGGTCCTCTGGCTATTTTAGGCATCCTGGCATGCCCTGTTACAGGTTCCGTAGCGGCTCGGATGGTGATGGCGGGAGTGCCTCACGTGGCCATCGCATGGCCTTTTTTTGGTAACTTTTGTATTGCATATGTAACTCTAGTTTTTCCCCAATTTTTCAACTCTTCTACTGTGTCACTAAATACACAGGGGTATGGCCAGTGTTGGACTGTTCAAAATAATTGTTTACATTTAGAGCAAGAACACGGTATCTTACTTACACAGGTTGATTTCTTAACACCTTTATTGTAGTAGAGAATTATTGCTGTGGAGCTCTGCTAACACTCAGATACAGCAAGAATATTGAGTTCCTAGAAAAGAGTAACATTAGGATAGAAAAGAGGGACATATGGATTAAGGCTCAAAATAGGGATTGTCCCTTCTAAATAGGGAACCTTTATAGGTTAGTAACGGCAGAGCCAAAATTATTTAGATAAATGTAATCATATTTTTTCAAATATTGTTCACTAATATAGTAATATTTTCATTCCTGAAATTCCCAATTTGATGACTTGTAAATATAATAAGTTCTTAACTGCTGAAACTCTAACATATAAAATGTGTTCAATACTAACAAGGCCAGGGTTGCAATTATGCTGTTTATTTTAACATCAAACTTTCCAAGGTCATGTTTCTGTCTGTTATTAATACAATGGTAACTATATTTTGATTCATAATAGAACTAAGGGCGTTTTCCTAATGACTCAACATTCCTCTGATTCATCGGATTTTACAAAGCAATTTTCATTCATGTACTTACAACTGTATCAGTACAATGTCCGACACAATCGTACAATCCCATACAAGCTTGTGATGTTTAATTATAAAATGATATGTTACTCATAATATCTAACTATGTTTCAGATGCAACTGTTAGTCATCTAATACTCCATGTGGACAATATAAAGACCCATAAATACCTTCACATTGATGGGGCATTGGCCAAAGGCCCATTATGTCACAATGCTGGGAGGCTTGATATCTTAGCTCCTGTCCTGCATTACTACTGATTGAAGTAACACTATTGGTACAAATGATTTGCATGAATCTTTCTATTGTATTTTTTTTATATCCATTTTAAACACTGTCAATTACCTTTTGTATTTTATTTTTATTTGCTCTTACACATATGAATTATGCTTGAGAATGTTATCTATTGATGTGACTATCTTTGTAATGTTGCATTGGTCAATACAGTTTGGTTTTATTTTTTTCTATTTGGCGTGCAATGGATATCCTTATTTATGGTTATTAATTCCTCTGATCACTAGGGGAAGTTGTATATTCAATAGTGCACCCACTACTTATTATTCCTATCTGTACTGGGTTCAGTGATCCTATACAGCCTGTATCAGACACTTTTAGCATTATGATACACATGGGTCTCTGTCAGGGCCGTCTTTAATTTTGATTGGACCCTGTGCAAGCATTTACTTGGGCCCCCCTGACTACATATAGATACACACAAATACACTACCTGACACACATACAGATACACACTGACTGCATATAGATACACACAAGAACATACAGATACACACAGACACTGACACATACATAGACATACACACAGATACAAACACTGACATACATGCAGATACAAAAGGTACACACACACTGACACACATTCAGACACACATTCAGACACACATTCAGATATACAGATACAAACACTGACACATACAGATACACACACAAATGGACAACATACAGATACAGAGACACATTCTGACAGACGTACTGACACAGACAGCCATACTGAAACACACATACACAAAGACATACTGAACCACACAGACATACAGATACACTGACAGACGTACTGGCACATATACACACAGACAGATGGACATACTGAAACACACATACACTGACAGACATATTGACAAACACAGACATACAGAACCACACGGACATTGACAGACTCAAACATAGACATTCTGTCACACATACACACAGACAGACATACTGAAACACACATACACACAGAAACTGACAGACATACACATATACAGACATTTTGACACTCACAGACAGCCATACTGAAACACACATACATACTGAACCACACAGACACTGACAGACTCACACACACACACAGACATACTGACACACTGACAGACATTCTGGTACACATACACACAGACAGACAGACATACTGAAACACACATACAGACAGACACACACACATACAGACATTTTGACACTCACAGACAGCCATACTGAAACACACAGAGATACAGAACCACACAGACACTGACAGACTCACACACACACAGACTCACACACACACAGACATACTGACACACTGACAGACATTCTGGCACACATACACACAGACAGACATACTGAAACACACATACACACAGACACTGAGAGACAAACACACACACAGACATACTGACACACTGACAGACATTCTGGCACACATACACACAGACAGACATACTGAAACACACATACACACAGACAGACATACTGAAACACACATACACACAGATAGACATACATATATACTGACACACACACACACTCAGACATTCATGCAAAATTTGATAACCACCCTCCAGTTTCTTACCTTTTCCTGGAGGGTGGATTCCCTGGGGTCCAGTGGGCTGGCTGGGGTGGCTGGGAGTTAAGCTCTCGCTCTCTCCCGGCCTGGCCCCCTTCTGAGCAGCTGGTCCTCCTTCCTCCCGTGCGGTTCCGGTTTCTGTGGGAGGAAGTGACGCGCGGCGGTCACTTCCTCCCAGACGGCTGCCGAAAAGCAAGGGCCCAGTCGCGCTGTTAAAGCACCACAGCGCCCGACCGGGCCCCTGCTGACACAGGCCCACCGGGTGGCCCTAAGTGCATGGGCCACCCGATGGGCCCCCATAGTTTGCGGGCCGGGGCAAACGGAGCAGCTGTCTTGGGCCCCCCAGCAGGGAGAGGGCCCGGGGCAGCTGCCCCGTTTGCCCCGCGTTAAAGACGGCCCTGGTCTCTGTTGCACATTATCAGAATATATTAAAGGAACTCTATGGTGTTAGTAGCACAAAACTGTATTCCTAACACTGTAGTGTGACTCTGCCTTTGCCAGTCATGAAAGGGTTTAAAACCATTTAATTCACTTACCTGCTTCCAACGCTGAGGTCTTTTGGCGCTGGATCGGGTTCCGTCTGCAACATCAGTGTGAAGGGGGGTTTAATTTACATGTGTATTGTGTGCCACATGCGTATTAGGGCTTCACCATAGTAAAGCACTGTATCAATGCTTTCCTATAGGGTCTTTCAAAACTCCATGAAACACCAAAAAGCACCTCTAAAGGAGGAGTCAACACTGCAATAATTAATATTCTGTTCTCAGAAACTGAAATAATTAACATTGCAGAGTTAAAGGGACAAGCACGCTACACCTAGACCAATTTAAAATGAGATGAAGTGCCTATAATGTCCCTTTAACCCCTTAACGACGAGTGACGGACGAGGTCCGTCACTCAGGGGAATGCGTTAATGACGAGTGACGGACCTCGTCCGTCACCCGTTAAAATTAACCCCAGATCGCCGCAATCGCGGCGATCGTGGGGTTAATGGTGCTCCGGTCTGCCTCTGCATTAGAGGCAGACCGGGAGCACCGGATCGGGCTGTCAGAGTACATGTGCCCGCTCTGACAGCATGTCTGAGCGGGCACATGTGCTCTCTATACTCACCTCCGCCTCCCTGCACTTCCTGGTTCTGTGTGAAGTGCAGGGGGACGGATCTTCAGTGATCCTGCCCCCTGGTGGAAAAAAAAATTAGTAAAATTAAAATCCCACCCCCCTTTACCCCCCCTTTACCCATTTTAATAAAAAATTAACCCCTTCCCTGCCAATTGATCACTGACTACAGTGATCAATTGGCAGGGATTACATTTTACTAAGATCTGATTTTTTTTTTAACCCCTGAGGGTTAATTCTTTTTTTTTTTAACCCTCAGGGGTTCAATTTATTTTATTAATTAATTTAAATATTTTAAAATTATAAATTTAGCTAGCTGGGGAGGGTGGAAGTTAGTGGGGAATTGGGGGATTTAGTATTACGCTAACTAGGGGTTAACGTTAAAAAAAGTTTAAAAATAAGCTTTAAAAAGTTAAAAAATTAAGTTAAAAAAAAAGTTTTAATAACATTTAAGTAAAAAATTTAAAAAAATAAACCCTTTACCCAGTCCAAATAAAAATTAACCCCTTCCCTGCCAGTCGATCACTGCCTACAGTGATCAAAATACAGATCACAGTATGATACTGTTCTAATTTTTTTTTTTTAACCCCCGACGATTAACTTTTATTTATTTTTTAACCCTCAGGGGTTAAATGTATTTAATTAACTAATTTAAATATTGTATAATTAAATATTTTGCTAGCTGGGGTGGGTGGGAGTTATGGGAAAATGGGGAATTTACTGTTAGTGCTGCTTACTGCTAGTTAGGGGTTAACGTAAAAAAAAAAGCTTAAAAAAATGTTAAATCTGTAAAAAAAAAAGTTTTACGAAAGTTTAGGAAACTTTAAAAAAATGAATAATCAAAACAAAAGTTTAAAAAATAGTTTTAAAAAGTAAAAAAAGTTTTAAAAAGTAAAAAAATACATTTAATAACGCTCATTACCACTACACCTGGTACAAGCTAGCGGAAAAATGATCCCACGCTAAGGTTCAAAATATGCCTTTTGAAATACCCTGGGATGTCTTCTTTAAGAAATGGTATGGCTTTATGGGGTATTTGGTTTATATAGCCTGGTAAAATACTCTAAAATGGGACATGGGCACAGCGTAAAAATTTAAAGTTTGAAAAAAAATGGAATGGCTGTGTCCCAAATGTGCCCCTCCGATGTCCACATATACCTGGCAAAGGTACATACGGGGGTATTTTTGTACTCAGCAGACATAGCTGAGCAACATATGAAGTATTATACAGTGGTAGTACACATAAGGTTTGCAAAATATACTGTGCAAACTCACTTTGTGTGCCAAAAAGGCAGAAAAAACGCTTATTACCACTACACCTGGTACAAGCTAACGGAAAAATGATCCCACGCTAAGGTTCAAAATATGCCTTTTGAAATACCCTGGGATGTCTTCTTTAAGAAATGGTATGGCTTTATGGGGTATTTGGATTATATAGCCTGGTAAAATACTCTAAAATGGGACATGGGCACAGCGTAAAAATTCAAAATTTGAAAAAAAATGGAATGGCTGTGTCCCAAATGTGCCCCCCCGATGTCCACATATACCTGGCAAAGGTACATACGGGGGTATTTTTGTACTCAGCAGACATAGCTGAGCAAAATATGAAGTATTATACAGTGGTAGTACACATATGGTTTGCAAAATATACTGTGCAAACTCACTTTGTGTGTCAAAAAGGCAGAAAAAAACGCTTATAACCGCTACACCTGGTACACGCTAGCGGAAAAATGATCCCACGCTAAGGTTCAAAATATGCCTTTTGAAATACCCTGGGGTGTCTACTTTAAGAAATGGTAGGCCTTTGTGGGGTAGTTTGAATTTAAAACCTGCAAAGATGCTTGGAAATTGCACATAGGCCCGGCGTCAAAATTCAAAGTTCGGTCAAAACTGATATGGCTTGGTCTCCTATATGGCACTGTAGCTTCACAAAATAGTGCCATAGACATACAATGGGGGTGTCCTTTTACTCAGAAGACTTAGCTGAGCATAATTTGGGGGGTTTGAACTTAGTGGCACACATGAAATATACAAAATGCCCAGCAAAAATGCAATCCGTATGTAAAAAATGCACAAAATTATTTTTTACCACATACTTTGGCATGTAATGGTAAAAAAATGGGGGCATGTTAAGGCACAATATGCACCTTATGAGATACCCTGGAGTGTCTTCTTTTACAAATGGTAGGCCTTTGTGGGGTGTTTTGAACAGTCAAACTGTTATAATACCCCAAATGGAAGCATAGGCTCATTAAATCCGTCTCTCAAAATTCTACTGTGAATACTGAAAAGGACAGGTCTCCTGTATGGCACTGTAGCTTCACGAAATAGTGCCATAGACATACAATGGGGGTGTCCTTTTACTCAGAAGACTTAGCTGAGCATAATTTGGGGGGTTTGAACTTAGTGGCACACATGAAATATACAAAATGCCCAGCAAAATGCAATCCGTATGTAAAATATGCACAAAATTATTTTTTACCACATACTTTGGCATGTAATGGTAAAAAAATGGGGGCATGTTAAGGCACAATATGCACCTTATGAGATACCCTGGAGTGTCTACTTTTACAAATGGTAGGCCTTTGTGGGGTTTTTTTGAACAGTCAAACTACTATAATACCCCAAATGGAAGCATAGGCTCATTAAATCCGTCTCTCAAAATTCTACTGTGAATACTGAAAAGGACAGGTCTCCTATATGGCACTGTAGCTTCACAAAATAGGGCCAAAGACATACAATGGGGGTACCGTTGTACTCAGCAGAAGTAACTGAACACATAATAAAACTTTGTACAGGAATAGCACACACCAACTTTACAAAATACACATGAGAAGTTCTTTGTTATAAGTTTGTGTGCGAAAACCACCAAAAAACACAATTTTACTCCAATATTTAGCAGAGGTTGGCGGTAAAATGGCTACGTAGAAAGTGTCAAAACAACCTTAGGTAAATAGCCTGTGGTGTCTACTTTATATAAATATATACTTTTGTGTGGCAATTTTGTTTTCTTTTATGGCTATTAGGCTTACAAGACAAACATACCAAATTCTAAAATCGCTCCACATAAAAAGTTTATTTTACTCCTTGTGCTTTGTGACCTGTAACTACCAAAAAAAACTTAAAATCCCAGACACATTATATATTCTGTAATTCAGAACAACTAAATGAATTTATTTTTAATTGCTTTCCTTAACCTGCACTAATTATGTACACATTATTATTGCAAAAACTGTAAAAAAAACACACAAAAATTATTTTTTTTGCATATTTCTGTATTTTTTTATAATAAATAAGCATTTATATATATATATATGTGTTACATCAAATTAAAGCCCTTTCTGTCCTTTAAAAAACGGTATATAATATGTGTCGGTGCAATAAATTAGTAAAATGCAAATTGCAGTTGAACGCAAATAGCAAAAAATGCAAAAAATGCCGTTGTCATTAAGTGAAAGACAAGCTTCTGAAGCTCTGTCCTTAAGGGGTTAAAGCAACACGTAAATGGATGTATTGTGCAGTGATTTTTGCACAAAAGGGAAACTTTAAAGCCATTGCCGGCATCTAAACAGCAGGGATCTGCCAATCTCTATCACCCATAAAAAAACATTGGCTATGAATAAGCTAAAATATGTTGTAATGTTCAATAATTATTATATATATTATCCAATGTACTAAATAAGTAAACATATGTTGTAATGAAGAGTAGTGTGTATAAAGTGAAGTGCTTAAAGTGCAACTGTGAATGATTATTTGCTTTTGTAATACACAGCCATGTTACAATGCTGCCACCTACCACATGGGTATACCTATTAAGGGTTAATAAGTATGTAGGAGTTCAGAAAAATACCCCTCTCTGGAAAGATGATTCTGCTTAACCAGTCCTACAGTTGTAATAAAAAGTATTCAAACACCATTGAAAATCAGGTTTATTGTGAAAATGTACAGACTTTCAGCTGTTTGCAATCAAACAAAAGCAATGTGTCAAGTGTTTTCCCCAAATTCAACTGAAAATGCAACTTATAATGACTTCTCCAGTCTCAAATTAATTCAACCCCCTGAATAGAACCCCTCACAGCAGCACAAATATGCAAAACAGGTGTTGTCTCAAGCACGCTGGTGCAACTAATTAAGGGCTTCATTAGTTTATCAGGTATGATTGAGCTAAAAAGACACTTGAAATACCTTAACTGGCTAGGTATTTGTTGAGTGTCACATTTGACTGCATGTTAAAATATGTATAAGTCAAAAGATTGGTCCACAAAGTAAAGAGAAGAGATCACCGGCCTTCATAAAAAAGGAAGAGGATACAAAAAGATAGCAAAGGTACTAAATGTTTCTAGAGACATCTTTGGAAGCATAGTTCAAAAGTTCAAAGTTGAAGGAACAGTGGTTACACTACCTGGACAGGGCAGAAAAAGGAAAGCAATATGTACACACAGAAAATGGGATACAGCTGTTAACATCTAGAACAGACAAAATAAGACATACATAGTGTAATACAGTAAAAAATATATATGTTTGTGCTATAATATAGTGCACTCACAAGAGTTTAGTAGGTTAAGTGAAACATAGAAACATAGAATGTGACGGCGGATAAAAAACATTCGGCCCATCTAGTCTGCCCAAAGGTGCCTCCCCCGATGGAGCTGGGGGGCCCCAAGCCTTTCTTGGATCCATTCACTCTAAGATAAAAAAGGAATCCGGGTGTTAGGTGTACTATTAAAGCAGCTATATTGGTATATAAACAAAACCAAAATTAAAATTGAATTAAAAATAGTATAAAGTTAGCTGTGGGTCCTTAGTGTATGGGACTTCCTCAGGGACCAGTATGTCAGCAATAACAACAAAAAAGCATGAAAAAGCAGCCTAACCACCCCACCCACCAGTCTTTTTAAATAGGGTCAATCTCTCAGTTCATTGGTGGTCCAGTGGGCGTCTTCCTTCGTCCGGTATCCAATTAGTCTTGTTGCAGATGTAGTCACTCGTTGGAACCTAGGATGGTCAGATGATACTTGTTTGCAGGAAAGCAACGATATGTTCCAATGGGCACTTCCATGTTCCACTGATGACTTCCACTTTTGTCAGCCGCAAAAAATGGTTGTGCATTCTACTGTGGGACGCATTGGGCGGTTCTTGAAATAACCATATTATAACTTGCGAAAAAGATTACCCGTGAGTTCAGGAATGCCCAAATCTCCCATCTACTAAGATTAATACTTTGTAAAACTATAATTTGAAGTGAAAAATTGAAGCTAATTCAAAATTCCTTATAAACTTCCTGGATGATACTCCCCTTCTGCAGTGCAGACATGTAGATGTAAATACGGTCATGTCCACAGTGCAAAAAGTGACCATGCATAGGAGCCATTCTAGATGTTAAGATATAGTAATGTATTCAATATACAAAATAGAAAATAAAAAATATGTATATATATAATGCCACACACACTAATATGAGATTATTCATAATCCCTCTTAATACAATATATAATTTTATTAACATACACATATATATACACACATACATATATATATATATATATATATATATATATATATATATTAATAATCCCATATCATCTAAGTTTGGAAAGCAGAAACCAAACTTTCATTATAAACTTAGATGATTTGGGATTATGTACCCAACGGCCACTAGGGTGAAGGCCTAAGGAAAAGGGGGGTTGAGGCGCAGTGTGACTGTGGGTGGGCATATATGTGAGGTACTCCATTAAGACCCCATTTTAATTGTGTTGTATTCTATTGGTGTATGTCACATGTTGCATTAAATTCTGCTGTGCAATACAGAATTCTTTAAACAAATAACCCTGTGTCAGTTGTTGCTAATATATAACCATGTTCCCAGCAGGACCCCACATCCACACTCTGGATGCCCAGCTGGGTGGAGGAACTGCCACAAGTGGGTACCCCACCTCCCAATTGGCGGAGGCTCAGGATTGGCCTACCAAGTGCAAATAGGTAACTGAGGTGAGGAACCCCATGGGTATATGGGGGTCCATTAAAAAACTGTTATAGATATATACCAATAAAGCTGCTTTAATAGTACACCTGTCACCTGGAGTCCTTATTTATCTTGGAGTGGATGGATCCAGGAAAGGCTTGGAGCCTACCATGCCCATCGGGGGAATCACCTTTGGAGCAGTCAACCTACTAAACACTTGTGAGTGCACTATAGTATAGCGCAAACATATTTTTTTTACTGTATTACTATGTACTTTATATATATATATAGACAAAAAGACCACCCAGGTGCAGCAATATGTTAGGGAGGAAAAAATGATTACTTTCCTCAGGATCTAGGCTGTAACAAAGGATTCCTCGGATCCTCACAAACCAATATATGAAACAAGATACACCTAGATAAAACAAAAGCAGAGAACACTCATAGGGAAACACCGTTTAGTGTATATTTCCCTGCTATAGATGTTTTACACTCACAAAATAAAGGAGTATTTCAAGCCCATCAGGTATCTTTAGATCTTGAAGTGTAATTCCTCAGGAGTACATGCAGAAGAAAGAAGAAAAGGGGGCGGGGCCTGACCATGGAGCAGAGAGGACGCGTGCCTCCATAGCTCCGGCACAGGGGACCACATTCTATGAAATAAAAGATAAAATAAGCGACTATTTTATTTTATTATTTATTTGTAACCACCCCAGAATGATGAATTTTGAGGTGGAAGTTGTATTCAGAAAAAGGAAACTGCTGCTACCAGATTTCTGAGAAGGCAGGTCGTGAAAAGCCCTTAATAACTGCAAATGACCTGCAGCAAGACTGTGGCAACAGGTACTGAGGTTTCAGTGAGCACAGTAAGGTACATACTAAACAGATAAGGTTTCCATGCCAGAACTCAGAGACTCAGGGGCGTACCTAGAGCATTTGGCACTCAAATGTGAAAAAAAAATCACAATTTTTTTTTCAAATTGTCTTCTACAAAACCCTGCTCGGTCCCCCTTCTACAAACCCCCCTTCTTTAAAACACCTGCCCACTCCACTTTTCTTTTAACAAATACCCTGCCCCCCTCTACAAAAACCCAGCGCCCCTTTACAAAAAACCCTGCCCTCTGTTCCACAAAAAAACTCTGCCCCAATTTCACAGAAAAGGCAGTGTTTACAGTGCCACATAGAAACACCTCTAGTGACAGTCACTCAGATGGCCACTAGAGATGCTTCATGGTTAAGTGCTACACAATGTACAGCATCTATGTTCAGTGTCTCTATGCTCTGCATCTTGAGTCAATGTATCTCTATGAGCAGATGCTGATTGGCAGAGAGCGGGGTGTTGCCACACATACGCAATAGCCTCCCAATGCTTTGCTATTAGAAAGCATTAGATTTGCTGAGATCATCAAAATTTATGATATTATCCATGGAGGTGAGACTCGCTGCAGCGAGACAGGTACAGCACTGGATAAACATGTTTCTATGTTTAATAGCTGTGTGCTGAATTATTTTGAGGGGGCAGCAAATGTATACTGTAATACAAGCTGTACACTTACTACTTTACATTGCAGCAGAGTGTCATTTCTTCAGTGTTGTCACATGAAAAGATATAATAAAATATTCACAAAAAATGTGAGGCGTGTACTCACTTTTGTGAGATACTGGATACACATAGAAATCACAGTGACTATCCCATGACCATGTGTAATCAAATGATTGTAGATGGAGTGACATACACAGGATGAGCCATCACACTGCCCAGCATTTTACTGCTTTGCATTCGAGTTGCTAATAAGTGAACACTGTAAAGCATATTGTTTATCAAGGGGCATTCGTTAGTAGCGGTTGGCAACAAAATGTGGACCAACTGGCAGTTATAACAGCAGCTTATGTCAAAATACTTAACAACGATAAAAATGAGCCTCTAGCCGTAGATGAACGAATCAATGCCACCATGATAATTCTGTTTAATTTATTTGCTAAGGCACAATTAGAAGGTTGCACATACAATGTTCCTCAGTGTGATTTCTGATATGGAATTGCTGCTAATGTCTCATGGATTTCAATGGCCACTATACTTGTTACCAAATGTTCTGCTAGTCTCTGCCATGTATGACCTTTTGTATGAGTCATAGATACTGATTCAATGTTCATCTTCTGTTCCATGTTCAAGATCTTATGTTGGTTTGAGTATTATGTGAAAACTTTAAAAAGGAAAAAAAAAGTATTTGTATTCATACCACCAACAATGACATCATAGAGCAGTGAGTCTGCTCTACACTTGTGAGTACTATTTTTTAAATCTATTTTATGAAGTTTTATTATATTATTGAGAGCACTATCTGTTGCCTCTTTATTTTTCTCTGAATTTCCAGATACTCCTACTGCTGAGGCCATTTTCCATTATATCCTATAAGTGGGGATTGTACCACTGTACGCTGTATAGATAGAGCTGGCCATAGCTCTGGGAAATGTGAGTGTGATATTATTATTATTATTATTATTATTATTGCCATTTATATAGCGCCAACAGATTCCGTAGCGCTTTACAATATTTTGAGAGGGGGGGATGTAACAATAAATAAGACAATTACAAGAAAACTTACAGGAATAATAGGTTGAAGAGGACCCTGCTCAAATGAGCTTACAGTCTATAGGAGGTGGGGTATTAGAAACATTAGGATAGGAAATATCAAGTAGGAGTGAGCAGAGCTGGAGGAGAGAGCAAAGCACTATCCCATAGGAGAGCAAGAGACAGGTATGTAAGGGAGAGATTACTCTGGGAGGCCATACGCTTTCCTGAAGAGATGGGATTTAAGGCCCTTCTTAAATGATTGAAGACTAGGGGAGAGTCTGATGGCAGTAGGCAAGTTATTCCATAGGAGAGGAGCCGCCCGTGAGAAGTCCTGCAAGCGTGAGTTGGCCGTACGGGTGCGAGCAGCGGTCAGGAGGTGGTCGCGGGCAGAGCGGAGGGTACGAGGAGGGGCATACCTCTGGATCAGTGAAGAGATATAAGAGGGGCTGGAATTGTTCAGTGCTTTAAATGTATGGGTTAGCACTTTGAATTGACTCCTATAGGATACAGGGAGCCAATGTAAGGACTGGCAGAGGGGCGAGGTGTGAGAGGACCGACTGGATAGGAAAATCAGTCTAGCTGCAGCATTCATTACAGACTGTAGCGGGGCAGTACGGCTTTTGGGGAGACCAATCAGGAGAGGGTTACAGTAATCCATGCGGGAAATTACTAGAGCATGGACAAGCTCCTTGGTAGCATCTTGCGTAAGAAAGGGGCGGATGCGGGCTATGTTTTTGAGTTGGAACCTACAGGACTTGGCAACAAACTGGATGTGAGACTCAAAGGTGAGACCAGAGTCAAGTATGACGCCAAGACAGCGCGCTTGTAGGGATGGACTTATGTGGATATCACTGACTTGAAGGGAGAGTGAGAGAGGAGGATCAGTATTAGGAGGAGGAAAGACAAGGAGTTCAGTTTTAGAGAGGTTAAGTTTGAGAAAGCGTGACGACATCCAGTCAGAGATGGAAGAGAGGCAAGCAGTGACACGTTGCAGGACGGCCGGGGAGAGGTCCGGTGAGGAGAGGTATATCTGAGTGTCATCAGCGTACAGGTGGTAGTTGAATCCAAAAGAGGCAATAAGTTTTCCAAGAGAGGCAGTATAAAGAGAAAATAGAAGGGGACCAAGGACAGAGCCTTGGGGAACTCCAACCGAGACAGGGCGAGGGGAGGAGGTATCCTTGGAAAAGGAGACACTAAATGAGCGTTGGGAGAGATAGGAGGAAAACCAAGAGAGGACAGAGTCACAGAGACCGAGTGATTGAAGAGTTTGAAGGAGGAGAGAATGATCAACTGTGTCAAAGGCAGCAGAGAGGTCAAGGAGAATTAATATGGAGTAGTGACCTTTGGATTTAGCGGAGATTAGGTCATTAGTCACTTTGATAAGAGCGGTCTCAGTAGAGTGGAGAGGGCGGAAGCCAGACTGAAGAGGGTCAAGGAGAGAGTTGGAATTAAGGAAGTGAGACACACGGGTAAAGACAAGTCTTTCCAAAAGCTTTGATGAGTAAGGGAGCAGGGATATGGGACGATAGTTCGGGGGGAGGACGGGTTACTCTTAGTTCACCTTTTATACCTTTTAGTCAAAAGATCACACCTTTAATTTAAAACTATTTGATGTTTTATCAGCTGCATTTATCTCTGAAACTAGAGGCATCTTTTTATGTGAGAACTTTAATTTGGGACTATAATTTTAGTACCTATTAATTCCTACCACTGACTTGAACCTGTTTTTTACTGATTATCTTAATTTTGTTTTTGTATATGTGGCGCAGCCCTTCTCTTTTGTGATATATCATACATATTTTTTGCAAGGATTGAGAGGGATCCCCTTTTATGGTTGCTGCCTTTTTACAATTATTTGGTTACTTAGCGCTGACCCACGTGTGTGTATTAAATCTCATAACATTACCGTCCCGGCATCTCATGTGTCATAAAATGTTTAAAGGACCACTATAGTGCTAGGAAAACAAACTCGGTTTCCTGGCTATATAGGGTCTTTGGGACCCCCAGCCCTCTGGGCCCCACTCCCGTCGGGCTGAAGGTGAAGGAAGAAGTTAATCACAGTGAAAATCACAGTGAGAAGCACGGAAGCACCTCTAGCGGCTGTCAATGAGACAGCCACTAGAGGCTGGATTAACCCTAATGTAAACATAGCAGTTTCTCTGAAACTGCTATGTTTACAGCAGGCAGGGTTAACCCTAGATGAACCTGGCACCCAGACCACTTCATTGAGCTGAAGTGGTCTGGGTTCCTATAATAGTCCTTTAATAAACAAATCCTAGGTGATCTGGAGAAGTAAAAAAAAAATTGCTAGGTTGACCTAAATATTGTATCCAGTGTTTAGTTATTGAAATTGTGGGAAATTATTTGTACTAAGAAGCAAGAGGGAAAAATATTGGGCAGCCGAAAAAACCTTGATGCATGACGCAATCTGTGAGAAAACAATAAATAGGAAGTTCTGCATATTCTGGTCATCAACGAACAGGAGAAAAAAAAAGTAAGCAATGTATAATTTTTGTGTAAATGGCGCTGGGCATTAATCTATGTGTAAATACACTTTACCTGAGAACAAATCTCACTGAAACCTAGCCAACAATGTGAGACGTCATAGGATTGAATAGGGATGTTGAGCAGAATAGTAAAGCAAATAAAAGACTGATTAAAAAAGAATTTATAAAACTCTCCCAGTCTCCTTTTCACTTTGTAGGCAGAGCGTTCAGAAGAAAAAGATAATTACAGTCTGAACACAGTACTGAGTAATCTGCTAATAGGTATCACTGGAGTGACTAAGAGGCAGTGCCGAGTATTTAAGAAGTCAAGCAAGGGAAAGGGACATTTTCTGTTGATTGCCAGCACTCAGCAATTACATTTTGGAAGACGGAACAGCAGTACAACAGAGACTACAAAATGTGCTTTGGAAAATGTGCAAAATGCATCGGCTACCAGCTGCTCATTTTGGCAATTCTTTGCATTGTGGCAAACATCCTGCTTTATTTTCCTAACGGAGAAACAAAGTATGCTGAAAACAATCAGCTGAGCAGATTTGTCTGGTTTTTCGAAGGGATTATAGGAGCTGGTGTGTTGGTGAGTATTCTTAATAAATAAGCAAAATATTCAATTTTTCTCATTCTGCCTGAAGATGTATTAAGAGTGGCCTGTGCTGGAGTATTTTGGAAACACATTGAATCTTAATGGCTGTAATATACATCAAAACTCTTTATTTATATAAAGGCCAATATAACAAAAAGACTGCATTAGGGAATAATGGAAAGAGAGAGAGGACAGTATAGATTGTATAAATAGAGTATACTTGCTAAGAACATCAATGTATGAACAGATGTATGATAAGAAACAGCAATGGAGTAGGTCTTTTTTTTAGTTTAGTTTAAAAAAAAATCTGTATAAATGCCATTTGCGGCACTTACAAATGAAATCTAAGCATGCATTTACATTTAGGTAGGGACATATGAGAGCGATATCATGGTAATGTTTTGCCATGGGAGTTTTTTGTTATGGCACATACGAAGTGTAGACTATTAATTGTGTAAGGGCAACATACAAACCCAATTGCATATAATCCCAGGAATAATTTTATAATGTCAGTGTGATATACAATATCTATTACATTTGTTTGTAGATTGTTGTATAAATCTTAGTACATATTTTTTTCTGGAACACAAGTTCTTCAACTGATGCTAAGTTTAAAAAAAATACATATTTCTTGGCCAGTGGATTAACCCCTTA
Organism: Pelobates fuscus; assembly: GCF_036172605.1. Lineage (NCBI taxonomy): Eukaryota > Metazoa > Chordata > Amphibia > Anura > Pelobatidae > Pelobates > Pelobates fuscus. The sequence goes on from NC_086318.1 coordinate 94,574,264, forward strand.
AGGACACATGACATGTGTGACATGTCATGATTCCCTTTTATTCCAGAAGTTTGGTCCTTAAGGGATTAAAGATATTGGATTTATTTATGAGTAAATTCTTTTGTGGTATGGTTTGTGGCACTCCCTGTCTTTTGTAAACATATTTTTTTACCCTTAATCTATAACAAGGAAATGGCTGGAAAATGGAGACAGTTATAAACTTGAGATTGGAGTAGTCTGGACAGAAGAGTTGTGGCTGCCACTTGTTATCTTGTTATCTTGTTATCTTTTAATTGTACAAGAGAAATGAAACCAGTATACTATGTAATGTTTAATGAAGCATTCATGCATTACTGGATAGGTTAATTGTTTTATATAACCTATATATTATTCACTATCCACTGCTGGGCAGGATTAGCAAACCTATTATTGGTCAGTTTTGCTGGGCTGGAAGGTTAGTTCCTGCATTAATATCACATAAGTTCTGAAAATATGGTATTGCATTTTCTATATTCAACTCAATATGAAACGTTGTATGTTTTTTCACTTTTATGCGCTTGAATGTTAAGATTTATATTGTAATGTCTGTTAAGACCTCATGCAGACAATATGTGAACAATCCTTTCTTTCTTGTTAATACAGGCTGCAACAAGAGAATACTAATAAAATAGATTTTTGTTTCTTCATACATCAAACATAATATCTTCATTCAGCAATAAAGGGTGCGGCTATAAACAAAAGACATAATTTGAAACCAAACCCAATTAAGCAATAGTTCCGCGTGACATATAATTGAGAGAAGATACATGTGTTAATATGTGTTTTATGGTAGAATAGATTGTGCTTATTTGAAAGGTCTGCAATTCAAAGATAAATTCATTATTAAAGTGAGTCTGCCATCAAAAATAACCTACACACTACCATATAACATTATAAAACGTCCATTCCCTTGTATTTATAATGTATATGTCTGTACAGCAGTTATTATTATTATTATTATTTTTATAGTTACAATAATTATAATTATTATTACAATAATATATTTTGGGCAGTTTGGGGACAGAACATCATGAAAGAGTTTAAAAGGCAACTGTCACCTCAAAACTGTTTTTAATATAATAATCCTTTTATCAAGCAAAACGATTTATATTACAAGGATTGAATGTAAAAAAATGTAAAAAAAATATAAAAAAAAAAAAATGAAAACATATTCTTCCCTTTAGTATATAGCAGGATCCTTCAGCAATATACACACACCGGTGGTCAGACAGTGTTTGAAAACTGCCAGTTAGTTCCATGCTTCAATCCCTGGTCACATAAGTAATAAAAAAGTATAAAGTCCACCGTTATATGGGCTTTTAAATAACCACTGAAGAGACACTCCACTGGCCAAATTTAAAAATAAATGAACAATAAACACTTTTTACTAGATATACCCCAAGTCAAGACATGCATGTATTTGATTATGCATTTTTTCTGTTAGGGATATATTTAAAAACAGCTTGTAAAAGCTGTAGACTTCCTTCTGCAGCCTTTGCAAGCCCTCCCCTTCTAACCCCGCTCAGACTTTCTGAGCTGCCCAATCACAGGCTTCCCAGTGCAGCTCAATTAAGTATTTTTTTAAGGCAGATGTTCTGGGCATTTGTTGCCTCTTGACATTAGCTCCACTTTAGCTCCATACCAGCAGAAACCACTTTTTTTACATTCTTTCAGTGCAAATTGGTATCCCTGAATGAACATCAAGCGAGAAAGCAAATGGTTTTCTCCTACACCATGTCTAATTACACATTATTCTACTTCTCACAGGGTTATTCACTAAATAGAACATTGTCAGGATTAGAAATTAATTAAAAAATTAAGGTGATAACAGGTGAACTAAAAGCATAGCTGACTTGGAGAATTAGAATACATTACATTATGATAATGTTTATTGTGTCTAAAGCCCCAACACATTCTGCGGTACTTTGCAATTTTATGAAGAGGAAAAAAACAGGAATAAGAGACATATGATAACAGGGGCAAAATGTTAATGAGGGTCCTGCTCAATCAAACTTGCAATCCAGACGAGCTTGAGAGAAAGATCTGTGTGTAAGGAATGAGGTAGCCAGGTATGAAACCGTATCTAGATTAACTAACTGAAGAGAAATGTTTAAAGGTGGGTAGGTGAGAGTGAACGGGACTGTTGCGTCACTAATTATATTAGTAAAGACTGAATAGGCATGCTTCAGGAATTAGCATTTTTAGAGATTTTCTACGTTTTTCTAAAGAGATGACATTTAAGGATTTTTTTTTTTTTTTTTTTAAATCTAGACACAAGGAGAAAGCCTTAATTTGGTAGTCAGGTGTTCATACCTTATAGCTATGTTTTGGCTACAAAGCTACATTTCATCAGTTTTTTGCTTTTTATGTTTTGAGGGTGATATCACTATTACATAAAACAAATATACATTGTTATAAGACCAAAGAGTTTACTCTCTAAACACCAAAGTGCAGTAAATAATAAAATAAAAAAAAATTAAATTTATCTAAGAAATTCTGATTTGGAAATGCAGCTTGGCTGTTTTAACCAACATGTACCCAAAATCTCAGTTTTCAATTAACTGCACTTTTCTTTTTGGAGAATAAACCCCATACAGTATAGGGCCAATACAGTGCTATTATCTCAGATAGTACAGAAACAGTTATTATAGTGGTAGCAGTAAAGGTAGCAGTGATGGAAAAGTTCATATTTATATGTAGATGATTAGTATCCCTATAAGGATGTATGATGAGTCAGGCATGTTATGATTACATGATATTATATAACGTATTTTCTAACCCCTCTAACTGTGTAATCAAGTATTAACGGCAGGTTGATCTATTATGTTTTTGTTAAATTGCATGCACAGTCACTAAAGGAAAGAACATCCTTGTCAAATATTTCATACAGTATTACATCTAATACGGCGCTTACTTTTCTGTTGCCTAGTGCATGGTTTGCCAATTAAGAAATTATTTCTATCAAATATCTATATTTTTAAAATAAAATCAGACCAATAATAAGAATAATGAAGAAAAAAAGAATCTGAATGGTGTCACATAATCGGATGAACGCATAACTTTTGACATAACTAATTATCACAAAACAGAAAGATGCACAGTATTGCTCCAGAAGCCATCACCCCAAATAAGCAGAGTAACACAAAACTCACCCAAGTAAGTCTAGATGCTAATACTTCACGGCTCCCACTCTGGCACAAACGTGAACTGATGAGTTGAAAAGAGGGCCTCAGCAAGCCGTCTTTATTAAATCTCAGACCACATATAATCCATCATATGTGACATGTTTAATCCACGCTTACAGACATGATTCAGTAGGTAAACATGGACGGAAAGCATCAGATATGATGGATTTTATTTGGTTTAAAATTTAATAAAGCCGGCTTGTTGAGGTCCTTTTTTCACCCATTGTTTGAAAGTTTTGTCTTAATTTTCTATGCTAACTAATTATCATACTGATAATCAGACTAAAGCTGATTTCAAAATAAAATATATTTTTTTATATATTTGAAATCCTTTTTTTTCAATGACCAAAACCCAAACTTTTCATTGAAAGTTAATTGAATTAGTTTTTCTTTCTAGATGTTTATTCCAGCTGGTGTTTTCATTGGGCTCGAAGATGATGATTGCTGTGGATGTTGCGGTCATGAGAGATGTGGGAAAAGCTGTGCAGTAAGTTGTCATATTTTGTTCTAATTTTTGTTCTTTTGATTGAAAAGGAATTGAAGAAACAAAAGGGCTATTCTTTGTTTCCTTCTAGATGCTGTCATCTATCTTGGCTGCAATATTTGGGATTGCTACATCAGGATATTGTTTGATCATTTCTGCTCTGGCCCTGGTAGAAGGGCCATATTGTTCGACAAGTGATGGTGGATGGAGATACCCATTTAATGAAACAAAGTAAGTACCATAGACCTAACAATGTTGAAAACAGATTTGGTAATTATGGTAGCTGATTATTTTTTGATCATATGAATTGGTACATTGATAAATCCAATACCAGTACATGACCATGCAACTGATCATCACAGAACCCTCATTGTGAAATGAACTTAATCACTAGTGGTATTCTGTGCTGCCAATGTCACATCTTCTAAATGCCATATGGGTTCCCAATTCATTAAATTTGGTGAAGCAAGACTGAAATAATGACATTGCCCATCATTTCCAGCAGCTTTTGAAACCTTCTAGTTTAATTTCTTGTGACAATTCCAACACGATCACCATGTCTGTGAACAAGGTTTTAAATTTACCTGGTGCAATAATAGCTGCAAAGCCTCCTCGCTCTTTAGAGATTTTAGAAACTTCTTTATGTTTAATACTTGGGTTTTCTACTTTGCCTGTAGGGGCTATATACTCCCTCCTTGTCCATGCAGTACCTTATATTTCCTGCTTCTTCTGAAGGCAATACACCCCCTTGCCCACTGAAGGCAATATACCCCTTGCTCCTCATATGCATGTTCTCACTGCTACAGATGCTGCCCTCCTATAAATTGAGTCTGTATCATTAGAAACCACTCTTCCCGAGGAGACCTGTATTTTTAATACTGTATAGTAACATAGTACACAGAGTGTAACTCCAAAGGATCTGAAACATGGACCTGCTCCTACAAGAGTGTGGGAAACAGCCTGATGAACAGTTGATGCAATTTAATTGCCAGACACAACATGTAACTTATAATTATCAAATTAAAACTGTCAGCATGAGACTGACTGTGTTCTAAACTAGAAACAATTATCGCAAAGCATTATATATATTTATACGCATTGCAATTCAGTTACTAAACAGTGCATTGTGGTAGTTTAAAAAAAAATGCTTAAAAAAGAGAGACGAAAATTGAAAAAGAAAAACTGCAAAGTAAAACTAAATTTTATATGTTGGTTATTAACTCACCGATACTCACTGTTTAGTAAATAAATATACTGGATCAGACCAAAATGTCTCCAGTAGTCTCGCATTCCCATCTAATTAATGGTGTGCATCACATGTCTTATGCCTGAAGTTAAACCGACACTTTCAGCTTTACAACTAATTAATCTCATTGAATAGGTTGTAGGGCATATGTAGGCTATGGAGACCGCTCACACGGTCAACCTGTTGAGTGTTAAACCATTTTCGAGAAGTTAAATGTGGGTGCCTGGCCACCCCCAGCTCCACCCCTATTGGAGATATGTGGCCAAGGCAGAGATTACATACTTTCTTCTAGCTGTACTCATTCATACCAGCCATGGGCAGTCTGGTAGGCTGAAAGCAGTCACCTGAAATTTTTAGCCAATCACAGCCCAAACAACATAGAGGGGATGGGGTGCTGGAACTCCTGATTAGCACTGAAGCATTAAAAACTGTTTCATGCTGAATGGAAGGACAGCACCAAGGGACTCCAGTCACTATAATCAGTTCAATGAGATTATACAGATACAGTGACAACAGTTTCCCTTTAAGATCACTAAACTGTATTGAAAGTTTTTCTGGAAACAGAAATTCCTAAATATCTCTGTGACTGTAAAAATATTAAAAAAATTGAGTAATAATGCATACACAGAAAAGTGTAACTGTGTCCTACAGAAAATGCCTACAGAAAATGCCACAGTCCGATTAAAAGTACATCAGTCATTTTGCCCATTAATATTAAAAAAAATGCCACAGTATGTTTTCTTATTAATAAATACCACAGTATGTTTGCTAGGTGTGTTTGAAGTGACAGGAAATCACTTCCTCACAGCACTTGGTGTGAACATCATAGGAGTCTGGTCATGCCACTAAGGGGACACAGTGCCTGAATGGGCCCCTAATTAGACCAGCCTGTCTATCGGGTTTGAATTAAATGTAGGGGCTCTTCGATTGGCCCTCAAAGCCAGGCCCCAGTGCAACCACCAGGGCAGAAAATGCAGCACAGTGTCGCAGCACACCAGTTGTGGAGCACTGCCCAGTGTTACTGTTATTTATGATCACACATACTTTCACAACTATCATCTTATTTTTATGCAGTATACACTTAAACAACAATTCCTCTCTTTGCAGTTATTCCTATTTGGCTGACCACAGTACCTGGTCTCAGTGCATCGAACCAAAGAATGTAGTAGTCTGGAATGTTAGTCTATTCTCCATCCTCCTGGGTTTGTCTGCAATCCAGGTTATTCTTTGTATAATCCAGATCATCAATGGGTTCATTGGAGGAATATGTGGCTGTTGCTGTGGACAGAAACAACAGGTTAGTGGAGTTGAAATTATATTTTAAAACTTAAATTCTACTACAAATAATATCAACAAATAAAAATATAACCATACTGTTGAATGATGTGTGGGGGATTTAGGTAATACTTTTATAACAAACTTGATACTAATTTACATCACTCTGCATGGAAATGACATTGAATGACACTCGAAGAACAAATGCAATGACCTGCCTTGTCTGCACCTCACATTCCAAAATAAATAGTGTGTATTATAAAGAGTGCAGTTCATTATTAATATGTACCAGAAAGCTATGTCACCAGCTTTCTTAGTAATGCAGAGAGAAACAAAAATAGATCAGGACTCATTTTAAGCCATTCTATAGGTTATGATTAAAAGGGTTCAAAGCTTTTATAGTCAATTATAGTTGTTCAATTAATGTATCTGTACTGCAAGCCCACTGTTGTTTAACCCTATGGGCTTCAGTGCTGTTTAACCCTATGGGTTTACTTCAGAGAGAATAGTGGCCCAGCTACATTGATTTAAATCCGGACTCTGCATGGAGAGTTTTAATAAGTAAAAGGTTTGTTACTGTAGTATGTGGTTTTTCTTTGTTAACCTCTTTGTTAATTGCTCATTAACAGTATAAGGTTTACAACTTCAAGTCTTTAATAAGCATCTTATTATAATCAAAAATATATAACCCCCTTTGAAAATCAGGTTTATTGGGAAAATGTACAGACTTTCAGCTGTTTGCAATGAACAAATCAAACATAAGCAATAGACATAGCTCAATGAAACAAATGATTCAAGTGGTTTTCCCAAATTCAACTGAAAATACAATTAATGACTTCTTCAGTCTCAAAATGATTCAATCCCTTCATGGCAAGCATCTTTAGTACTTGGTAGAGAATCCTTTTGCTGTTATGATCTGTAAATTAGATACATAGCCAGAAACCAGCTTCTGGCAGTGTTCCTGAGGAATCTTAGCCCATTGCTACAGGTTTCTAGTGCCGGAGGATCCAAAGCAGTCCCAGAGCATCACCGAGCCACCACCATGCTTAACTGTAGGCAGAGTGTTCTTTTTAGAGTATGCTTCATTCTTCTTTCTCAAGTCATACTGCTGATCGATCGGGCCAAAACGTTTTGTTTTATCGCTCCACAGAACAGAATCCCAGAACTTCTGTGGCTTATTTATATGATTTTGAGCAAATTGCACCTGCATTTTCTTGTGCTATTGGATCAGTAGTGCTGTACATCTTGGAGTTCTGGCATGAAAACCATTTGCCTTTAGTACCCATTTTATTATTTTATTGCTAAATTTATTTTCCTGATTCATGTGTATCCAAGATGGGGATTATACCACCAATGCTATGAACTACCAGAGCAAGTCATTGCTCTTAAAATTGAAGGTAGGATACCTTCTTTTACTAGCGATATTTGAATTGACATCCTACTTCATCAGACCTCACTTGTTTTGTTTCTCCTAAACATATTGGAGAACTACTGGATGTCTATCTCACTCTATTTTTACATATCATAAGTACATATCCTAAGATGGGGATTGTATTGTCCAAGCGGCATTCAGCAGAGCTCTTAGTAGCTCAGCAAAGTATGAGTTAGTCTTCTATACACTTTTCCAACTATTGTAAATAGAAGTAACATGTTGCACTGTTATTTGCTTGTTTTTCTTTTTCATTTCTGAGGAAAAAAACCATGAAAAAACTTAGATTACCATTTATCGATTCTATACATATAGATATATATATTTTAACACAAGGTTGCTGTGTATACTGTCTTTTTATATATCTCTATTGTTATTGGACGTGGTTCATTACATTCTCTGCCATATCCTGCATTTAGTACGCGCTATATTGTGCTCACTGAAACCTCAGTGCCTGTTGCCACCAAGTCTTGCAAGTCTTTCACAGTCACCTGAGTGTTTTTCACAACCTGGCTTCACAGAAATCTGGTTGCAGCCATTAATAGCTTCCTTTTTAACATGCAGTTAAATGTGACACTCAACAAATCCCTAGCCATTTCAGGTATTTCAAGTGCTCCAGCTCAAGCGCGTTTGATGCACCTAATGTCCTTGATTAGTTGCATCAGGTGTGCTTGAGACATACTGCATATTTGTGCCATTGAGAGGTATTCTATTTAGGGAGTTGAATCATTTGGAGATTGGAGAAGTTATTATAAGTTGCATTTTCTGTTAGATTTGGGGAAACCACTTGGATCAACTGTTGCGTTGACCTATTTCAATTGCTTTTGCTTGATATCTTCATTGCATATTGCTGAACGTCTTTAGATTTTGACAATAAACCTGATTTTTTAATGGGGCTTAAATAGTTTTGATTACAACTGTAGAAGGAGAATACTTGCAAAACTAGTTTCCTAATGTATTATAAAATTTTCCCCAATTTATACTTGTTTTAATATTATTAATGTTGTATCTGTTACACTTTAAAAATCTGTTTTTTCTTTGCAGTCATACGTCCCAATTTATACTTGTTTTATGATTATTAATGTTGTATCTGTTACACTTTAAAAATCTGTTTTTTCTTTGCAGTCCTACGTTTGCTAATATAGAGGAGAATAGAAGTTGCTGAAAGAAGCTGACCACCACCATGAGTTTTTCAAGATCATGAAAGGAGTGGAGGGTCATTGCTCTTACTTTTGTAAATGTCACTGTACAGAATTCATTGTATATTCATTATTATAATACAACACATTTTTATACATATTTGCAATGTTATTAAAATATTAAAAAAGTAAATACAGACAGTATGTGTTAACTTTATAAAAAAATAAATAACTTGTGTGTTTTGAAATAGGTAACATGGAGAATAAAATATTGTAATGTTCTTATTAATAGTGCAGCAACATATAATATAAATCTAATTATTTTTTATTGTTCATTTTCAATAAGTCATTGTTTGGCAATGAGTACACTATAGCTTTTTCTAGATTCCTGTATGTCTAGAGGTCTATTAACCAATCAATAATACTTGTATTGCTAACCTTTGAAAGATGAAATACAGAATTAAACCTGCAAAGAATCAAACATAGTGCACTATTTTATAATGTAAGCATGTACCAAAGATGCACTGGTATACTAATTACTGAGCTGCTGTAAAAACAGCTTCTAAATCCCTTGTATATCTAGGTGACTAACCATTGAAAGTATAAAAATTAAAGGGTGGCTCTAAATATATATATATATATTTTTTAAATCAATAAAAATAACACAGATTTAGAACAATGCCTGTAATAAAACCATAAGTATCGGAAAAACTGTGAAAATTACACTTGTGGCAATAAAAACATAAATGTAGACAACTTCACTAAGAGAACCAAATATCCAATTGAAGTGGAAATCAATCAATAAATAATTATTTTGTGTATCTGCCCCTGGCCAAATAAAAAAAAAAAAACAGAGCGTGCACGCTCCCTGAAGTAATTCACACCAGACACAAGTTTTAGGTTAATGAAAGACTTGAGGAATGTTTATTAGAGGGGGTGGCATGCCCCTTATAAAGCAAAATTACATCATAAGCATTGTCAGAGATAATATGAAATAATACATTAATAATTGGTTAAGTGTTAAGTGTTTTATTCAAAGCACGTCCTACTGGGTGTGCCATCTTATGTCATTACTGTCGTCATGAAGTTCTCCCCCGGATTCCAGCGTCATCTTGAAAATGAGAGTGTTTAGTCGATGGGTGGGGTAATGCTGAGTGACATTTAGTGGTCATTTTAGTAATTTATTAAATAATACTGATTATAACTAAATGGAGTAAATAGGCATTTTACTAACTAAAATTAGGGTAATATTTCATGTCCACAACAGTCTCCCCCCTGCCAAATGAAGTGGAAATCAATCAATAAATTGATTATTTTGTGTATCTGCCCCTGGCCAAATTAAAGAAACAGTGCGTGCACGCTCCCTGAAGTAATTCACACCAGACACAAGTTTCAGGTTAATGAAGAACTTGAGGAATCTTTATTCGGAGGGGCAGGCGACCCCTTATAAAGCACAATTACATCATAAGCATTGTCAGAGATAACATAGAATTATAAATCAGTAATTGGTTAAGTGTTAAGTGGTTCATTTAAAGCACGTCCTACTGGGTGTGCCATCTTATGTCATTACTGTTGTCATGAAGTTCTCCCCCGGATTCCAGCGCCATCTTGAAAATGAGAGTGTTTAGTCGATGGGTGGGGTACTCCTGAGTGACATCTAGTGGTCATTTTAGTAATTTATTGAATAATACTGATTATAACTAAATGGACTAAATAGGCATTTTACTTTAGCTAATATTCTGTCCACAACACCAATACATGCACTTGAATATCCAATAATATCCAAATTTAAGGGAAACAGGCAGTCCACATAACCAGAGTAGAGATAAGAAGGATATAATAGGACTCTGGTATCCCCAAAAATAATGATGTCTACTAAATATATCTCATTAATATCTCTGGAATCCACAAGACTCTGCGTGCTCCCAACATTCCTACCAATGAAAATGTACTATATTGTATAGTAGAATATTATTCACCAGCTGGTCTTGTCAAAGCCAGAAGAGACAAAACTCTTAGATGCTGAATGCAACAGTTTTCATGCACACCTATTCATTTAGCCTGGAGTTATTTGGAGTTGTACTTACTTTTATGAAAATCTGTGAATGTTATTCTACTATTTCTTGTGCAGTATTTACCCGAGGACTACTCTCTCAATGGTGGAAACCACTCTGGGAGCATACAGTGTCCTGAGGATTCCATAGATAGTTTCTGAGTGATGTTTAGCAGACATTGGAATTTGGTAAAAAGAATTCAGACAAGCCAAAAAGGCTGGAAAAAAGGTGCTGCAGTACAAAAATGGCTACAATAGTGCCTTTTTTCTTTTTTTCATATGCAGAATGCCAATTCTGAGTTTGCAAAATTAGGTATATATCTGTATTTAAAAAACATTTATGCTAAAATAACATTGGTAATTCAATCTAAAAACAGTGGATAAATATTTAGACACACTGAATGACACAGGAGATAACCCTGCCCATCAGCTTTCAATCTATATGGGAATTGTACATTGATACAAAAGTTTGTGGGGAGAAGATATAATTGTAAAGTAACTGAAATGTATCCACAATTGTGCTAATGTAAGTACTGCTTATCAGTACATGGTGAGTATGATGACTATGATGAAGATATAAAATCCTTGTGCCTTGGGTGTGGATAAAATAGAAGACGATGAATATACAGTAAGTAAAATATAGAACAGAGATAAATACTTAGGTTGACAAAAGGGAAAAAGCTAGAAGGGACCCTTGGCCAAGTGGACCTGCCGAGTAGAGAAAGTGGTGTTGAAGAAAAGATTGTATTGCAAAAAAGCATTGACAGAGTTGGGTCACATGACGTGAGTCAATTTGAATTTGTATGGAATGGTTGTATTTGGGTACAGAAAGAAGCCTGCGTGGTGGCCGCTTCCTGTGAATCAGCGGGGGACAAGTGAGGGATTGCATTAATGATGGGTAAGGTGTTAGTGAAGAAATGTACATTTAAAAGTTTGCAGAAAATTAAAGACGGTTGACAGTTTGGATTTGAGGATGGAGTGGGTTTCAGTGATGGGGGAATGAGCAGAATAGACATGTGGAAGGGTCACAGGAGAAGACATTCTTTGCATAATTAGGGTAAGAATATTGGTTCTTCTCACAGAAGAGAATACAATCCTTGATAATATATTGCCAAATTAATCCTATCATGACTTTTATAGTGATTTATGGGATTATTCACTTGACTGAATTAAGACTGCAATGGCAATTCTCATATTTACTGAAGTCAAATATGGCTGGAATTTTGTATCCTTATTGAATCTACAGCAATCGCCCTGATACATTTAGTATCTAGATTAAAATCAGTGCTTTCCTGTCCAAATCCAATACAAAGTATAGGATTCACAAAGCACCAATTTTAATCTGAATGGGAACTGAATGTATCCAGTAGGATACTCACGCACTACCAATCAAAATTTTAAAAAAGTCATTTTCTTTATTTTGCTTCTAAAGCTGATTGCTAGATAACTCCATACTTTGCTATCCATTCATGGGATTAAATATTTAGGCATTCCAGAAAAGGGAACTATCTGCTTAACAGCTGATAATGCTCTTTCATTTGTTTAGTATATAACTCCCCTAATTTGTTATCCTTATCAAAATGAATGCATTTTTTCATTACAGATTTGTTCATTTTCCTTTTATTTCATTTTCTGTCAATTGAGAAATACAGACGCTTCCAATTGACCAATTCAGCAGAAATTCAATTGAGAATGAATCACACATGTCTAATCCTAACCACCCCCTTGCTTTTCTTAAGGGTGGTGGTAACAGTAGTGGAGTAGTAGATGCACTTGTAGTAGAAGGTGACAACTGAGCAAAATGTGATACAGCACCAGTGGACCGGCTGTCTTCCCAAGCACTTTGTTGTTCTGCTTGCTCCCTCAGTAAAACAGACTTCTGTGCACTTTTTATATTTCCCTTCTTTGAGGCACTTAATGTTGTCCTAAGTTTTCTTCATTTGTGCAATTTACTACCCTCAATCCCGCACAAGCTGCTGGAGAAAACACTGGGCTGCTGCCTGTCCTCTCCACACTCTTCTAATTCATCTGACTCATCACACTAATAGTTGAGTAGCTCCTGGTTTAAAGGTAAAAGTTCTGGGGGAGGAGAGAAGGGGATAGATAAACAGGATAGATACCTCCGGAACATAACGAAGACCCCTTAGAACCCACAGCATCACAATAAGCCAAACGGGCGCGCAATGGCAAACTGTAACGCAAACCACAGCAAACTGGGTCTCTTCCCTATCACTCTCCTTCCCCCTGCCTTTAGTTATAACTCTCTTCCTTATCACTTTATTGAAAAACCAAAACCAACTCGGACATACATAACAAATAAATATATGAAGGGCAAGTGTATGATTGTACAGATAAGAAATCCAGAATGTAAAGTGAAACTGTTCAACTGTGCAATACCCCCCCCCCCCACCCCTCCTCAACTTCTCTTCTGTAACCCCACCCCCACTTACCCTGTTACATAACCCAATACGCACCACAAATAAAGAATTCTAACAAAATAACAATAAAAACAAAAATCGATAGGGCATCCGTATCCCCTCCCTTTTCTATTTTGTACCCCTCCCTAACCCTTAGATTCAGAGCTGCAACAAATGTTACATACAGAGTACTATTGTATAAACAAACAACAGATACTGTAACCAAAGATGAATCGTACCAAACCTGTTTCCTATGTAAGATTGTCATTAACAACGAAAATAAGCTCTGCGAACTTTGTAACAACAATCTTACTCCCTTGTTTTATTCTGTACCCTTACCCCAACGACAATGAAAACATTTCAAAAACATGTCAAAAATAAAGAATAAAAAAAAAAAAATAAGGTTAAAGTTCTATGTATACAGTGGTGGGGAAACATAACATGCATCACTATCACCACCACCACTATCAATAGCAGATTTTGGGCACACTACTTTGCTGCTCTGCACTAAGTACTCTCTAAAGAGTCGCTTCGATGACTCCTACAAAGTGGACTCTGCTGCTCTCTCCTTTAGTTGCTTCTTTGGGGAAGATGTGTGCCAAGCAGTATAATGCTTGAAGTAGGTGTGGTAGATGGATTCATCATCTTTTTTTTGCTATATCTTAAGTAGACAGGAAATCAAGTCCACCTGATTGGGCAGACCTCTTGCCCACCAAGGAAAACTAAGCTGCTTATGTGCCCTTACCTTTTCCATCCCTGTTTTCTCTTGCCAGAAGCAGCTCTCTGAGTCCCAAATGAAAGCGATTATATATGAGCTTGTATGCTGGTACCCCTGAGATTTTGGCGCATTCATCCGATTGGCCTGAATTCATCCAAATTGCAAATCATTCCGAAATTAATCTCCAACTCTAATATTTAGTGTTGTACTGTAAGTCAGCAGCCCACAAACCTAGCTCACTCGCTAGCTCATTATTACTTTTTAAGGTCCACAAAAAATGCATGTTGCTCTATATAACACCTTGAAAAACACAAAGCAAGTATACTTATAGTGTTGTCCACAGGCCGCTGTATACCTTATGTGAATATTACACAAATGTAATGCAGTATATTTATACAATAGGTCCCCTTAAGACCAGAGTGTGATCTCAATCGTAACAAAATATTTTTAATATTGCAGCATAGTTTCAAAACACTCTGACTGTGCAAAGTGGGATCAGCGTCTAGTGTACTGTAATAGTGACACTTAGTCTAGGATCTTGATAGCATGTTTAATTCATTAGATCTCATGAAAGTGCACACTATGTAATGCAAGATGAATTTCTGTATATATATATATATATATAATGATTTTTTTTTTAAAGGCAAAGATTGCTCTTATAAGGGATTTGTGACTGAGGACTTATTGCAAAAAGATTGCGATATGTAAATGAGGCACCAATCAGAACAATCAAGTATGGCTGACTGTGCCCTCAAATACTTTTATCCAAGATGGAGACAACAGCACTACATCTTGAGGAAGCTGGCAGCAACCGGCAAAAGGTGTTGATGTCAAACTTAAGGGGGGGGGGGAGCTTCTGTAGCTCGTTCTGTAAACGGAATACTGTCCGAAAACGTTGAAGTTGATCCACAGCCTATAAGCAAAACAGCTACATTGCGCCGCCCACCAGAACCCTCAACTGGATGCACTTTACTTACCAAGCCTAGCAGTGAGTAAAGGGATTTGCCGCATTTACTCCCAACACTATCTTGTAAGAAACAGTGTGTTTCTTTTTTTTTTTTTTGGTTTTATCTCACTGAAACTGTTTGTAATAAATTGATTTGCACTTATAAAGCCTACTTGTATTAAGCTACAATATATATACTGTGCAGTGATATACCCAAACTGTCTACACCATCATTTGTATTTATGTTTCTTTCCCTATACATGTAATGGAAGTTTTGTTTTTGGCGACATCTGCTGGTTTATAAGTATAACTACAATATTTTTTATCTAGAATATCTAGATTTTTGGGGGCCTTTCACCTAAACACTGTTTTTGCCACTTTTATAAATACTGCTCCACTTTTATTTATACTTTGGTTGAGATATCATATTGTGTGTTGGGGTACAACACAGAAGTATGTTAGCAGTATATGCAGATTTGTACAGCGCTACGGAATCCCATTGTACAGCGCTACAGAATTTGCTGGCGCTATATAAATAATAAAATAATAATAATAGTAATTTATTGAACATGGAATTTACCAGCTCTAATGATAAATTATTCAGAAATCATAATTTTTTTTTTTATTATTATTATTTTTTGTCGTGCACAAATTTAACAAACAGCCTTTGTTCGCCACAACAGCGGTATCAAGGTATGCATAAGTACAGTACGTAACACAGGTTGTGTCAATAGCTAGTCAGGCACATTTTTATGTTAGGTGAAATGACATTGTTAAGTTACATCGCTAAGTATAGTCTGAGTTGGTGATTAACTTATCGCTTTTCTCCTTATTTATTTGGTCGAGTTCCTGGTTTAGTTGGGACTACCGTTTTAACCATTTCCAGCTTAGTTTTATAAGTCGCTGCGGAAATATTAGCTCTAGCACACTGCTGGTTAGTATGTCTATGGGGTAACATGGATAAACAGTAAGAGTAAGTGTTAAAGATTATCACAACAGCCTCTAACAGGATAACACGGTAGAAGCAGATTAAATTATACTATTAACCATATGAGAAATTTAAGCACTCCAAAATTTACAGATATTACTATTAACATGATGTAAAGTCATGCTTTTATTAATGACACGGAGGCGAGTATTATGCTGCGCTCTTTCTTTATTTCCCTCAGCAGCAAAGAAAAATAACATTAAATCAGCGTAAAAGAAACCAGTAAATAACATGAGAGGTATATCTTCCTAGCAACAGGAACAGCCAGTTAGTATCCTCTTCGTGGCATAATAGGTAGTGTCCAGTATACTACTTCCTCTTTCTTGCGATCCCGAACAAGGACAACAAATCCAAATGAAAAGTGGGGCTCCAATAAGAGGGTATGCAAGCCTTAGTCTGGACCTCAAAGTAAAGTTGGAAGAGAAATGAGAATATGGTAATATCCAAGTATAAAACTGGATTTATGCATAAAATCGCATTACATGGAATATTGGAATATCATATATATATACATAACATGAAATTCAGTTTAGTCAAACCTTAAGCTCTTGACAGTCATTTACAAGGATAAAACCCAGTAATCAAAAAAGACTTACCATGAAGTCAACTTACCCAGAGAAGACCAAACCTCCAGGGATGGAAGGGAGGGATAATACCCGCCTTCGTGTCATTAATAAAATCATGACTTTACATCATGTTACTAGTAAAATCTGTGAATTTTATTAAGAGACGGAGGCTCCTATTATGCTAGTTTAAAGATGTGAAATTATGTCTCCTGTGAAGTGTTCAATAGATCTAAAGTAGAAATCATGGAATGTAGACTCCAAAGACCAGCTGCTCTCATAATATCCTTCAAGCGACAACCAATCGAGGAAGCCTTAGAAGCCATTGCCCCACGAACTGAATGAGGCACAAACACATAGGTATCAATTCCTGCTAGAGACATAACTTATTTGAACCACCAGGCTAGGGTAGACACTGGAAGACGCAACTTTTGGAAGAAGATGAAGAGTTACTGTTTTAAAGGATTCCGTAACGTAGTGGAACGGAGTTCATACTCCCATTAGTATGCAACAGGGCAAAGAAGAGATCAGGGAAAGCTGGGTATAAAACAATTTTAGAGGAGGTTTGTGTCCACCGAGAAATGTCAAGGAGGACACCTTCTGGAGTAAAAGAACGAGCAACCACATCAGGGGCTCATATGTCGGAAACCATCTTGCAAGAAAAAAATTCAAGACAATAGAGATGCCCCACAAAACAGAGTATCATGGTAAGGGTGGATGAGCAAAACAAATTCCTTAGAGAAGTAGACATATGACAGGATGTCAACCGACAGACGCTCCATCAAAACTTTAAAGACCAGCAGAAACAGATGAGCGGTGAGGTCTGTAAGGTTCACAGTGCGATAGGCTTTACCTTCATCATACAGAGAAGTCAGAAAATGGAGGACAGACCTAAAAGGAGGCGACATGGGATCCAAATTTAATTTCATGCACCAACTATGTCATCTGCTCCAAGCAAATTTTGAAGCCTGTCTCGTGTCAGGTGCCCATGCACCCTTGATAAGTCAGAGAGTTTATTGTGAAACTCCCTTGACCAACCAAGGTGCCCTGAAATCAACTAGACCATGAGATGCAAGAGAACTTGGAGAAAAAGGGGATGAGGCAGACCGTCTGGATCCTGAAGAAGGCACTCGAGAGATAGAAGGAGACGTGGAAGGTCAATAGCCATTTCCTGAAGAGGAGGGAATTATGGTTGGGACGGCGATAGAGGATTGGCAACAGAGATGGAAAAGGCAACGGGGAATCAGTGCAAAGGGTGGAAAAGCGTAATTCCTTGAAGAAGACCATTCATAGCCAGTACTGGCAGATCTGGTCTCCAACTGAAAAAACTGGGAAGTTGAGCATTCAAACGTGGAGCGAAAAGGTCTATTTCCAATAGACCCCATAGGTTCCAGATGTCTTGGAAGACCGTTGAATACAAGTGTCACTCGCTGGAATCTCTGAGTTGGCATGAATACCAGTAGTGTAGTATTGGAGATACCTTGAATATATTCTGCAGTGACTGAAATGCCGTGCATCAGGCAAAATTGCCAGAAATCGCAAGCCATGTAGGTCATAATTTTGTATTTTGTGCCTCCACGTGATTGATGTAGCGGACAGCTGACACGTTGTCCATCTTCAGAAGGATAGCGCATTGAGTTAGGGCGAAAACTGCAGACTGCAAAGGAAATGGTCAGAAGTTCCAAACAATTGATGTGGAGTGTCAATTTCAGATCTTACCATCTACCCTTGCTGTAAATATTTCCACATTGAGTGCCCCGACTGTGCAAACTTACGTCAGATTTGATTATTAAATCTGGAGCTGTACAGAATATGGTGCGTTTATTTAAAGCTTCCATGTGAAGAAGCCACCATTGGAGTTTGTTCTTCGCTTTTAAGTCCAGAGTTACCATATCCGTGTATGATGCGCTGCCCTTGAGATGAAGTTTGTAATCGTTGTAGGGCTCAATAGCCAAGAAGACCTGGAAAAATGGCCTGTATAGATGCTGCTAGAAGGCCTAACATTCTCGACAGATGTTTGAGAGAGAGTTGAGAGCTTGCTAGTGTTTGCCTATCTCCTTCTTGATATTGGCTAATTTTGCCACCGGAAGTTGTACAGTTTGAAGGGTAGAATCTACGATAATCCAATATTACCCAGAAATTAGATTTGTTGTGTGGGAATGATAATGGGTTAATCCCAACTGATCAGGAAGCCTAGGTTATCTAACAGAGTCAAAGTCCATGCAAGATTTGTGCAGATTAATTGAATAGACTGAGCCAGAATGAAAATGCTGTCTAAATATATTATAAGACGTACTCCCCGACTCCGTAGCATGGCGACCATAGGTTTCATGTGCTTGGTGAAGCACAATGGAGACAAAGACAGTCCAAATGGGAGGCACCTGAACCTCCATTTCCTGCCCTACCATGTGAACTGCAGGAAGTTCTTGATCTTCATGGAATTTTGATGTTGGACTGCGATAGGCACTGTGAGATATGTATCCTGCAGATCCAATTTGGACATCCAATCTGCTAGTTGGAGAAGACCCCTTAAGCAATGCCCTCCTTCCATCTTGGAAGTGATGATATGCCTCATAACCATTGAGCTGTCTCAAATTTTTCACTGGATAGACACCTTCGCCTTTTTTGGGAACCAAGAAAAGTTTGCTCAGGTAACCCAGGATATGGGCCGGAATCTCTATAATGGCTTGTTTACGCATCAATTCTTTGTCTCGTTGGGGAAAAACAATTTCCATTGATGGGGAACATTGAACAAGTAGAGAAAGGAAGTCTATGCAATACCCTTTCACAGTGTGAAGAATCTAAGCATCTGATAAAACGAGGAACCATACATGAGAAAAATGTGTGCGCCTGCCCCCCACTATCAGAAGGGAAGAATGGAGATTGTGAAGACTTACCATAAGGCCTTCATCCTGAAGGAGCACCTTTAGGGCCACTAACAACCCAGGGTTGACCACGTTGTGGGAAAAAGGTTGGTAGAGTGCATTGTTAAAAGAAATTGGCTTGGTCAGTATAAGAGCTTTGGTTCTGTCTAAAAGAACTTCTATTTATTCAGCCAGACAGACAGCTCCTGGCTTTCCTGGCCCCAGCAAAAACTCTAGGGTTAAATAGCTTGCACATCTTGAGTTGCACTTTATCTAGATCAGCCAATGTGTGGACAAAGGATTCTTTTACAAAGTTGTCCCCAAAGAGAAAACCTTTTGCCTGTGTGTCCAGCTCGTTCAGAGCCATAGTTACAATTTGCAGCATTCTGTGACAACCGCATTATTGGCATTGCCAACTTAAATCACTCTCTGGATCAACCCACTTAAGATGGCGCGATCTAATTCTAGATCATCCTCTACTGCTTCAAAGATCTTGGCTGCTGGGCCCAAGATGTCCAGAATTTTATCCTGACAGCTTTGCAATGAAAAATCTAAGCCTTTAGTAGGCTTCCATCCTGTCTAACTCAGGAATTTAATGATCTTAGGATTGACTGATAGCGTTTTACATGCGTCATCAGTGACTGTTTGGCGTGGGCATTAAGCCCACAATTTATTTCACTTTGCCTTCTTGAAAGGCTTGCGTACTCTGGATGCAATATACTTGGCTATGTAGTCTGAGGAGACCACTGGGTGACATAGGTCGTCAGGTTCGAATAGGGGTTCACCTTGAGTGTCCAAGATCCTATCGGTGTCCTCTGAGGCTGCATGACCTACCTCAATCTTGGTAGATTTAATAGGACATGTATCCCACGCGATTAGCATCCTCTCCATCAGTAATTTCATAATCAGGATCAGAAAGATCCTCTGAATACTCCACATAGGACTCAGGGAACTCCTACTCAATATCACTGAGCTCAGATTCTGAGCTCAGTTGGACTTTTGCCCTTTTCCAAAGTCTAGATAATTTTGCCTGACTAGTGGCTCTTTTGTGCGGTGGTAACTTAATCGCGCCATACGTGACAGGTATGGTACTGTCCATCTCTATTGTTTTGGAGGAGTGTTTAGCCTTATATAAAGGCCTTGCGGCAAGGCTGAAGCACAGCAGGTGTGAGTACAGGTACTCCTCCATATAGGACTCAGGGAACTCCTCAATATCACTGAGCTCAGATTCAGAGTTCAGTTGGGCTTTTCCCTTTTCCAAATTATTTTTGATCTTGCCCGACTAGTGGCTCTTTTTGCACGGTAGTAAATTAACCGTGCCATCAAGTGACAAGTATGGTACTGAGTCACTGTGAGCAGATGATGTGAGTACAGGTACTGCCGCCTGAGTAGTCAGCTGAGCCGATCTCTGTGCCTGTAACAGGGTCTGGGTAAATGTCTGTGAAAAGTGAATCAGGCATAACCCCCATGACTGACACCAGGGCCTTGTCATTGCTTTTGCCATGGAAGTCTCAATTAAAGTCTGCATATCAGCAGGATCAGTAAAATCAGCAGTAAAATCAGCCTCATCTCCAGAGACACCTGGAGAGGCTTCTAAAGTAATCTGCATATTTGCTGTAGACCCAGAAGGCACAGAAAGATCCTGTCAACTTGAATCATAAATATGATGGTCAGAGCAGCGGCCAGAGAGATGGATGAAAGGAAAAAACAGCACGATAGCACTGTGCAGGGGATAAAGAGCCTTAAAGACATCCCTGAGCCCCAATTGATAGTAATCTTGGGGCCAGGAGGTCAGAGGGGAAAGACATTGTGAAGATGCTATGAAGAGGATGCTGATTGGCTGAAGATATACCTCCCATTTTATTTACGGGTTTCTTTTTATACTGATTTAATGTTATTTTTCTTTGCTGCTGAGGGAAAGAAAGAAAGAGAGCAGCACAATAGGAGCCTCTGAGTCTTAATAAAATTAATTGTGACTAAAATTTAGTCACAAACACTGGCAAAAATTGGCGTTCAAATTTTTCACACACAAACAAATATTAACGCTAACTTTGGCCAGTGTTTGTGACCAAGTGTCTACTAAAAATACTGGACATACCCCATTTGCAATACCTTGGGTTGTCTACCATTGCAAATGGTATGCCATATTGTGAGGAACTCTCATTCCTGGGCTACCAGACGGTCTCAAAGGCAACATAACCAATCTAGGGAATTTCAATGTGAAAAAACTGAAAAATGTAACATGCTATATTTGACCCTGTAACTTCCCAAAACACCATTAAATCTGTACATAGAGGGTACTGTTTTACATGTGAGACATCGCTGAATACAAATATATGTATTTTATTGCAGTAAAATCAAACAGTATTATGACATTCACAATTTAAAATGTCACATAGAACTAAAGCATTTTAAAAAATTCTTATTTACTCCCATTTTTTTATATTTTATTCATATAAAATTATGTTTCATAGCTAAATATTTGATATTAAATGAAAGCCCTGTTTCCCCTGAATAAAATTATATATAATAAGTGTGGGTGTACATAATATGAATGAGGTGAATTACGGTTGGACAGACATATTGCACAAATGCCAGGCTTTGTTTACGTTTTGTTTCGATCACAACGTGTACATTTGGCTCAGTCCTTACGGTGTTAATGACCACTGTGATCAGATTATTGCAAGTGAAGTGACACAAACTGAAGGACCTTTATGCCACCCAGCATTTTACTGTTTTTTTTTTTATAAATGCTAAAAGGTGAACAATGAGACGCATATTGTTCCTGAAGCGGCAGACTGATAATTATAACATCTTACGACAAATATTTCACATCGAAAATAAGCCTGAAGGCTCTTAAACTATTATCATATCATACGTTTTGAAACAGTTTACTTAATCTATTAGAAATAAACTAAATGTTGTGTCATTGCTCTCAAACTTCCTTGTATAGCGGGAACTAGAAACCAACCCGGAATTTGCAATTAAAATATATTTTTACCAGAACATCATCACCTTAGGCACTGCTTGCTTATGTAAATCACTTACCGCTATATGATATGATCACTCATTATGGCTGTTTAATACCATGCAATATTTTTTTTTTCTTTCACTTTACAATCTGTGAAGGTATCACAGAAGGTGATGTTTTAGCATCCATAACTGTCACGACTAGTAATGTGGTCCAGCACGCAGAAACTATGTAAACATATACATAAGTAAGAAAAGGAAAATAATAGGATAGAGCGTAAACCGGACCTTAGAATGGCCGGACTAATACGCTAGAGACAGAGAATGGTCAAAGGGAAAGCCGAGGTCAAGGAAGCCAGAAAATACTCAATACCGATTAAACAAGCCAAGTCAGGGAAACCAGAGATCAGAATAACCAGGGAAACGCCAAGGATCAGGATACCAGGAAATCAGAAACACGAGAATAGCACTTTCAGGAAACCAGGAAACTGAAACCACGACATGGCAAAGTAATGGGGAAAGCTAGGGGTTTAAATACCCCTCTCTAGGCTATGATTGGTCAGAGGGCCCCAAAACGTGCGTGTGCGTTGACGTCGTGACGTCACGCACACGTTGGTATAATTCTCGGGGGCGGGGCTAGCAATAGACGCGACCACGCGGTCGGCGCCATCTTGGATCTGGGCGCGATGCCCGGAAGAACTACGTGCGCGGTTCCCGGCTCGCCGACGAGCAGGTAAGCTCGTGTAGTCGGAGCGGTCGTGCCGGTCGGGCACGACCGTGAGGCTCGGCGGGCCGGTGACCGCAACAGTACCCCCCACTCGAAGACCGCGCACCGGGCGGGAAGACCCGGCTTAAGAGGAAAGCGGTTTTGAAATGACCGGATAAGACGGGGCGCATGGACCCGGTCAGCAGGAACCCAACAACGTTCCTCGGGACCATAACCCTTCCAGTCAACGAGATAGGACAAGACACCTCTGGATAATTTGGAGTCCATGATAGAATGGACTTCGTATTCTTCTTGATCACCCACTACCAAGGGCGGAGGAGGAGTGGATACCCTGGTGTAGCGATTGCAAGTAAGGGGCTTGAGCAGAGACACATGGAAAGTATTCGCTATTCTCATATGAGCCGGTAGTGCCAAAGAATAGGTCACTGGATTAATACGTTGGGTAACTCGAAAGGGACCAATGTACCGAGGGGCAAATTTCATGGATGGGACCTTAAGCTTGATATGTCTTGTGGAGAGCCACACCCTGTCACCTGGAAGATAGACAGGATTAGCGCACCGTTTCTTGTCAGCTTGGACCTTTGCTCGG
Organism: Pelobates fuscus; assembly: GCF_036172605.1. NCBI lineage: Eukaryota > Metazoa > Chordata > Amphibia > Anura > Pelobatidae > Pelobates > Pelobates fuscus. Next base: position 94,597,875 of record NC_086318.1, read on the forward strand.
AATGAGGCTTTTTGCAGAGCTGAATGGACGGAATCCCAGGTATCATGAATCGATTCTAAACGGGTGTTCAAAGCGGGGATTTCTGTGTCTGAGAATGCAGAAGGTAAAACAGCGGGGTGATAACCCTGATTAACAAAGAATGGACTGTGATTAGAAGATTCATGAGTGGCGTTGTTTCTGGCGAACTCAGCCATGGGTAAGAGCTCATACCAGTTAGATTGATTGACATTTATAAAGCAACGTAAATAGGCTTCTAAAGACTGATTCGCCCTCTCTGCTGCTCCATTTGTTTGAGGGTGATATGCTGACGAAAAGGAGAGTTCGACGCCCAATTGTTTGCAAAAGGAACGCCAAAACCTAGAAACAAACTGGGTACCTCTGTCAGATACTATGTTTTTGGGTACACCGTGCAACCGAAAGATCTCTCTCAAGAATATTTGAACAAGATCTTGAGCAGATGGTAATTTTTTAAGTGGGACGAAATGTGCCATCTTCGTGAATCTATCAATAACCATAAGGACTGTATTAAACCCGTTTGAACTGGGTAGATCCACAATGAAATCCATGGCCAAGTGGGTCCATGGAGCACTAGGTATGGGCAGTGGTTGTAACAGTCCAGGAGGTGACCTAGGAGGAACTTTAGAAACGGCACATATTTGACATGCCCCAACATAATCTTTGATATCGTTTCTAAGAGCAGGCCACCAAAATCTCCTGGAGACGGCTGAGAGAGTTTTATGGACTCCAGGATGGCCCGCTGTGAGGTTGTCATGGAACAAATCTAGTACCTTCTTTCGAAACTGAGGTGACACATACAGTTTGTCCGGAGGTTTTCCCACAGGTGCCTGAGTTTGATCTGCTATTATGGCACAGAAGAGTGGAGAAGACACTTCGGAAACAGTAGTGGCAATGAGGCATTCAGGAGGTACAATAGGATATATCACCTGTTCTGGTACTTCATCTGTCTCAAACTGCCGAGAAAGTGCATCTGCCTTGGTGTTTTTAGTACCAGGCCTGTACGTAATTACGAAATTGAATCGGGAGAGGAACAATGACCACCTAGCCTGACGAGAGGACAGTCTCTTAGCGTCCCCAATATAAGCCAAATTCTTATGATCAGTAAAGATCAAAAGTGGCTCTTTGGAACCTTCCAAGAGATGCCTCCATTCCTTAAGGGCAAGTACAATGGCCAAAAGTTCCCTATTCCCTATGTCGTAATTCCTCTCTGCAGGTGTGAGTTTGCGAGAGTAAAATCCACAGGGATGTAAAGGCGTATCAGGACTTTCTCTTTGAGACAGAATGGCTCCAACTCCTGTCTCTGATGCATCCACCTCTAGGATAAATGGTTTGGATGGATCAGGATGGGTCAGGACAGGTGCTGAGGAAAATAAAAATTTTAATTGTTCAAATGCCTCTCTTGCTTCTTTGGGCCAAGATATACAATTTGTTCCTTTTTTTATTAAATTGGTTATAGGGGAAATCACGGAGGAAAATCCCCTTATGAATTTGCGGTAGTAATTTGCAAAACCTATAAAGCGTTGAGTAGCTTTAAGGCCCTTGGGTAATGGCCACTGTAAGACTGCCTCCAGTTTGCGAGGATCCATCTGGAAACCAGACGGAGATATAACGTATCCAAGGAATTGTATCTCCGTTTGGTCAAACTGGCATTTCTCCAGTTTACAGTAAAGGCCGTTTTGTAACAGGGTTTTCAGTACAATTCTCACATGATCGTGATGTGTCTCTAGGTCTGGGGAATAGATGAGAATGTCGTCCAAATACACTAGAACGAACATGTGAAGGTACTCTCTTAGGACATCGTTAATAAAATCCTGGAATACCGCTGGAGCGTTACATAATCCAAACGGCATAACCAGGTATTCGTAATGTCCCATTCTGGTGTTAAATGCGGTCTTCCATTCGTGACCGTCCTTAATCCTGACTAGATTGTATGCACTTCGGAGATCGAGCTTGGTAAAGACTCGAGCTCCCTTCAATCTGTCAAATAGCTCTGATATAAGGGGAATAGGGTAGGCGTTTTTAATGGTAATCCTATTCAAACCCCTATAATCAATACAAGGGCGTAGGTCTCCTTCTTTTTTAGAGACAAAGAAGAATCCAGCCCCGGCTGGTGAGGAGGACCTACGGATATGACCCTTTCTGAGAGCCTCCTTAATGTATTCCTCTAAACAAAGATTTTCCTGGGGGGACAAGGCATAGATTCCTCCCTTGGGAGGCATAGTCCCTGGTAATAAGTTTATAGTACAGTCATAAGGTCTATGAGGAGGTAACCCTTCTGACTGGACCTTGTTAAATACCTCTTTCAAATCCATATACTGCTGTGGAATTTGTGTGGTCAAGGGAGGTGTAACAGGAACATTAATGGTGCCAATAGGTTGTGGGATTTGCTTAAAGCAGACACCTTTGCATCTCTCACCCCAACTCACAATCTCTCCTTCAATCCAATCCAAACGTGGATTGTGTTTCAGGAGCCAAGGGAAACCGAGTATTATCGGAACTGTAGGTGAAGATATAATTTGAAAGGTCATTTCTTCAGAATGGAGAATACCCACTGAAACAGTGATTGGCAGAGTTTCGTGTGTGATGAAAGGCTGGGTAAGAGGCCTTCCATCAATGGCCTCGACTGCTATAGGTTTCTCTTTATGTCTTAAGGGCAGGAGATGTTTTGCAGAGAATTCTTTGTCTAGGAAATTCTCCGCTGCCCCAGAGTCAATCATAGCCTCACATTGAACAGTAGTGTTCTCGAAAGATAAGGTTACTTTGATAAGGAAACGGTTCTTAGTCAATTTAGGAGACATATACATCACACCTAAGGTCGGTCCCCGTACGTGCCTTAGGTGTGCAAGTTTTCCGGCCGAACCGGGCATGATGACCTTAGATGCCCCTTCTTGCCACAATACATACATAACCCCTCGTTACGTCTGTGTTGTCTCTCTGCCTCAGTGAGTTTAGCACTACCCAATTGCATGGGTTCAGGTTCTGGAAGAGGCGTTTGGCTACTCACCACTGGGTTAGAGAAACGAGGAGCTATGGACAAATTAGAGCGTCTGTTACGTTGTTTGTTTTTCTCTCTCTCTCTGAGCCGGTTGTCAATGTCTATCATGTAGGCAATAAACTCGTTAAGATTAACCGGAAGGTCTCTAGCTGCAGTCTCATCTTGTATATTCTCAGCTAAACCTTCAGAGAAAGCAGCCACCAGACCGCTATTGGTCCAATCAACCTCAGACGCTAATGTCCTGAACTCTATAGCATAATCGGCTACAGAACGACTGCCTTGCTTGATTCGCATAAGGGCTTTGGCAGCGTTCTTCTCCCTGCCTTTAGGTTCAAATGTAGCTTTAAAGGCCGTAAGAAAAGTATTGTAATCACGGGCTACTGCGTCACCACTTTCCCATAAGGGGTTAGCCCAGGTCAAAGCTTTTCCAGTTAATTGGTTCATCAGATAGCCTATTTTTGATCTATCTGTTGGGAATGAACCTGGGGAGGCCTCAAAGTGGTATTCAATTTGGTTTAAAAAACCTCTGAATTCCTTAGAATCACCTCCATAGCGAGGGGGCGGTGACAAGGTTATGGACGGTGGTTTATGTGGTACGGGAACCACTACAGGTGGCGGAACCACAGGTGGTACCGGAGGGACCTCTAAATAGGCAGTCCTCTGGAGCAAGGTCTGAAATGCCTGGGCAAATTGGTCTAACCTGTGGTCCATATCCTCCACCCTACTCTCACATGCGATCATATGCTTGCATAGTTCTGCAGGATTCATGGCCATGTCGTAATGTCACGACTAGTAATGTGGTCCAGCACGCAGAAACTATGTAAACATATACATAAGTAAGAAAAGGAAAATAATAGGATAGAGCGTAAACCGGACCTTAGAATGGCCGGACTAATACGCTAGAGACAGAGAATGGTCAAAGGGAAAGCCGAGGTCAAGGAAGCCAGAAAATACTCAATACCGATTAAACAAGCCAAGTCAGGGAAACCAGAGATCAGAATAACCAGGGAAACGCCAAGGATCAGGATACCAGGAAATCAGAAACACGAGAATAGCACTTTCAGGAAACCAGGAAACTGAAACCACGACATGGCAAAGTAATGGGGAAAGCTAGGGGTTTAAATACCCCTCTCTAGGCTATGATTGGTCAGAGGGCGACCTCTGACCCCAAAACGTGCGTGTGCGTTGACGTCGTGACGTCACGCACACGTTGGTATAATTCTCGGGGGCGGGGCTAGCAATAGACGCGACCACGCGGTCGGCGCCATCTTGGATCTGGGCGCGATGCCCGGAAGAACTACGTGCGCGGTTCCCGGCTCGCCGACGAGCAGGTAAGCTCGTGTAGTCGGAGCGGTCGTGCCGGTCGGGCACGACCGTGAGGCTCGGCGGGCCGGTGACCGCAACCCATCCATTTTCCTCCAGACAAAAGTGATTTCACATTTGGTTGGAATAGTGCACATTTCCAAAACCACTGAATCAGCTGCCATTTCTCTATCACTGTGTGCATTTAAACATAGTGTTGATTTGTTTTAATGTATTTATTTTTAATTTCAAGGGGTTAGGCAAATTTCATTATACAGTTGATATGACATGACAGTTCTGCCATGTCATGGATCATTGGGTTGGAAAAAAAAAATGTATAGTGTTTTTATGTAAAAATCAAAAAAGGGTTAATACCTAGACTTGTGTATTCATTCTCAAACCAATTACAATTCATCCAAATTTTGGGGAATCAGCAGCTTGTCCAAATTCTGTACCTCCAAAGGGTTATTCTGCCTATTACCAATCAAACGATTCATCACTATTGTTTAATTTATGATCCAGATTTTTGCCCAAGGTGCCAGAAAAAGGGGTACAGAATGGCAAAGAAGTTTTTGTTTGTGTTTTTTTTAAGCAACATAGCTTTCCATTATGGACAAGAGGTCTGCCCAATGATGTATGCTGTATTTCCTGTCCAATCAAGTGATGTAAAAACAAACAAACTAGATTTCAAATGAGGATTCTTTTAGATTCTTTCATATCAGATTGTGGAAGATTGAGGAAGACAGTACTTGTAGAGTAGACCGTAGACAGCCTGTGTCATTGATCATGGTGTGAGACTGGTTCAATGTAAGATACTGCTTTGCTTGCCTAGCTACTGCATGTCTTCGTGTGAGACTGGTTAGATGGGTTATTGCTGTGCCTAGCCACATCCAGTGCCATTTACACCAACATAGAGTGAGAAATATATACCTTGAATAACTGTTTCATTAATCCACTTAAACCACTTACAACAACTTTGATTTGATCACTAATTTCAAATGCTTTAATGAGCTGTAATTATTTTTTTTATTTCTAGAAATATAGATTATTTGATTTGCAGTGTGCCAGTGGGCTTCAGTGACACTCTTTTTACATGGACAATTGCAGGCTTCTTCCCTCTATAATATACAGTATGTGGCAGTTTAATTCACAAATGAACCTTGTCTTCATTTAGTGTAGCAGGTCTTTTTTGAAATCTTTGTAGAAAAATAAGAATTCTACAAATTGGTGATGGGGTTGGTGGAAGTTGGAAGAATCTGATAGGGCATTGTTTATTTGCACACTGAAAGACTGCCACTTCTTTTCCTTGGGAAAAAAATAGTGGGCAATTGATGACTCACTTACCTTTTCATCTCGGTAGAAGAACAAATCTTTCCCACAGATCCAGTATGTAACATGAGCGAGCTTCTACCAACTGTACCAGGAAGTAGCTGGTGTAGTCAGGCAGGATGAAAAAAGCATAAACAAATATGAATACCGCACTCAAAAAGATCTTTGGGCAATAAAGCTTATTGCTAATCACGCTTTTAATTCAAAATATTTATTGTGTAAGTTTTAAATAAATTCATAAAGGTAATAGTATATCCTCATAGTGACACTCATTTCAAACTATTTACATATATATACACACACACAGGACCCTCCTTCGTCTGTAATAAAGTTCATAGTATATACACGTCAATGTACAATAGGTAATGATCCAAAAAAACACACTGAGAAAAAATGATAAGAAAAAAATGATGAAAATGATGAATAATAAAAAAGGAGAAACAAAATGAAAAAATGAAAAAATAGAAAAAATCTAAAAAGTAGAAAAAAGTAGTCATGAAACGAAAAATTGATGAAACAATCAAAATAGAGAAAAAATAGAAAAAATAATGCAGTCCTAACAAGATAGTAGTCCAGAATATAGTGCACTATATGTATCACTTTATAATGGATGGATCTCACCAATGTGTCAGTAGCTGTATGGTGTCCGTGGTAGGAGGATGCTGAAGATTGCAGATGGTAATGTCCTGAAAGGGGATGAAAAAAGGTGTTGAAAGTTTCCTGCTCAATGCACAGTGATCACTCCGGCATCAGTGGTCAGCCAGTCAGGTCACTAGGTACTCCTTTGAATGTACTGCTGTGTGATCCGGTCAGATAGGCAGGTCACTGGGTAATCTTTGGATGGGCGGGTAATCCTTTGGATGGGCTTGAATGGGCGTGTCTTTAAGATATGATTTCTGCAATGGGACATATTTAATCAGGAATTTATCCAATATCTCTGCCGGATGTTGGAATATGGACCCCGTACCACTAACTATAGGTCTTCCTGGTGGAAAAAGTGGGTTCTTGTGAATCTTTGGTAAAGTATAAAATACCGGAATCCTAGGATATTTAAGATTCATATACTTGTATTCTCCATCTGAGATGATATCTTTAGAGAGGGCCCACTGGTTAAGCCTTTCCAATATACATTTCAGATTGTGTGTGGGGTCTTGACTTATGGGTAAGTAATTTGTGTTATCCGTTAATTGGGTCTCTATTTCTTTTATATAGTATGTACGATCCATGATCACCAATGCTCCCCCCTTATCCGCTGGTTTGATAATGATGGATACATCTTTCTTCAAGTTATTAATATTCAACTAGTCTTGTTTAGTAAAATTTACATTTTGTCTTTGATGGTTATGTGTATGTTGGTGTTTTTTCCTAAGTTTATGCATATCTTTTTTCACAAGATTAGTGAATAAATCAATCGATGCATTGATGTTGTGTGGTGTAAAAGTACTCTTAGGTTTCAAACCTGTGTCTAAAGGAAGAGCAGCACATGGACCAGATTCTGTAACGTTATGCCCCGCATCCTCCATATTTCCTTCCTCATGCAGATCTCCCTGTATAGTCTGAGTGTTACTGTCAGTAGGTTCTGTTGTTGTGCCGAGGTTGTGCTGATCTGTTGAAAAAAATGCACATAATTTAAGTTGACGAAAGAATTTGTATAAACTCACGTCATATTGATGCCACTCTACATGAGGTGTAGGAATGAAGGAGAGTCCTTTATTCAGGGTCCCCACCTCCGAGGGAGTTAAGGGCCTACCTGAGATATTGTGTATCAGAGATTGCGTCTCGATTGGGGCGGTCGGTATTGTTTTTTCTCCCGAGAGCTTCTTGTTGTGACCCCCCCGCCTGATGTTTCTTCGTGTCGTGTGCCTCTCTCTAAAAAAGTCATTCCCGAAGATGAGGAGGCAGAGGAGGAGGATGTAGCTCCTTCTGTATCTGAACGCCATCTCTGTGATGTGGTGTCTCTATTAGGTCTATATGGACGATTTTCTGTTCTAGAGTACCAGGTATAAACCTGATCCCTGGATGAAAAAAGCACACCGCAATAAAATACATTTGAAAAAGAAGTAATTAAATCCTAGATAAATCAGCTGATAAAGGCCAATAATTATGCAATAATTTGTAGATTATGTTAACGTAGTGTACGTATAATCTTAATTTTAATAATGACAGGAGGCGAGTATTTTGCATAACTTTCTTTACTTATGCCTCCAGCAGCACAAGTCAATCAATCAAAAACTTTAACCAATCCTAGGCCAACATAGCCTGTATATAAGTCTTTGGTGGGCGTGTCTATTCCTCTTTCTTTGATGTGTGAAATCCTGTAACGTCAGGTTGTGGAGTGTCCTTTAAACTGGAACTCTGTAACTTTAAACGAACGTAGCTTGGACTGAAGCTTGAGAGGTGTTGTCGCCCGGTATCCGAATCATCTCATGCTGGAAAGAAACGGAAATAGGTGAAAGGTGTGGAAATGGACTATTGTCCGCATGCAAGACCTATATATCCAATTTAGTTAATTAATATATCTAAAGTCTAAGTATTACATTGACAAGTCTATTGAGTTGTTAGCTACAGTTATATCTATACTGAAACTGTGTATGTGAAATTTCATACAGTATGAAGATATCAGTCTGTAAGGTCGTCATAACTGTCTGTTAAATGCTGAATGGCGAGTATTTGGGTGGGAATAAAACCAACGTCTACGGGGGGAAAATACTCGCCTCCTGTCATTAATAAAATTAAGATTATACGTACACTACGTTAACATAATCTACAAATTTTATTACATGACAGGAGGCTTCCTATTTTGCATTTTTAACGCTGTGGTAACAACGAAAAAGATGCGTGAGATGTCTGTCGAAAGTAGAAAACTCTGAAGGTGTTTTCTCTAGTCCAGTCTGCCGAGCGCAAGATGTCCGTAAGAGATGCTCCCGCCGAATATGCACGCGAAGCCGCCGCCCCGCGTACCGAGTGGGCCCCGAAAATTGGTTCTACACCTGCCAGGGATAAGAGCCATCGAACCCATCTAGCCAACGTAGTGGTAGTTACGGGTTTGTACGGTTTAGTGTAAGATACCAGTAGTTGACCCGATCGGTAAAAACGGAGCGATTCGGTAACCTCTACGTACCGCAGTAGGGTGTTCACAACGCATAGCCGCGGAACCGTCGGAAAAAAAGGGTAAGATACGGATGTGGAGTCCGTCTTAGTCCTGCGAGACACCGTGAAGGTAACCCCTTCTGGTGTTACAGTGAAGCCGTTTACGTCAAAAGCCCTAACGTCCGCGACTCTGCGAAAAGAAACTAAACATAGAAGGAGAGTCAATTTGGCTGATAGTTGTCTCAGAGACAGGGTCTCGTTGTCCGGCCAGTTCCTCAGGAATCGGATAACTATATCTACATCCCAAAGAGTGTTATATTTCGGGGCCGGAGGTCTGGCTAGTCTGATGCCCCGAAGTAGACGGCATATTAGGGTGTTTTGACCCACTGGTGTACCATCTATTGGGGTGTGGGCCGCCGAAATGGCGGATCTGGTGATATTAATTGAGCGGTATGCTCGTCCTTCTGAGAAAAGGTTTGACAGGAAATTTAGAATGCAGGGAATAGGTGCTGTAAAGGGATCGAGGTCCCTTTCCATGCACCAGCGATTCCACGTGTTCCATGCGGATAGGTAGCTGCGTCTAGTGCCAGGTGCCCAGGAGTCCCATAGTAGGTTTCTAGTCGTCTGCGATAGGCCTGAGACATTCCAGGATCCCCGGAAAGATTCCAGGCCACCAGTTCCAATCGGTCTTGTATAATCAACGGATGAGGTTCCCCGTCCGGGTTCGCTAGGAGGAATGGGAACACTGGTAGGAGTAGCGGATGGTCTTGAGACAGAGCTAGAAGGTCCGGGAACCATGCTTGGCTCTTCCACAATGGTGTGATCAAGATTAGAGAAGTCCTTGCTCTGCGTAGGTGGTGGAGGACTCTCGCCAACATTGAAAACGGTGGGAACGCGTAAGCTCCCGTTTGTGGCCATTGTTGGAGGAATGCGTCGACTGCTTCGCTTTGAGGGTCCGGAAGCCAGCTGTAATACCTCGGTAGCTGAGTGTTCGTCCGTGATGCGAAGAGGTCTATGTGTAGCGGACCTCTTACTTGTCTTATCCTGTGGAAGGTAGTGGTGTCCAGGCGCCAATCGCTGCTGTCTCTCCAATGTCGGGAGAACCAGTCCGCCGTGAGGTTGTTGACTCCCGGTAGGTATTCTGCCTTGATCGTGATGTTGCGGGGTAGGCAGAATCGATAGATGTCCCTCATTGCTTCTGTCAAAGCCCGTGATCTGGCTCCGCCCAGGTGGTTTATGTACCGGACTGCCGAAAAATTGTCCATGCGCAAGAGAATGCAGCAGTTGGACATGTTCTTGGCCAGACTCCGGATCGCGAAGGAGCCCGCTATCAACTCCAGGCAGTTGATGTGTAGGAGTTTCTCTTCCTCCGACCATGGTCCTCCGGTGGACGCCTTTGCACAGTGGGCTCCCCAGCCCCATAGGCTGGCGTCCGACTCCAGGACGAAATCCGGGCTCGGACCGAATATGGCTCTGCCGTTCCAGGCCTCCATGTGGAGGAGCCACCATCGGAGTTCTGTCCGAATTTCCGTTGACACTGGGATCCAGTGGTCGTATGTCTGTCCTTGCCTCAGGTGATGGGCCTTCGCCCGTTGCATGGCCCGGTAGTGTAGCGGTCCTGGGAAGATCGCCTGTATGGAAGATGACAAAAGGCCTATGATTCTGGCCAGGAGGCGAAGCGGAATTGAGTCTCTTCGAAGTACCCTGCGTATTTCTTTCCGTATTGTTGCAATCTTCGAAGTGGGTAACCGGAGGGTACATGTTCTCGAATCTATTTCGAATCCCAGGAATTGAACCACCTTGGCTGGTTGGAGTGAAGATTTTTCTCTGTTTATGATGAAACCCAAAGACTCTAGCAAGAGCACTATGGATCTCGTTTGAGATTGAAGCCTGGGTGCTGATTCGCAGAATATTAAAATATCGTCCAGGTATATTAGGCAGCGGATGCCCTTCTCTCTTAGGTAAGCCATTACCGGCTTCATTAGTTTCGTAAAGCACCATGGTGCTGAGCTGAGGCCGAATGGGAGACAGGTGAATTGGTAGGAGAGATGTTTCCATGTGAAGCGGAGGAAAGGACGGCTGACGCGAGCTATTGATACCGATAGGTAGGCGTCCTTTAGGTCTAGTCGGGTGAACCAGTCGTGTTGCGACAATAGGTCTCTTAGAAGGTGGATTCCTTCCATTTTGAAATGTCTGTAGGTGACAAAAACGTTCAGTTGCCGTAGGTTGATGACCGGTCTGTAGTCTCCGGTTTTCTTTTGGACTACGAAGATGTTGCTGAAGAAACCCGTATCGTCTGGGGCGGGTTCCACCGCCCCTTTGTCGAACAGGGTTTGGATCTCCGTATCTATGATTTCGGTGTGTATTGCCGACGCTCTGATTGGTGGTGGGCGTCGGTCCTGTACCGGGGTGTCTGAAAATTCGATCTCGTAACCGGCTACTGTATTGAGGATCCAGCTGTCCGAGGATATCTTTTCCCATTCCTGTGAAAAAAGAGACAGTCTGCCTGCAGTCATGTGCGAATATAGAAAAGGTATGTCGGGAATGTTCACCTGCATTGAAGCGTCCGCGTCCGCGGGTGCGGGTGCCTCTTGAATGGAAGGATCCTCGCTGGAAGTTGGATCTCGAGGTTGGGAAGAATGCTTGTGATGATTGGTGTCTGGGGCCTGTAGGCCAGAATCGGCTGGTGGCTCGGCCCCTTTGGCGACCAGCCCTGACAAAAACTCCCCTGCGTGGTGTGGTGTTACGAAATACTTGTTTGATGGAGGTCTGAGCCTTATTCAGAGTGGTGAAGATGCTCACATGTTTTTTGAGCTCAGTTATGAATGAGTCACCAAATAGCTGACCGTTCGCTAGCGGTCCCATCTCTTTCTTACCCAGCTCCATCAGTTTCGGGTCCATTTTAAATAATGCAGTTCTGCGGCGTTCTGCGCACATTGCTGCATTGGTGTTGCCCAGCATACAGATAGCCCGTTGTGCCCATTCGCGTATAGTGTGGGCGTCCAGTGTAGTGCCTTGGGAAAGGGCTAGGTCAGCCAGGTATAGCATTTTCGCTAGAGGACCCAGGATGTCAAGGAGCTTGTCTTGGGATTCCCTAAGGCCTTTTTCTATCCCTTTCCGCGGGTCTTGGCCCGCACGGGACATGAACAGGGATACAGTAGAATCAAATTCTGGGGTCACTGCGATTTTGTCTGGTAGAGTTGGTCTTGGGCATTCTGCCCGAAGCCTTGCCCTGACTTCTTTGTCCATTGGCTTCCTCAGCCAAAAGTGGATAAACTGAGCCAGGTAATCTGGTAACCCCCATTCTGTCGATCTTGGGTGTCTGATCGTGCGGGGGTCGAACATGGTCGTCCCCTGGGGGTCTATGAAGGTGCCCTCTTCTTGATCAAGGTATGTGTCTTGATCGCATTCCTTGTCTTCTCCTTGGACGTCTAGCCAGTCTTCGTCTTCCGAGCGTGAAGCCCCCGCCTTCCATTCGTCCATGATGTCGAGCGATGGAGGGGGACTGCGATCGTCGTCCTCTGAGGACGGAGAGTATGGAGGGGAAGGTCCTCTCCTCGGTGCCTGGCAGCTCTTTTTCACTGGAGTTTTGCCTCTTTGTCTCTGGGTGTCCAATACAGTGCCCTTCCGTTGCCGTTTTATGGCGTGGAGGTCTCCGGGGAGGACATCTTCCATTACTTCCGTGGATAGATCAGTAGCTGTATCGGGTTTTGGGTTCTGCATGAGCAGTCTGCCAATAGCTTTCTCCACGGAGGCGGCTACCGCTGAGTTAATAATTGTCTGCCAATCTGATGGTGGTAACTGTGGTGAGTCACTCATCTTGTGTTGTATGTTGGGTCTGTCTGTGGAAGACAGAAGAGTGTTAGGTTCCGAAATATGTGAAATGCCGTAAGATACAGCTTTCACTACTAATGTGGTGTCATATATAGAGTCACATATATAATGGTATAGCAGGGGATGAGCCTGCTAGTATTGAGTCACTTAGCTTTTAAAGCAGGGGTAAGACTGTTTGTACTAAGACACTAGATTTATAGCAGGGGGTGAGCCTGCTAGCAGTGAGTCACTTGCATACATACAACACTTCTGTATTTATCAGGGAAGAAAACCTGTTGGCACTGTATCATTTGATTTAAAGCAGGGTATGAGCCTGCTGGCACTGGCACTTGTATTATAGCAGAGGATGAGTCTGCTAGTATAGTGACTCTTTGTGTGTAGCAGGGGATGAGCCTGCTTGCACTAGTGACTCTAGATGGAAAGCAATGGATGAGCCTGCTTGTATTGTGACTTGATAAGTACAGTAGGGGATGAGCCTGACTGTACTGTGCCTTTAAGATGTACAGCAGGGGATGAGCCTGACAGTACTGTGCCTTTAAGATGTACAGCAGGGGATGAGCCTGCGTGAACTGTGCCTTTAAGAAGTTCAGCAGGGGATGAGCCTGCATGAACTGTGCCTTTAAATATGTGCAGCAGGGGATGAGCCTGCAGGCACTGTGCCCTTAATAGGAGTGTATGAACTGTCCTGAAGAAAAAATATATATATATGTAGCAGGAAGAAATGTATTTGACAAAGGTTATATATACACAGAGGGAAAAAACGAGAACCAGAAATTATGAGAACGGGTCGTTTGAATAACGACCGTAGGAAACGCTAATGGCCGTCGTGGGTCTCGCGAGCGCGAGATCCAAGATGGCCGCCGTTCGCGCCAAAACGCAAATGCGGTCCGCGATATGATCGCGGTCCGCCGTCCGTTACAAAAGTCGCCCTGAACGGTATAGTCCCTCCAACCCCACACCCACCTCCTGAAATGTCCCTATGTTACCTCCCTAACACGAAAAAACGAACGCGGTCGCGTAAAAACGCCGCGGAAAGATGACAGGGAGAAAGGGAGACAGTGGTGAGGAGAGGTAGGGCAAGAGGGAACAGTACAGAAAATAAATAAATAAACTATATTACTGACAGTATTAAATAAAAGAAACCAATGAATTTCTAACAGAATAAAAGTCAATAAAAGTCAATAAATAATTTCAGAAGTAGTACTCTGACCTGTGCCTTCTGGAAGCAGCAAAGAAAGAGGAATAGACACGCCCACCAAAGACTTATATACAGGCTATGTTGGCCTAGGATTGGTTAAAGTTTTTGATTGATTGACTTGTGCTGCTGGAGGCATAAGTAAAGAAAGTTATGCAAAATAGGAAGCCTCCTGTCATGTAATAAAATTATACCTGGTATTTTTTTATCACATTTTGGATCTAAAGGGACACTATAGGCACACAGACCACTTATCTCATTGAAGTGGGCTGGGTACAGTGTCCCTAATCCTTTAGCCTTTCAATATAAAACATTACAGTTTCAGAGAAACTGCACTGTTTACATTGCAGTGTTAAGACTTACTGTGCTAGTCATAAAAAAAAAGAATTTAAAATGAGCTAAGGGGTCACTATAATCCCTGCATTAGTACAAGGTATGCTAAAAAGTGAGAAGCCAGTGGCCACTCATTTTAATAATAAATAAATACTAAATAAACATAGTAATAAATAAGGGTATGTCCATACCTCAAAAAAAATTGCTCCCCAAGTGGTTAGGGGTCCCCACACAACTTTTCACCTCCAAAATAAAATTACTCTATCTACCCATCACCCTAATTATAGTGAGGGGGGGACAATGAAACTAAATTCCTGAAAAAGAAAAATTGTCTTCTTTCTGCTTAAAAATGTCTTTTGTTTTGGCCAATGCAATTAAATTGTGGCTTTTATTTTAAAAAAGGGGGGCTTTTTTAAAACATGAAAGAAAAAACTGTGAGATGACACACTTCAGGGGGCCCGGCCGCCCTGCGACCCCGGTATGTACCCACTGTGGCCAGCCTCTTCTCCTGGGGGGCCCAGGAGCCAGCCACCTCAGGGCCCCCCGAGGCTGGCCCTGGTGTCACCCGGCTGGCTGGTCCCGCGGGCGCGTGAGTGAGCACTCTCTCCTGAGTGCTTCCTCTTCAGCTCCCTCGCGCACCGCACTGATACCGGAGCCGGAAGATGACGTAATCTTCCGGCTCCGATATCAGTACATGACGCGCAAGGGAGCTGAAGAGGAAGCACTCAGGGGAGAGTGCTCCCTCGCGCGCCCGCAGGACCGGCCAGCCGGGTGACACCACTGGAACCCAGGGAATCCCCTCAGCTCTCCCAAAGGTAGGGAGGCTGGGGGATTATTATTTTTTTTTAAAGTGTTTGTGTCAGTGTGTGTTAGTGTGTGTGTGTTAGTGTTAGAGTGTGTGTGTGTGTTAGTGTTAGAGTGTGTGTGTTTGTGTTAGAGTGTATGTGTGTGTTAGTGTGTGTGTGTTAGAGAGTGTGTGTTAGAGTTAGTGTGTGTGTGTGTGTTGTGTGTGTTAGTGTTAGAGTGTGTGTGTGTTAGTGTTAGAGTGTGTTACTGTGTGTGTGTGTTACTGAGTGTGTTAGTTTGTGTGCGTCTGTTAGTAAGTGTGTGTTTTGTAAGTTAGTGAGTGTGTCTGTCTGTCAGTGAGTGTGTATGTATATCTGTCACTGAGTGTGTGTCTGTCAGTAAATGTGTGTGTCTGTTAGCTAGTGTGTATGCATCTGTTCATGAGAGTGTGTGCGTGTGTCTTAAGCACTTACCTTTCTCTCCGCCCCGTTCCGCCACTCAGCTCCTGAATGCATGGCAAGAGCCGCGCACGCATTCAAACCGCCCATAGGAAAGCATTACTCAATGCTTTCCTATGGACATTCAGGTATTTGTCAGCATTAAAAGCAAAATTAAATAACAAACAAAATGAAAGAAACAATTATTGTCAACCTATAGCCCAATCTATCTGCAGTCAAATACCTTCCACAAACTGTAGCCATCCCTAATTAACTAGGAGGAAGCCCTGTTGGTTCCTATCCTATGACGTAATCTTCCGGCTCCAGTATCAGTATGTGACGCGCGAGGGAGCTGAAGAGGAAGCACTCAGGGGAGAGTGCTCCCTCGCGCGCCCGCAGGACCGGCCAGCCGGTTGACACCACTGGACCCCAGGGAATCCCCTCAGCTCTCCCAAAGGTAGGAAGGCTGGGGGGAATACATGTTTTTTTTAAATGTGTGTGTGTGTTAGAGTGTGTTAGTGTGTGTGTGTGTGATTGTGTGTGTTAGTGTGTGTGAGTGTGTGTTAGTGTGTGTGAGTGTGTGTTAGTGTGTGAGTGTAAGTTAGTGTGTGTGTGTGTGTGTGTGTTAGTGTTAGAGTGTGTGTGTTAGTGTTAGAGTGTGTGTGTTAGTGTGTGTGTAAGAGTGTGTGTGTGTTAGTGTTAGAGTGTGTGTGTTAGAGTGTGTGTTAGTTAGAGTGTGTGTGTTTGTGTTAGAGTGTGTGTGTATGTTAGTGTGTGTGTGTGTGTGTGCTAGAGTGTGTGTTAGTGTTAGTGTGTTAGATAGTGTGTCTGTGTGTGTGTGTTAGTGTTTTAGAGAGTGTGTGTGTTAGTGTGTTAGAGAGAGTGTGTGTGTGTGTGTGTTAGTTTGTGTGTTAGAGAGTGTGTGTGTTAGTGTGTGTGTGTTAGTGTTAGAGTGTGTGTTAGTGTTAGAATGTGTGTGTGTTAGTGTTAGAGTGTGTTACTGTGTGTGTCTGTTAATGAGTGTGTTAGTTTGTGTGCGTCTGTTAGTGAGTGTGTGTTTTGTAAGTGAGTGAGTGTGTCTTTCTGTCAGTGAGTGTGTATGTATGTCTGTCACTGAGTGTGTGTCTGTCAGTAAATGTGTGTGTATGTTAGCTAGTGTGTATGCGTCTGTTCATGAGAGTGTGTGCATGTGTCTTAAGCACTTACCTTTCTCCAGCGCCGGACTCCATTGGCGCTGGCGATCTCTCTGCCCCGATCACAGTTTTCACAGTGAGAATCGCAGAAGCTTCTCTAGCGGCTGTCAAGGAGACAGCCACTAGAGGCTGGATTAACCCTCAGTGAAACATAGCAGTTTCCCTGAAACTGCTATGTTTTCAGCTGCAGGGTTAATATTAGAGGGACCTGGCACCCAGACCACTTCATTGAGCTGATGTTATCTGGCTGTCTGTAGTGGTCCTTTAAGTGTATGTGTATCTGCATGCACTGGCATACATACCGCGGTCGCAGGGGTCACAGCCCCGTGACCCCTGCGAACAGGTGCCGCCGCCATGGGTTGCGGCCCCAGCCCGCGCAGAGTAAGCGCGCGAGGGGGGGCCTACGGATCAGTTTTGGCACCGGAGGCCCCATGGGTTGTGTGTACGCCACTGAGTGCAGGGCTGCCATCAGGGGTGTAAAGGTCTTACTTCGATAAGGGACCCAATCAAGTCAAAAGGGTCTGCCGTATTCTAGCTGGAGAGAAAGTATATCACCCCCAATCGGACCAAGTTGAAGATGTACTTTAGAGCTGGCTCCTTATTTGAGAGCACCGCTGAGCCCATTTCACTCCATAGCAGGGCTGGGAGGAAGCAAGAGGCACCAAAACCCTGGATCATCCATTGCTAGACCACTGGAAACCAAGCAGGCCAGTGACCATGATCTGACCTTCACAAGTCATTTTGCGACCAGAGGAGAAACGAATTCTGTGGTTATATGACAATATGAATTGCATGCCTGCATAGCCCCTGCCTTGCCACTATTTAATATGGAAAATGAAGACTCTGAGGACAAAGGATGGATGCACAGTGGTGTGTGAGGAGAGAGAGGACTACAGTGGCGTTTACTGTGGCAGGGTAAAAAGAGAATGGGGACAGGTGTTTGTTTAATGTGTGGGGTGGTTTGTTTAATGTGTGGGGTGGTAAAGGGAAAGAAAAGGAACCTTTAAGGAATATTTTTATTGTGATGAGGAGTATGGAGCAAAGGGGGGCCTTCCAGATTTATTATTACTATGCAACAAAAACAAAGAATATGAGAACTCTGAGAACAGGCAAAAGCTTGGAGAACTCAATAGTTTGTCCTTTGGTTGTCCCTGCTCAGGTCTTAAAAATGTTTTTGCTCAATTGTGCCATTACAAAGAGAACCTATACAATTTGCATATCAGACTGATTCAACCTATAAGCGCAGTCCAAAACCGACATGCAGGCAAGTTCTCAAGTTTCTCTAGGGTTTTGCCACTTCTCAGAGTTCTCATATTCGCTGTTTTTGTGTGCAAATTATTTTTACTGTGGTGGGGAGTACTATTATGTGCAGTATAGACAGAAATGGGGTAGCTAAGGGATTTTTGTTTGAGTGAAGGGAAGGGGGTCTATTTTTAATGAGATGGTGTAAGGGGGAAAGGGATTATTTTACAGTGGTAGGGACTGAGGAATTATGAGTGCTGCCAGAGGCAATTTTATTGTACGCGGTAAGGAGGGAAAGCAGAAATGCCAGGGGTATTTTTATTGTGGTTAAGTGGGGCTAAGGATGAAAGTGGGACCGATCAGGGCTATTTGTATTGTGGTGATAGGGGATAAGGTGGGAAAAGTGAGTATCTTGGTGGTGTGGGTTAAGAATGGAAGGGGAACCTGCCAAATCTAGTTTTAATATGGTTGGGTGTGGGGGGGGGGGGAGGATATTAAGAATGTAGGGGGGCTATCAGAGGAGTATCAGCTATACCAGGGGTATTTTTCTGTTGGGCATATAGTGTGTATTAAATGGGCATGGCAGGAGTATTTCACTGTAGATTATGTAGGGATGTAAGGAAGATCAACCTGGCTGATGTATATTCTCCTGTTATGGGTAGCCAAGCATGGGATTTACTTTGTTGGGAAAAGAAGTAGTTGATTTAAAAAAAAATATTCTTAAACTCTTCCTGCTTTCTGGTCATTATGTGGGCAAAGAAACCAGGAAAAAAATGATAATTACAATCTGAACACAGTATTGAGTAATCTGCTAACTGGTATCACTAAGTGACTAAGAGGCAGTGCTGAGTATTTAAGAAGTCAAGCAAGATGTCAAGAAAGAAACATCTTCTATTGATTGCCAGCACTCAGCAATTACATTTTGGAAGGCAGAACAGCAGTACAACAGAGACTACAAAATGTGCTTTGGCAAATGTGCAAAATGCATCGGCTACCAGCTGCTCATTTTGGCAATTCTTTGCATTGTGGCAAATATCCTGCTTTATTTCCCGAATGGAGAAACAAAGTATGCTGAAAACAATCAGCTGGGCAGATTTGTCTGGCTTTTCCAAGGGATTATAGGAGCTGGCGTGTTGGTGAGTATTCTTATTGAACAAGCAGAATGTTCAGTTTGCCATTTTGTATGAAGATATTTTAAGTGTGGGCTGTGCTACAGTGCTTCTAGAAACATATTGAATCTTAATGGCTGTAATATAGCAAAGCCTTTTAGTTATACACTGGGCACTGTCAAGGTTATTTACTAAAGTGCGAATTGTAGGAAATTTAAAGTAAATACAAAGTGAATTTTAAATTTAGAGTCCAAAGTAGCTGAACTGGAAACATGGATATTTTTTTTCCGGTTCTGCTATTTTGGCCTTAATTTTGAAATTCACTTTGTATTCACCATGACTTCTTGACGATTATCACTTTGGTAAATAACCCAGTATACTTTTGCCTGAAGAACAATATTCCCTTTCATCTGTGACTATAGATTTTTCAATTATCTTTTAAATACAAACACAAAGAATATTGATATAAAGTCAACCTGTACAGGAACAAAAAAGGCTACATATGATAAAACTGTTTAAACGATATAGCCCAAATTGTGTTATAATGTTGCACTCACAAAGCACTAGTTAGATCAAGCATGTAAGCATGTCTCAGATCTTCTTGACCAGATTTTCTGACAGCATGGATCCTGGTACAGCACTAAAAATAAAACGCAAAAAACTGACAGTGCAGAGCGTTCTCTATGACACTTTTACAAATATTTTATTGCACTTAACTTATATAAAATAATTCACATCATATAATGAATAACTTCACTCAATCTGCAGCAAAAACAATATGACTGCACCAATCTTTAAATACATTTAGAAGTTTGGGAATTTAAATTTTATATAAACAGATAATAGTTTTTAATGCGATGTGGCAGTAAGGTAAATGGAATAGCATTCCAGTTGGAATATAGATAAATATAGTAATTGTATTAGTACTTTTAAGAGATATTATAATATTACTATTTTCTCGCTATGTTTATCAATATTATACATAATAATATATATGGGAATTGGGTGTATTATACATAAAAAGCCATATTTATGGAGGTAAAACAAAATCAAGTTCAGGTCATGGGTCTCAAAGATTATAAAATAACAATAATTATCTCCTCGTTTCTATTTGTCATACAACTGATCCATTTGGCATTGATCAATATTGTCTCATTATGTCACAATCATTGCTTAATGCATTATTTCAAAATATATTTTGAATCAAGGGCACTATACAATATATACCAAAATTGCAAAACGTACTATTGGAGCAATCCTGGAACAAGATACTAAATCGACCAGAAATAACCAAATGGAATGTTTTTGATGATTATTTAAAATACAGCACTTTGACCAAGAATTGATCTGCTTTTACCTTGATAACTTTGTTTTAGTTGATACCTAAATTAGGGTTATTTACTAAACTCCACATTTTTGCTAATAAACTCTGAATGGCAAAACTGAGAAAAAAAATACCTTATTTGGAAATATCCAACTCCGCTATCATTACAACTTGGCTATTTTTGGATCAGTTTTGCCATTCAGACTTAATTTTTTTTTTAAATCTGGAGTTAAGTGGATATTGCTATGGATAGCATCATAATAAGGTAAGATAACACTACTGTAACCGCTGGCGGTTCCCTTATTTACCACTATAATGTCTTAAAGCATAGAACTTAGTAGGGCTAACCATACAGATATCTTAGCCATAATTTTATATAGTTAGTAAGAGATCCTCTATTTACATATATAAATAATTGAGAATACAATATAAAATAAGGATTGTCTTGGAAGCAATAGTTTTGTCTTTTAGATATTTATTATATAAAAATATAAATATAGACATATCAAATCCATTATAGCAGAGTTTATAAGATGAAATTAAATGCTTGCAAATATCATTAATAGGTTAACATACCCTTCTGAACATGTCATCATGTCAGCCTCTCAGTCATTTTAAAATGGAGCAGTGTCTGTCTCCAAGTCTCTCCTCTGTGTGTTAACATTTAAAAGTACACTTATTTATACCTTAGGTGTCGTCATTTTAGAGTCACCATAGTTCAAATATGAAAAAGTCCATAACTAAAAGCAAGTGCACACGTCATGGGAAACTCCCGGACCTGGGGAACTTCCATCAAGTTCAAGAGACAAGATGGCTTCCCAAAGTCTGAATAGCTTATCTGTTGTTTATACTAAGATGTAAGTGCACAGTCGTGGGAGATTCCCGGATTTGGGGAAGTTCCATTAACTTGGGGTTACCACAGTATATTGTGTACTGAAAGAGTCGTAGCATAGCCTTGAAGCTTGTTTATGCATTATTGTTATTGTAATTCGTCTGGGGCAAAATGGCGCAAACATGTAATGACCTGGGGTTATTGCTTAAAGAAACATCTATGAAAAACAATATGTTCCATTTCTAACACCTTGTCAACTTGCAATGTCTCTTAAAGACAAAGTACACACTTTAAGTTTCATTCTAAAACTTTTAATATTTGCATTTGCCCATAACACCCTCTCCATTAAACTGTGGGCATTGTAGACAATTTCTTCCTTAAATTAGTGAACCAAAGTTCTCCTACAGTCGAGTTTTTTTTGTGCTCCCAGCATCTTTGATCATTGTTGTAACAGTAAAACATTCGTAGTGTGATCTTTGCCTGTAAAGGTGGTTGATTAAAATGAGCAAAGCTTTTGTCTAGGAAAGAATTGAAAAGAACACCAGGTTCCAGAGTAAGATATTCTCGGATGGATCCGGATACGAATTTTAATCCAAAGTTAAAAGTAGTAATCGTATTTGTAATCCAAAGTCTGTAAAGGCCTGTAGAAGTGTACATTCCTTAGATACATTGCTGGAGGTTATGTTTGTAGAATACCCGGGTATTTGTTGTAGAGTATAGATTGTAGAGTCCAGCTTTCCAAATATTTGGCTAGAATTGGTTGCAGATATTGAATCAGCATCATCTGTTATCACCGTGGTGATGGTGTTGGTATTTGTCTTTTGTTTTTTATTTTGTTTTTTTTATGAAACATTTTTACACCGTTTATGATGTGTATAGATTGGATACTCTCCGATATTCTTTTACGGAATAAATTAATTGACCGCATTTCCAAGACATTGTCTTAAGTGACATGGTTCCCATTATAGTAAATGTTATGTTGATACAGCAATCGAAGTGGATTCTCAAGAATGCCTCTTTTTGCTGGATTGGAATCTTTGTAACATCTCAGTGATAGACATCTCAATGACATCAGGTGATGTTGTGTTAAAAATGTTAACAGGTAAAATCTGTGGAAAAATCTTTACATTTGTTATACTTTGTATAATAATGATAGATGAAATAGTAACATGGTTAATCTTTCTAGTGTTTTGTTTTAAAGATAAACACCCTGGTATATGATTTAGAGATATAAGGACAATTCGAAGCAGCAAAGTATTTACCACCTTTGTTCACAATGGTATGTAAAATTATATTCTCTTTAAATGTTAAAAATACTCTTTTATTCAAAATCTCTCAATATATTTAGAATAGTTGCTAATTGGAAATATGACGTTAATTATCTTTCTTTGGCCTGTTAGGTAGAAGACAAGTTATTCCCTAAGTTACAATTAGTACCTATAATAACTACAGTTATTAGTGGCTTAAAATACCAGAAACACCCAAAAATTGGCTTAACATTTCTTTTTTTTTTTTTACCAAGAACTGACAGCCATTTTGGAAAGTTACATTCATGAGATTGGATGCTTAACAATGAGAATCTTAATTGTTTAAGTATATTTACCAACGGCTGTTGGGTGTGGCTTAAGATGATTTGGATTTTATTATTTCTAAAAGTGAGTTAAGAAAGCACTCAGATACAATATTGAAGGTATTTATATTATAACTCTACCTTTGTATAGGTGGCGTTATGTACCTTTAACCATCACAAACCAAATAACATTTTCTTGGTATTTGAAAAACCGATAAAATATTTGATTACGTGTATTTTAATATATATACATAGAGTGGTATGGATGTTGAATTTATATCTTTGACATCTTTTCACCAGTTTCCAAAATCATCATGTATATCACCTGGACGGGTTAATCCATAATACTATTTTACTTTCCATTGACTGGCCTTGGCTCTGGCAGAATGAATATTTTTATCATTATAAATAAACTTTATGATAGTTGAAGTAAAGTTTCTGCCTGTCTTTCAGTTAAGTTTTAACTGTTGAAGTACTTCACTTATATTAATTATACCACTCTGCAAACTTATACGGATAACGAGTAGTTTCTGATTTAATAAGAACAGTTCACATTTTCTTCTAAAGTTTAAACGTTATTGCAGTTGTTATTGTAATCATATGATCTTTAACTATCATGATTCAATTATTCATCTGCATTATTAGCTGTTACTTTATGTCTAATATATTTGTTTGTAGGCCATACTGCAGCTGCATATGGCATTTTAGCAATAATCTTCAATTACGTTTCAGATATTCACAAAGTCTATCCACCTTTGTAATTAACACATTATGTGTTTATTTTATACCATTAATTATAGTATCTGTATTAGATTACACATTGTCACTGACACATTTCTGATACAGGGAAAAAAATAGCATGATTGCTTTAGTAATTATAATTTTTCTGTCCATGCACCACATTCCTGGAAGTCCAGAATATAGCAAAAATCCTTTGTCGTTTGATTCTATGGAGCCATTTACCGTTTTGATTGGTATAGTTATACCAAAAGAGCAAGGAGTACATCGGTAGATCACATCTGCAACAGAACCATTACTGATTCCTCGTTGTAGCAATGTCTCTGTGTTTATGTTTACAGGAGTTCCTTACTTTGCAGGTATGTACATAATATGTAGAGTTTAAGAAAAGCTGCAAATCGTGCTTTAGTACAAGTGTCCCATGATGTAAGGTTTCTGACAGATTTTGCTGGTCTTTTATATTCCATTCTCTTGGCAGGGCATCTGCTCTTAGTAGGCCTGTGTTGTTATTATTTATTAATTGCATCAAGGTTTCTTTCGTTAATTGATATGTTTCTGCCGAATTCAAATTCATATGCCAGCAAATGTCATAATAAAGTTCATTGTTACAGAATATTGTTCCAGGATGGTTTTTCACTCCAGTAGGAAATCTATATTCCTCTTCTGCTCCTTCCTATTAACCACGTTTTCTGAGTTGTAGGCAACAATCTGTGTCTTGTACTGTGAGGCGCTTTGATAGTCAATCAGGTTTTCTCAGTACCATGTTCCATCTTGAGAAACAGCTGGGTGTTGACAATTTTCAGCCTTTATTTATTTTTCCGGTCATCTTCTGTCTGGATAATAGCAATGTCCAGAATTAACATAGCACTTCTTTTCAGCATAAGAAGGCCGTTTGCGGTAGTCATTCAATGATAAACTATATTGCATAGTCTTTTCTTACATCACCTTCATAGGTGCATCCAAAGTCTTTCAAAGCATCTGTCCCATCTTTTTCTGATTTCAGCATGCTTTGCCATCATCGTTGAGTCCATTATTAGGATTTGTAATAGTCCAATCACATCTTTCTCATGTATAATCGGTTTTTGGAATGATCTCAATAGGTTCCTTGTGAAATACCAGTGTAGGTCACATTAGCAATCATTGCACTGTGAGCGGTGTCTCTCTTTTTGAGAGAGTTCTTGGAGGCAGTCCTCACGATCAAAGAACTTGTATAATGTGCAGTCCAAGTCAGTTCAGGTGCTTCCTGCTTGTTAACATAATCCCAATGCAGTTTTAAAACGACAGCTAGGGTTGATGTTATGATAATGCTGCAGATTGTAAGAAGGAGACACCATAACCAATTTTCTAGCATCCTTTTGCTTCCATCTTTGCATTTCTTTCTTACTGTATAAGATAATTCCGGTTCAGTCTGTTTTCTCCAGAGTCTTTCTTATAATGATGTTGATGATTCATTTTTCATACATTCCATGTTAACTGTGAATGTATCACGTCTGTCTGTTCATCCTTTCTCCTTCACATTTGCAGGTTCAGATGTCAGATCATGATTCAGTCTGTTATGTGGCTATGATTCTGGTGGCTGTGTTCTGGTGGAATTTCTGTCATCCTCTGTTTGTTTTATCTTGTCATCTTTAACAGCATTCACTGTGTCAGTCAGTGGTTCTGTGAACGTCCTGTTAGTAAAATATCAAAACTTACTGTTCTCTGTTGGCTCTGATTGTTCTCTGTAGTAAAAGTTCTCGGAGTCACCCTCTCCAGGACAAACTGGCCAACAGTAAGAAAAAGTTGGTTGTGCAAGGTGAGGTGGGCTGGAAAAAAAATTCCCTAAATTTCTCTAATAGAACCAATGGTTCTATGCTCTCCCTGGTGCAGAAATATGATTGTCAGTGAAAAACATGTAACATTTCATATGGTGTCTCACCATTTGTATCATCAAGTATGTTGTGAACGCTCATACGTACCATAGGAATAAATAGATACCACTGTGTGGGGCAAGCAACTGGTAACTTGGTTAATAATCATTTAACCTCAGCATTTTCCCAGACCACAACCCCACTACTTTGGGGGTGGTTGGGGCACTGAAATCCCAAAGTAACCCAAATGTGGTTGCCCAGTTTTAGGTTTCCTTTGCAGTAACTGCAGGACCACCATCCAAATGGATGGTCCTGGGATTATCAAATGCATACTAAGGAAGTGAGACTAGAAAACGTGGCATCAGAGGTTGCACTTCGCACAGGATATATCCAAGTAAACCTGGTACATGCATCAACACATACAAAAACATAATTATAACCATGAGATGTTGGCAAACTTCCAATGTATAGTAATTCAAAAAGTACGTTAGATATTAATATTTCAATAAAAAGTACATAAGTAATGTGACAATAAGCAAATGCTTATGATTACTAAACACATGAATTACAGTATATTCCATATTGGACCATCAATATTACTTTTCAGGAGTCAGAAGTACATTACCTCTCTCTATAAGAGCTTGTCCTAGCCATGAAAAAGCTTTTGGGCAAGTTTATCTTTCCTCTATAGGAAGAACAACCAACATATTACCTTCAATGGTTATTATGTAATTAACCCCTCTAAACAATAGGAGTATTTATGTGGATACCAGGTGGATAAGGTCTGGATATCCTTGCAAGCATAAACTCTGCATCGTGACTGAGAGATAGGGTATGCTTTTGTGATCCAGTGACCACAGACACAGTGCATCAAAGTGCCTGTTAACGGGCAACTATATGAGGAGAGGGCCCATGCTTTGTTATAAGCATGTCCATACACGTATTACAATGCCAGGCTTTCAATTTGTTTCCACAAAGCAAAATGCAGTTGTGGATATACACACACGACGTATCGTAAGAAAAACTGTTTGAACACCAGACTGAGACTCGAGATCAGTTTACAGTGGACCAAAATAGATAAATGAAATCCTATCAATTAATATACTTTCAATATACTTTATCCTCTGTATTAACTATGATATATTAAAGTTAAAACAATAACATTTAAAAGCCAACTTTTAGTGTGCATAGGAATTACAAGGCCGTTCATAATGTGAGATAAAGAACAGCTTTTTTTTTTTTTTTTTTAAATCCAAATCTGTGAGCACAGAATGACCTTGCACTGAAAATTCACTTGCAGGGGAAAAAAAACAAAACCTTTTTTCTTTAGTAAATTAATTAATTAATTAAACGTAGTTAGAACCTCCCTCAAACTCCCGATTACTTTGCAAGAAACATGTCGTCCTTAAATACCGGGTAAGTCTATTAAACAGTGAAATAGCATTTTTACTCTTTATATTATTTTGTCACAGCTATACTGTGCATTATAACAAACTATTTTATGAGTGTTGTGCAAACTGTTCATTAAAAGCCAGTGGTCTAGCGAGCTATAGAATATTTCATTTCACCTTTCATTTATGCTAAACCTACCTGTTGTAAACGGATTCGGTATATTTCTTGACATAAGTACTTAAATCTGTTTAACAAAGCTGTTTATATTGTGGTAAAAATATATATATATATATTTTTTTTTTTTTTTTTTAAGTGTGAAATCTGATTCCTTTTAGGATGAACACCCCAGTTTCAGAGGCTTCTTTGGAGGTGACCACAGAAAAGTATAGATTCTATAAAATATATGTGAGGGGGCTTTCGACAGTAAAGTTACCTTAATTATACTTTTCATATAGCAGATATGTGATATGCAATGTGATTTACTATATCAGATCATTATCACTTTAATTGACACTGCATTTTTTTATGCATTATTCTGTTTAGAATATTGCAGGCTTTGCAATATCAAATTAATTTTGCAGTATATATATTCACAATGCTCTTACAACATATTATTAAAATTAGCCTCTTTCAGACTTGTAGAATATGTGGTGGAACTGAATCCCCATATATGAGATTTGAAACTGTATTTTTATTTCTACGCTGTGCCCTAATCAGTATTTATATACATAATTGCAGCAGCATATAGCTTTTAAAGAAGCAATTATTTCACCCATCGTGTGTGGTTGACTGTGGACTTTTTTAAAACCTATTTTTTTTTTTTTTATAAATCCGTTTCTGGCAGAGAGAGCAGGCTGCTGAATGCTCTTATTGCCTGGTCTATATACATTTATTTATAAACAACATTGGTGTATTTATTTTATTTAATGTGTTATGAAAACCTAGTTTATGAAATTCACTGAGATTACATGTGTCTTATCTGATTACAGTCAGTAGTACAATATCATTGTTCTAATTTCCTTACTGCTAGCAATACAGGTACAGTGGGATAGTACCACTTATTTAAGTAAGCTTTCCCTTTTTAAAATTGGTGGACCTTAATCCTGCCATTGCAATAGACTAAAGACTGTACCTGAGTAAGAAAAGTCATTATGTGCAGGAATTGTGCACTTTAAATAGTAGAATACTTATGCTATTCTAGTGAATTGGGCTGGCTGCTTAACACATCACTTAGTATCTTTTGGTCACATTTAAAGCTGTAAATGTATTTAACATTTTATTTAAATAATCCTTTAATAATTTCAGTTTAAAAGCTATCAGAGATCCTGTATAGTTACAATTTTATTTTGCCCTGATTTATTTTACATATATATTATTTTTAATCATTTTATAAATATTTATTTTTGCAGAGCATTTAGAGAAGCAAAGGGTGTATAACCACCTGTTGCCCTTTTTTCTAGGAAGGTAGTATAATTTCAACTCTGTTAAGGAAAAAATATGAGCTAGTTATCATATATTATATCAAAATATATGCTGCAGTGTACTGCATTGTACTGCACTGAATATATTTAAAAGCCATGTCTTACTCTTTATGGCTGTATGTAATAATGTTGTTCATAATTTGAAATATAAAACAACGACTTCTCAATTCCTTGGAATGTTTACATGTCTCCTATCTCCGCAACCTTGGCTGGAAACTCCAGACTCCAATAATAGTTATACTGTTATAATTCCTGATTTTTTAATGAACAGCTAGCGTAACTGACAATATGGAAATTTTCACTGTTTTATAAAACCTTTCTTATATAGTGGACTGTCTGTCTGTCGCTTCTGTGTCATGAATGTTTTCATTACGCCATAATGCAATTTTCTTTGCATTCTTGGAATTAGACTTCAAATTTCATCGCTCTGTCTTATCACTTTTCTTTTGACAACATTTTGCATTAATCTTTATTCTGTGCATGCATACTAAGCAGCTACAAAGAGAACATATACCTCTGTCTGCAATCCACTGTCCTGGAACTTATGGAACATGCAGTTGTATTAGGCATATCAGGGAGTTTACCAAATATGTATATTTGCTCTCTTATGATATTAAGATCCACAATTTCAGCATTGTATGCTAATTACAATGTACCTGTCACCTGAACTTAAAGTGCCTTGTACAAGTTCACATTAAAATCATCTCTCCATGATGAAGATCTCTCTCTGAGTCTGGGCTACAAATAGCTCAATAGATTCTTGATATTTCAAGACTTGTGCCATGACAAAGTATTGTGTCTTCTCTTACGTATAAGAGGTTACCTAGGTATTTATTACTTTTTATTTAACGCTTCCAAGTACAAGTCCCTTCGTGGTCGCCAATTGTAACCGCTGGCGGTTCCCTTATTTACCACTATAATGTCTTAAAGCATAGAACTTAGTAGGGCTAACCATACAGATATCTTAGCCATAATTTTATATAGTTAGTAAGAGATCCTCTATTTACATATATAAATAATTGAGAATACAATATAAAATAAGGATTGTCTTGGAAGCAATAGTTTTGTCTTTTAGATATTTATTATATAAAAATATAAATATAGACATATCAAATCCATTATAGCAGAGTTTATAAGATGAAATTAAATGCTTGCAAATATCATTAATAGGTTAACATACCCTTCTGAACATGTCATCATGTCAGCCTCTCAGTCATTTTAAAATGGAGCAGCGTCTGTCTCCAAGTCTCTCCTCTGTGTGTTAACATTTAAAAGTACACTTATTTATACCTTAGGTGTCGTCATTTTAGAGTCACCATAGTTCAAATATGAAAAAGTCCATAACTAAAAGCAAGTGCACACGTCATGGGAAACTCCCGGACCTGGGGAACTTCCATCAAGTTCAAGAGACAAGATGGCTTCCCAAAGTCTGAATAGCTGATCTGTTGTTTATACTAAGACGTGGGAGATTCCCGGATTTGGGGAAGTTCCATTAACTTGGGGTTACCACAGTATATTGTGTACTGAAAGAGTCGTAGCATAGCCTTGAAGCTTGTTTATGCATTATTGTTATTGTAATTCGTCTGGGGCAAAATGGCGCAAAAATGTAATGACCTGGGGTTATTGCTTAAAGAAACATCTATGAAAAACAATATGTTCCATTTCTAACACCTTGTCAACTTGCAATATCTCTTAAAGACAAAGTACACAGTTTAAGTTTCATTCTAAAACTTGTAATATTTGCATTTGCCCATAACACTACATATAACAGTGCTAGATACAATGATAAAAAGATAATGTATTAAGAAGAAAGCAAAATTAAAATGGCAACATGGTGCTCTATACCAGAAAGCAGTATAATATAATTGGCTACACATTCCTGTTAAAATAAGAGAATAAAATACAAATATCAGCAGTTCATAGGGGATATAAATGGTTCCCTATATCCAGTGTAGGGAGTCTCAATCAACTACAACAGATCCTAGAAGATGTATATACAACACTGGTATCTGTCAAACTCAATGACAATCTGGACTTTCCTAAGTAACTCTGAGTCAACAATGATAATATAAATAGGCAAGACAGATAAAAAAAATAAAATCAAAAAAATCTAAGTCCAATAATAAAACTAATGTCCCAAAATACTGATGTGCCAATGATCATATAAAATATATATTTTTAAAAGCCAGACGCTCACCATTCCAGAAAATAAGATCGTAGACTCGTAGACCAGGTTGGTATATGCAGTACAGCTGTTTAACAAATAAACTTAGCAAGAGTACAAGTACGAATTCACAAATAATGATATCTTAAGCATCTACGTGTCTAGTTGTTTCGTCAGTATAACGATATTGATTAAGACAAGGGATTATGCTTAGTCTGCTTATTCAGACTAAGAAAATCAAACAAGAGAACAATTATTCTCAATTAAATAAAAACAACAACACATAACACACTAGTGGTTCATCTTCATAAGCCAAAATAAGGCATACAATTATAAATATAAAGATAATTATAATAATGATAGTAGTAATAACAAAAAACCAGAACAGCTTCACCAATAAATTGAATCAAAACAAGATGATGTAGAGCAATGTAAAAAGCTCATTAGTCTGAATAAAATTATAATGAACTGGATCTAATAAAGTACGACATTTAATGTTTTGTAACATATATAATTTTAAGTAGTATTTATATCTATTCATATTTTTTTATCTAAGGTAAGATACTATATCTACAAACATATTACAACATATCTACAACATATGATAACTTTATACAAATATATTCGGGCCAGTACAAACCATTATCTGGAAATCTATTCATAAACAGGGCTATACATAGGACACAAGGTCACACATTTAGGCTGGAAGAAATGAGATTTCATCTAAGGCAAAGAAAAGTTTTTTTACAGTAAGAGCAATAAGGATATGGAATTCTCTGCCTGAAGAGATGGTTTTGTCAGAGTCACTACAGATGTTTAAACTGCAATTGGATAAATACTTATAAAAACATAACATACAGGGATATAATTTCTAATTAGTGGGGTAATAGCTCCTTGATCCAAGGAGACATCTGACTGCTATTTTGGGGTCAAGAAGGATTTTTTTCCTAGTTTGTGGAAAAATTGGAAGCGCTTCAGACTAGGTTTTTTGCCTTCTTTTGGATCAACAGCAACAACATATGTGAGGAAGGCTGAACTTGATGGATGCAAGTCTCTTTTCAGCTATGTAACTATGTAACTATATTCATATTTTATATGTACACCTGTATCAGCTACCTTTGCCATGTCACCTTACTGATAATGATTTCTCATTAGTACGGGTGTGCAGATATGTAGTCCTCTTTATTTAGGCATAAAGGGTTCATATCCAAAATTAGGCATAAAGGGTTCATATCCACTATAGGCACCCAGACCACTTAAGTTCAATGAAGTGGTCTGGGTGCCAGGTCCCTTTAGTTTTAACCCTACAGCTGATTAATCCAGCCTCTAGTGGCTGTCCTACTGACAGCCGCTAGAGACGCTTCTGCAATTCTTACTGTGAAAATCACAGTGAGAAGACACTGGACGTCCATAGGAAAGTATTAAGTAATGCTTTCCTATGGGCGGGTTGAATGTGCCTGCCGCTCTTGCCGCGCATGCACATTCGGATCTGACGTCGGCAGGGGGTGGAGAGTTTTCCAGCACAGAGGGAGCCCGGCGCTGGAGAAAGGTAAGTGGCTGAAGGGGTTTTAACCCCTTCAGCCCAGCGGGTGGGGGGCCCTGAGGGTGGGGGGGACTTAATGACCCTATTGTTCCAGGAAAACAAGCCATGATATCCTTCTTTAGAACAGGTGCCCAAAATTGCACAGCATATTCAAGGTGTGGTCTTACCAGTGATTTATAAAGAGGCAAAATTATATTTTCATCCCGATAATTTTTGCCCCTATTTATACATGACAAAACCTTACTATTGACATTGCATATTGCTGCCTGATTTGTAGTCTATAACAATTCCCAAATTCTTCTTGTGTGTGGTTATCCCCAATTCACTACCATTACAGTGTAAGTAGCTTGTACATTCTTGACCTCGAAGTGCATAACTTGCATTTCTCTACATTAAATTTCATCTGCTATTTTAGTGCCCAGTCCCCCAATCTATCTAAATCCAACTGCAGCAAAGCAATATCATCTAAGAATTGTTATTTACAAATACCGTAACAGGCTCTCAATTAAATTTGTTCTTAGGGTCACGGCCAGACCAGGACAAAAAAAATCAGCAGGGGCATTTTAATTCAAAACATCCCAGTAGGAGGGGGAGAGGCAGAGAGAAGCATGTTATGTTATTATCAATGACAAGCACGTCACCCGCCAAAATAATTTTGTTAGTTTACTCATCTTACAGGGAAGCCCATGCACAGAGTACTGATGAAGAGGTCTTGCGTGGGAAAATGCATTGTGTTGGCTTTGTGCAACAAATGTGAATTTAATAACATGATTGTGCTGTATTTGCTGGTAGCTTCTCTATGCGTGTGATACGAGAAGAGTAAAGTGTCATAAAATTGTTATGCGCATGCATTTGGAGACCAGAGGGAACTGTATATTGTGCAGTATGTGTAAATAGGTCTGCTTCTGTTGTGTTATGTTTGTGTTGTAGTATGTGTGGCTAGGGATGTTAGTATGTGCATAGCAGCTGTAGTCTATATATAGTATATGTAGTATGTATATATAATATATAAATAGAATTGATGTGTTCAGTGGCGTGCCTACCACTGTTGCAAGGGACGCTGATGCAACCTGGCCCATCACTCCATGGGGCCTGGACACAGTTGAAACCCCTGCGACTGTGAGCTGCCGGTATACCTGCTGCTGAGCACCGGCCTGGGTCCGCAGTTCCCGAGTGTCTGGCAGGAGGGGAGAGCTGTACTGTGCTGCTCCCCTCCTGCCTGTGTGTAGCGTGACCGAATGGTCTGACAGGAAGGGCTCACTGAGAGAGCACTTCCTGTCAGACCTGGAACCGTGGCTGTGATCAGGTACAGGAAGGGAGGGTTGACAGAGGAACGAGGAAGACACAGAAGGGGAGGAGGAAGAGAGGAGAAATGGGACACAGGGAGGGGAGGGAGGAGAGAGGGAGGAATGGGACACATGGAGGGGAGAGGGGAGAGAGGGAGAAATGGGACACATGGAGGGGAGGCGGGAGAGAGAGGGAAATTGGACACATGGAGGGTAGGAGGAGAGAGGGAGAAATGGGACACATGGAGGTGAGGCGAGAGAGAGGGAGGAATGGGACACATGGAGGTGAGGCGGGAGAGAGGGAGAAATGGGACACATGGCTGGGCTCTGGGGGGGATGAGGGAATAAGACACATGGAGGGACTTTAGGGAGAGGGAATGGGACATATGAAGGGGCTGTGGGCAGGAATGAGACACATGGAGGGGCTGGGGGAAGGAATGAGACACATGGCGTGGCTGGGGGCAGGGAAATGAGACGCATGGGGAAAGGGCAATTTTCACAAATTGTATGTGTGGGTAATGCAGTGCTTGTATAGAGGACTTAGTGTGTGTAGGGGATGAAGTGTGTATGTATAGGGGGTATAGAGTGTATGTAAGGGATGTAGTGTGTGTGTGTTTGTTTGTATAGGGGATGTAATGTGTATGCATAGGGTAAATACTGTGTGTGTAAGGTAAGTAGTGCATGTTTAAGGTTTGTAGTATGATTGTGTTAGGAGTTATATTATGTTTTTAGGAAATGTAGTGTCTCTGTGTAATACATGTACGGTGTGTATATATAATGTAGGGTGTGTTTTTGTATAGGGGATATAGTGTCTCTGTATAGGAGATGTAGTGTATGTGTAACTAATGTAGTATGTGTGTGTTGGGGATGAAGTGTGTGTATCTCTGCAACAAGCCTCCTCAATTGAACGCTGCAACTTTAAGGTACAGATTGAAATTCAGAAGATGCTGCACTGGATTCTTTCACCTTTGCCACTGGATTATTACTTTATTATAATAATGTTATCATTGTAATCTATAATGTAATACTGTAGTATTTTGTACTTGCAGTTACATGTATTAATTAATAAAAAGGCTGTTAGGATTCAATTGGCAAAATTCTAAATTGTAAACCACAATCGTTTCTTCTGCCCTCCCAATCCTCCCCCATGCTTGCTACTCCTATCTGTAAATTCATTGAAATAACTGTTTATCTGTACTCCTCCTTAAGCCCAATTCCCAAACCATCTTTGCAACAGACCTCTAATTCTACTCGGCTCAACCCCCTTACCCGCCCATCCTGGTTCCTTCTAATTATATAGCATGCTCTTCTAGCTGTTTGGAACCACAGTCAATCACCTTACCTTTACATGTTATCAGTTACTGCAATTATATGATTAATTCTCTGGGCAATCACCTTCAAATTCCCCTGCTACCTCTTGTCTCATCTCATTTTAACCTCTAGATTGGTTTGTTTACACTTTATTGTCTTTTACCCAATTGTACAGTGGTATGGGATATGTTGGCACTTTATAAATGCCTGTAATAAATAAATAAATAAAATATGCGTGTATAGGGGATGTAGTATGTGAATGAGAGTGGTGTGAAAGGGACTGTATGTGGGTGAAATATGGGGCTATAAGAAGTATGTACATGGGGCTCAATTCAATTGTGTCATGTTATTTTTATTTCAAATAGCAATACTATAAACCCACCTATAAGCTTCTTATCTTTAGTCATGGAAAGTGGACCACCATAACCCTGGTGGTCCAGTGGGAGACTCTAGTCCACACCTCTGTGGATCGCATACTGAATGCATACCTCCCTCAAGGATCAGCATGTTACTGTTGAGCCACAGCCATGGCCGGAAACTCACGAGAGGTATGTATTCAATCAGAACTCGGTGGAGTTGCACACTACGGTCAACCCAGGTTCCTCCTCCATTGGTCTTAGATTATTATTTTAGGTCATAGATTAATCTCTCCACTGGCCCATGAAGACACATGGCACTCTCACGGGCTGCGGGGGAGATCTTTTGATCTCCCATGTCAGTCTCGGCCCATAGCCATTAGATTGCACTGAGCATTCACTTGCTTTGCCCGATGGTCTGTCCAAGTCTGCTTAGGAATGGCAAGAAACCTAATAGAAAAGAAAAAAAAAAAACTTTGCTTGCACATGTTCTTGCTTTATCTACATTTAAAGATTACAAATACCATTGTGATGTCTGTTAAGGCCCCATGCACACAAAATGTGCTAATCTAAGAATCCCTGCTATCTTTAAAATACAAGCTGCCACAATTTAATAATAATAAAATACATTTTTGTTTCTTTATACATGAAGCATAATATTTTTCTTCAGCAATAAAGGGTGTAACTATAAATAAAAACATAATCTTAAACCAAAGCCACTTAAGCAATAGTTTCATGTGACCCATGATTAAGAGAACAGACAGTATTTATTTACATGTTATGATAGAATATATTGTGCAATTGAAAGAGACAAGAATAATTACATGAGTCCATCATCAAAAATAATCTACGCACACCACATAACATTTTAATGACATAGCTCCCAACTGATTCCTCTTTTGCAACTGTCATTAGTCTAATACTATCCTTACCTTTTTGTGTCATTTTACCCCACTCCCTCTAGCATGTAAGCTCATTGAGCAGGGCCCTCAACCCCTCTGTTCCTGTGTGTCCAACTTGTCTGGTTACAACTACATGTCTGTTCGTCCACCCATTGTAAAGTGCTGCGGAACTTGATGGCACTATATAAATATAACATAATAATAATAATAATAATTTTTAAATTTAAATTGCTTGTATTGCAAAAGGTTAATCCTCAGCACACCAGAATTTGGTCTAATGGTGGTTTTATTGCACCCCCAAACGTGACAAGGCAAAAATGTGTCTTTGTAATGGCTTAATTAAATTATAAATTATTTTCAAACCCCTGATTAAGTCTTGATTAGTCCACAATACAATGTATATGCGTATATATAATTGTCTAGTCAAGTGTTAATGACGGATTGATCTGTTATTTTGACAATAACTTTTATGCACATTTACTAAAGGGACTAAAGAACCTCCATCTCAAATATAACATACAGAATTACATCTATTATCTCAGTTATGTTCAGAACGTTACCTAGTATATGGTATATGGTTGGATGGAAGTAATGGATCATACAGCAGCTGTGGATATAACAGGGATGTACCTAGGATGTAACACAGTTTTGGTAGAACGTAACAATAGATCACATGAATTGAAATTCTGTACACGATTAGGGCTCTCTTGTTTCTTAAAACATTGGTTGCTTTGTAAATAGAAACTGGACTTGTGAACTGGACTTGTGAACAACGAGGAATTTTGTTTCTGTTAAATATTTTTTTCCAAAGAAAGAAAGTTATTCAGGCCATTTATCAGTCGGATGTTGGTTCCGCTTGGCTGAATATCCATTCCCAAACCAGATCAGAACAGTAAACCTGTCAGGATCGGTAGCCTCTTACCAGGCTCGCAATCTCTTTGATGCTGCATGCTCATGCACCGCGTGTTCTTATATGCAACTGATGTCAGGACCAAATGCCAAATTTGCCAGACCGAATTCGGGTCTGAATGTCGAATTTGCCATACCGAATTTGGCCTATTATGGACAATATATATATATATATATATATATGACAATAATCGGCAGTCTAACAAGGTTTTGTACCACCTATAAATCATCTGGAATTCTAGGATGACGTGGGCTAATATAATTAAGTACAGTCTATTTATGGTCACCTCCCCCACTCCATGTTGCCCTGTTGTGGTTCTGGTTAGCCCAATAGCACCTTCTTGTATATATTTTTTCTGGTATCTGATTACTGACTTGTTTACCCTGATCTCTGTACTCCTTTGAATACAGTATACCGTTATCTGTATTTTTCCTATCTTTGACCTCAGCTATTCTCTCTGATAATGTCCGACGTTAGTTTGCCCATTCTAAAGACAGGTACACAGAAAGTCTGTTTTTTGTGACATCGGTCTGTACATTTTAGTTAGGAATATATTATTATGGATATATTTTGCTGTACACTGATAGGAGCAACTTCCCACTATTTGCTTCACAGATCAACTGAGAAAAAGTAGGAATTTTATTAACATATGATATAGAAATATAGTTTTTTTTTATGACACTTCCTTTTTTCCTCTCTGTTGCTCATATCTCACTTCTTCTGTGAATAAATTCAACATTAAGTGACTTTAGCCATCAATTATCTTTTTTATAATATTGACCCTCGGAACATGTTTGGCATTGCACAGTTTGGTTAGTCCGTGCTACAAGTATATTTTGGCTTAGAATGCATGAATTATGTTGAACTTCCATCTGCCTAAATTCTTCTGAATTGCAGTTAAGTCCAGAATTAATTTCCAAGTCAAATAGAAACTTTGTTTACCTAAACAAAAACCTTATCCTGAATAGAAAAGTCAAAAGTCTAATCTTTAACTTCTGGATGATAAGTATGACCTTTGTCTTCCTAAACAGCAAATGTCTTCTCATGAATAGAAAGTGTCATCTTAATGGTATAGTGTTATTTTCTTAATAGTATGGTGTCCTCTTTAAACAATATATAGCCTAGCCTGTGTAAGAAAGATTTAGGTCATCTTCTCTTTAAAGGTACATACGTCAGTTTTGAATGAGACAATTGCCTTACTTTACAGGCTGAAAAAAAGTAAGTTCATAGTATTTATTACTTTCATATTTACCTTCGAAGGAAAGAGAAGGGAAGAGAAGGGATGAGAAGGGATGAGAAGGAATGAGAAGGGATGAGAAGGGAAGAGAAGCTCTAATTTGGTTTATATATTTGTTTAAAATTATTTGCTTGCGGGTTTGTTAGCGTAGATGTTGGCGCATGGCCAAAGGTGGTTTTGGACACCATGACTAATGGCATTATGTCTGACCTGTTCAGTGCATGCGCGACCACTGGAAAAAAATCCTTAACAGGTGTATTTAAATGCTAAAGATTCAGAGAAGGGTTACACTCCTGAGGAAGTCAGTCGTGTTAAGTTGAACGGAGGATCCCATAAGAAGACCGGTGGTGAAGGAACAGCTTCCTTAACAGTTCCTTTTTGACTTTGCTTTACAATCGCTATCTGGAGGAACAGACTGGAGGAGTAGACTGTCTGCCAACTTGGCCGGTGGGACTAAGCCTATTTAGGCTAATAAAGGCATTTTGCACAGTTAATTTGTTTTAATTGTGCTATGTTTCTTGTGAGTGTCCCGATGTTTCTTTTATCCATTGAGTAGTATCTATCATTAAACTTTGTGTGTGTAGCGCCTGCATGTAAAGCAGATTATATACATTTTTTGGCTTGCTGGTCTATAAAAATAATTGTCAGATGTTGCATATCCCTTTAATTTACACTGATAAGAGAAAATCTTTCCCACATATACAGTTTGGAGCATGAATGACCATGTTTAAAAAAAATCAGCCACTCCCAACTGCGGTGGTTTCAGGAATACTTGCATCACAAGACTCACCTAGGTAGGGTGAAAACTAACACGACAATAAAAGTCATTTGAAAACATTACAACAACCACCACCATATTTTAGAATGCATTTTTTCTACAAGTAGTTTAAAAAAAAAAAAAAAAAAGACTTGCCAAACCTACAGGCAGAGTTCATGTGTGCTTTAATCTGACACACACTGTTTATTACTGAAGAAAGAAGCTTACAATTTTCAAAGCACAAAATAAATCAATCAAACAATTCAAAATCAGTGACTAAAAGTGGCTGTAAGAGGCATCAGTTGTAGAAGTAAGGCAAGAGGATTTTTTTTTAAATTTTGTTTCTTGTTTCTTTAATTCATCTGATGATGATGAGGTCTAACATGCCTTTGTTGCCTACTTGCCAGGGATGGGGGTCATGGAGGCAATTGCCGCCCAGGCCACCCTAAATCCAGGACCGTCCGCATCCAGCAAAAAAAGGAAAAATTAGAATCCCCTGCCTCTGGCTGGGGACTCAAATTTTTCAATTTACCTCTCTCCCTTCAGCCTACACCCAGTGGAGTCGGCTGGCCTCTTCCTGATGATGTCAGGAGGAGGGGCCGTGACTTTCACTGCTCTTCTCCCAGGACCGCTGGCGAGTCTGGGAGAAGAGCAGAGGAAGTCACGCCCCCTCTTCTTGACATCATCAGGAGAGGCCGTCCGACTCCACTGACTGCTGTACGCTGGTAAGGTAAGACTCAGGGAGGGGGGGAACACACTTTATTTTTTTTTATTTTTTTATCCCCCTTCCTCAGACCTGTCTCCTTACTCAGCCCCTGCCCCCCTTTGCTCAGCCCCTGTCCCACTTTGCTCAGCTTGTGGTTTTCCTCTTATCTCTCCCAACGCTCATTCAGTGTCTCCTTTTCTAATGAAATCTCCTCACTTCTTCCTGTCTCGGTTTTTCCTCTCTGTTGCTCATATCTCACTTGTTTTGTGAATAAATTCAACATTAAGTGACTTTAGCAAGGCTCTTTCCTTGGTCCCCTTCTATTTTCTCTTTATACTGCCTTTCTTGGCAAACTTATTACCTCATTTGGATTCCACTACCACCTGTACGCTGATGACACCCAGATATATCTCTCTTTCCTGGACCTCTCCTCTGCCTTCCAGCAATGTGTCATTGCTTGCATTTCTTCCATCCCTGACTAGATGTCCTCCCGTTTTCTGAAACTCAGTCTCTCTAAAACTCCTTGTCTTTCCTTCTCCTAATACTGATCCTCCTCTTATGCTCTCCCTTCAAGTTAGTGGTATCCACATCAGTCCATCCTTGCAAGCACGCTGTCTTGGCGTCATACTTTATTCTGGCCTCACCTTTGAGCCTCACATCCAGTATGTTAAAAATCCTGTAGATTCCATTTTGAAAACATAGCCCACATCCGCCCCTTTCTTATGCAAGATGCTAGTAAGGAGCTTGTCCATGCTCTAGTAATTTCCTGCATGGATTATTGCAGCCCTCTCCTAATCGGTCTGTTCAAAAACAGTTTTGCCCCGCTACAGTCTGTAATGAATGCTGCCGCCAGACTGATTTTCCTCTCTAGTCGGTCCTCTTACACCTCTCTCTTCTGTATCCTATAGGAGTCAATTCTAAGTACTAACCCATACCTATAAAGCACTGAAAAATTCTAGCCCCTCTTATATCTCTTTACAGATCCATAGGTATGCCCCTTCTCTGTCTCTCCGCTCTGCCCGTGACCTTCTCCTGTTCGCTACTCACACCCGTACATCCAACTCACGCTTGCAGGTGGCTCCCTTCCTATAGAATAGCCCGTCTACCACCATCAGACTCTCCCCTAGTCTTCAATCGTTTAAAAAGTGCCTTAAAACCCATCTCTTTAGGAAAGCTTATGGCCTCCCAGAGTAACTTCTACTTTACATACCTGTCTCTTGCTCTCTCCTAAAGGGCAGAACTCTACTCTCTCCTCCAGTTCTGCTTCACTCCCACCTTATTTGATTGCTATTTCTTGTCCTATTGTGTTTTTCCCACCCACCTCCTACAGACTAAGTTCGTTTGAGCAGGGTCCTCTTAAACCATTCCTGTAATTTTCTTGAAATTGGCCTCTTCTAGTATTGTAAAGCGCTACAGAATCTGTTGCCGCTATATAAATGGCAATAATAATAATAATAATAATAAAGTACATTCCCCCAGAAATAGTCTTGTGCAAAGTCATAGGAATGCTCTAAATTTCTGTAAAGTTTAACATGTTGACTTTAAAATGATTGGTGAATGACATACATGCATAAATTTTGTTATGTAACACTACTTTATAATCTGCTCTCTTCATTGATTGAAAACTCAAGTGTGTCGCTTTTGGATTGAGTCTCAATAGATCCTAACTAATTATCACAAGACATAAGTATTTGCTGCATTGCTCCAGTAACCT